>NW_028317959.1:1328888-1661111 GCF_062004578.1 Staurois parvus
GTCCACATCCCAGCAAATCATGTACAACTATGAACAAAGTATGTAGCGTGGCTTCACCTTGGCTTACTCATTTGCACCTCTACTGTATGGGCAACATGCACATGCTATGAATTCGTCTACCCTACTGGCTGACATTACTCTATTAAAGATTAGCAGTGGGTTCCAGTGTACTGATTCTGTCAGGTGTTCTGAAGAAGGATTTTCGAAACGCATCGAGTCCACATGTCAACTGTAATCGGAATCTTTACATGTTGTGAACCCCTATCTGTAGAGAGCAATTTTTAGTGCTATGCAATACATTTTTAATGGTACATAATGACGTTGTTTTTACGGTACTCAGTTTCTCGTCTATATATCCACACACAGTCCATGACTACATACTCTGTACAAACTTTTTCTATATAGAACCTTAAGTTATTGCAATAACACATGCGATACAGCTGTATCTTAATTGTATTATGTATCTTAATTGCTCTTGTGCAATAAAGTTCCATTAACTGCAAATGACACCCCAATGTGGTCAAATTGTGCCAACAGTGGAAGGGGCTTTAATAGGTATAGTTTAATAACACCTGAGCCTACTTTGCTCTGGGTCAACAGTATTACAAGCGTAGAGGCCAAAGAAAGTAAAACAGAGGGTTCTACCCCAACAAAAATTATTTCCTCCTAATACAAACCCCTCCCATGACAAAACCACCTCCAGCACAAATTTCCCCTCTCTGAATTGTACTCACCAGACCTTGGCATGGTGTTGCTGATGAGTTCCCACAGTCCACCCCCTGTTGGTGAGCTCCCTCATCTATGCAAACTGAGAAGAGAGGGACCAGGTAAACCTTGTGATACTGGCATGTGAACCCATCAATAACTCCAGACCTGGAAAGAAATCATGGACACATTATTTGAACCGGAACCAAATTGGGGATTGTCCCCGAAAACCTTGGACATTTGGTCACTCTGCTTTACTGCCCCCTCCATTGTGGATCACTTTTTAATGGGAGCTGAGTGGCAGTTTGTATGTGTTCAGGAAGTGATACTGCGTCCTGAGATATTTCTCAGAAACCCAGGACATCTGCTCAGACAATTTTACCGCCATTTCTACAATGGATTGCTTTTCAGAGGTGGCTGAGTGACAGTTTGCAGGTGTTCAAGAGGTGATACTGCCTCCTGATCACCTGCAAATATGACATTGCACATAGCATTGCATCTCACCAATGCATTAAACATTTTAATAGTGTTTTATTTTTGTCTGATTGTGTAATAAAAATTTAAATATGTTATTTTGCTGTTAACAATTCTCAGAAAAAGACTTAATTGGGAAGCACTTGACAGTATCATGATTTAATAAAATTTTGATGGTGCCACCCTCTTTTTTACAGTAGATGTTTCCAGGAGTGAGTCTGCCCAAGGGAAGGGAGGTGCTCAGATTTCTAATTATTAACCTCTCCCCTTTCTTCACTCATCCCCCACATTCATCTTTATCTTTTCCTCTCTGAAGGCCCACATAGACAATTCATCTTTCACAAGGTCCAAATAGATAACTTTCCTCTTTGAAGGTCCACATACAGTAGATAACTGATTGGTTAGATAATTGGTGGTCCAGTCGGAAGACTCGCCACTGTCTTGCGCCTGGCACCCTTGAGCACTTACATTGTATTTATTTTTGCACCTTAAGACCTTCTGAATTGAAGGGTGTAGGTCTTTGGACTTGCCTTGGAAGTCTGTGGGGGGGGGGGGGCACATGGCCTTTTGGTCCAGTTATCCATCCCCCATGAGGTCTCCCTTCGTTGAAACCCCATCTAGTATTGGGTGGAACGTGCCTCTGCAGTTCTCCTAAAGTATGGAGTCCATCTGGATTCGGCCAGGAGGACCACGTGTGCCCCAGTCCCCATCTGGAGTCTAGTGCCCTGGGGGATCAGTGCTTGGGTCCTTTCCCTTTGGAGGAGGACCATGTGCATAACCTGTTCACTTTTGGTGTGCCCACTTTTTTATTGCACCTGGTGTTTAGTGTTGAGTGTGTACACCAAGAGTGAGCTTCATAAAAAAAATGGGAATCACTAGCTGTTGGTCCTAAACCTTGAGAGGTTGGGCAGATGTCATCCCATAAAAATAAAGAAGGTCACGAATATTATCAATTTATACCTAGTACAATAACGTGCACATAGGTAAGACAGCTCACAGAAAGGTAGAACTCTAAATGTACCCAGCACAAAAGACTGAACTGCTTTTACCATCTGTGCCAAAAACAGAGATTTTTGCAACACACATTTGCAAACATATACTATATTGCCAAAAGTATTGGGCCCCCCTCCAAATCATTTGGGTGTTCCAATCACCTCCATGGCCACAGGTATATAAAATCAAGCACCTAGGCATGCAGATTGCTTCTACAAACATTTGTGAAACAATGGGCTGTTCTCAGGAGCTCAGTAAATTCAACCGTGGTACCGTGATAGGTTGCCATCTGTGCAATAAGCCCATCTGTGAAATTTCCTCACTACTAAATATTCCACGTTCAACTGTTAGTGGTATTATAACAAAGTGGAAGCAAATGGGAATGACAGAAACTCAGCCACGAAGTGGTAGACCACAAAAAATGACAGAGCAAGGTCAGCGCATGCTGAAGCGCACAGTGCCCAGAAGTCACCAATTGTCTGCAGAGTCAATAGCTAAAGACCTCCAAACGTCATGTGGCCTTCAGATTAGCACAACAACAATGCGTAGAGAGCTTCATGGAATGGGTTTCCATGGCCGAGCAGCTGCACCCAAGCCTTACATCACCAAGTGCAATGCAAAGCGTCGAATGCAATGGTGTAAAGCTCACTACCAATGGACTCTAAAGCATTGGAGACATGTTCTCTGGATGTGTCTGGGTTTGGAGGTTGCCAGGAGAATGGTACTTTCCTGACTGCATTGTGCCAAGTGTAAAGTTTGGTGGAGAGGGGATTGTTGTGTGGGGTTGTTTTTAAGGGGTTGGGCTTGGCCCCCTAGTTCCAGTGAAGGGAACTCTTAAAGCATCAGCATACTAAGACATTTTGGACAATTTCATGCTCCCAACTTTGTGGGAACAGTTTGGGGATGGTCCCTTCCTGTTCCAACATGACTGCGCACCTGTGCACAAAACAAGGTCCATAAAGACATGGATGAGAGAGTTTGGGGTGGAGGAACTTGACTGGCCTGCACAGATTCCTGACCTCAACCCGATAGAACACCTTTGGGATGAATTATAGCAGAGACTGTGAGCCAGGCCTTCTCGTCCGACATCAGTGCCTGACCTCACAAATGTGCTTCTGGAAGAATGGTCAAACCTTCCCATAGACACACTCCTAAACCTTGTGGATGGCCTTCCCAGAAGAGTTGAAGCTGTTATAGCTGCAAAGGGTGGACCGACTCAATATTGAACCCTACGGACTAAGACTGGGATGCCATTAAAGTTCATGTGTGTGTAAAGGCAGGTGTCCCTATACTTTTGGCAATATGTGTATGTGTAGACAGGTTCTGTAGTATGTCCACTCACCTGAAGGTGGCACTGCACCTCTCCATTAGTGGACTAAGTTGTCTTCTGGTATGGGCTCCATTTGGCCATGTTGGGAAGGCCAACCAAAATCCCCCTAGATTTGGGCAGCCATCTTGGACACAGAGGTGCTTAAATAGTGCCCTTTGCGTTATGTAGATCCGTCAGCAGTGTGTGAGTAGGACAGGGACTCAACCCCCACTTGCCAGGGAGACAAACATAGGAGAAGGGAAAGGATCCAGATAAGGAGGGACTATGCAGGATTCCCTTACAGGGTAGTACAAAAAGGGGGCCCTATCCTCCTCAGCTAGCCTTCACATGCAAAATTATGAACTTTAATACCAGATTACATGGAAACGTCAGTAAGGCGCTCAGGTGTGTGGCTGAGCTTCTCTGCCATTCTTCTAAATAAGCACTAGGTGGCACTCAAGTGTTATACGTGTATTGATCCCACTCCAATGTAGAAGGACTCATCCCTGATCAGTAACATACATGGCACATACATATATTATTATTATACAGGATTTATATAGCGCCAACAGTTTGCTCAGCGCTTTACATTATAGTGGGAGACAATACAGTAACAAAACAGTTCAATACAAGAGGGATTAGAGGGCCCTGCTCCTTGGAGCTTACAATCTAGGAGGGTGGGGTGAGTGGTACAGTAGGTTGTCACTGTGGGGGATGGAGTGGTTGGAAGAGTAGAGGATACCAGAATTAGCAGAGGGCGGGATAGGCTTCCCTGAAGAGATAGGTTTTCAGTGAACACCGAAAGGCAAGTAGAGTAGGTGATAATCTGATAGATTGGGGTAGGGAGTTCCAGAGGATGGGTGACATCCTGGAGAAGTCTTGGAGACAAGTATGGGAGAGATAAGGGAGCTAGAGAGTAAGAGGTCTTGCGAGGAGCGGAGTGTACGGCTTGGGTGATATTTAGAGATAACATTGGTTATGTAAATTGGGGCAGTGTTGTGGATGGCTTTATATGTCATTATTAGAGTTTTGAATTTTATCCGTTGAGCAACTGGGAGCCAGTGGAGGGATTGGCAGAGAGGGGTGGCAGATACAGAACGGTTAGTGAGGTGGATGAGTCTGGCAGCAGCGTTCATGATAGAAGGGATGAGGAGGGAGTTACAGTAGTCGAGACGAGAGAGTGAATAAGTTGCTTAGTGGTTTCCGAGGTTAGGAACGGTCGTATCTTGGAGATGTAGCGGAGGTGAAGTCTACATGATTTTGTCATACATGGCACATCTCTCCGATGTAACCCTTCAGAACACTCCAGAGGTCTTTGATAGGTCTTTTATTTCACGTGACCCATGTTATGTAAAACACCGGCACTTTATGATAATGTGTCCTAGCATGTATCGAGGTGATTGTATGTCACATGAGGCGCTAGTATTGCACTTAGTTGTCAGCCATTTAGAACTGTGAGGGGAGAGTGGCCTAGAGATGTCCTGAGTGAGGGTGGCCATGGACAGGGAGGAGGAAATGTTCAATGAGGAGGGAGGTGAACTTAACCTTCTACATAGAGAATGGCAGAGGTCCATAGAGAAAAGGCGGAAGGTAGGAAGGGAGAGCAGACTCCTGGCAGTTTTGGGACTAGGAGGGGCATTTCCACATTCCTCTACTGAATCATTATTTTATTATATTCATATATTAGAAAAAAATGGTGTATAGTTCTGTGCGCACCTAAACGCAGCACTATTGCAATCATCAAGCCCATACACATAGCCCCCCTACCTATGAAAATGTGTGCTGCATACAAAAAAAAAAGGAAGATACCTCTGCACCCAGGGCCACACAGAGCTGCAGACCTTATGCGCAAACAAGTGTAGTCATTAATTTGAATGAAAGCAAAATTGTGCACATCTAAACTCGAATGCTTTAGATGTGTATTTTCTGCAAGATCAGCAAGAATCTGTGTTCATGCAGTAAATACTTATATGCCCATGTGAATGTACCCAAAGAGAGCCCTGACAGGGTGGATGAGTAGTGGCTGGTAGAAAACCAGCCCCCCCACCCCCATCATATTAAAATAGAACCATTAAAAAGATGTATTTCTTTCATTGCAATTTATCTTGGGAAGCAGTATTTTGCTTGCAATCATCCCAAATGGAAGAAAAATATATTTGAAATATATTTTAAAAATATTCTTCCCAAACACATTGACATATATATGAAATACTACAATTTTGGCCATATATATACACATACATATATACACATACATATATATATATATATATATACACATGCATATATATACACACACATATATATATATATATATATATATATATATATATACAGTTGCAAGAAAAAGTATGTGAACCCCTTGGGATTACGTGGAGTTTTGCATGAATTGGGCATAAAATGTGCTCTGAGCGTCATCTAAGTCACAACAATAGAAGAACACAGTCTGCTGAACATAATACTACACAAACATTAGATGTTGCCATGGTTTAATTGCACATAACATGTAAACATTCACAGTGCAGGGAGGAAAAAGTATGTGAACCTTTGGACTTAATAACTGGTTGACCCTCCTTTGGCAGCAATAACCTCAACCAAACGTTTCCTGTAGTTGCAGATCAGACCTGCACAACGATCTGGAGTCATTTTGGACCATTCCTCTTCACAAAACTGTTTCAGTGTAGCAATATTCTTGGGATGTCTGGTGTGAATCGCTCTCTTAAGGTCATGCCACAGCATTTCAATTGGGTTGAGGTCAGGACTCTGACTGAGCCACTCCAGAAGGCGTATTCTGTGCTGTTGCAGCCATTGTTTTGTTGAATGACTTGTATGCTTTGGGTCATTGTCCTGTTGCATCACCCATCCTCTGCGGAGCTTCAGTTGGCGGACAGATGGTCGTACGTTTTCCTGCAAAATGTCTTGATAAACTCTGGAATTCATTTTCCCATCAATGACAACAATCCGTCCAGGCCCTGAGGCAGCAAAGCAGCCCCAAACCATGATGCTCCCTCCGCCATGTTTCACAGTGGGGATGAGGTTTTGATGTTGGTGTGCTGTGCCTTTTTTTCTCCACACATAGTGTTGTGTGTTCTTCCCAAACAACTCAATCTTGGTTTCATCTGTCCACAGTATATTTTGCCAGTAGTGCTGTGGAACATCCAGGTGCTCTTTTGTAAACTTCAAACGTGCTGCAATATTCTTTTTGGACAGCAATGGCTTCCTCCGTGATGTCCTCCCATGTACTCCATTCTTGTTTAATGTTTTCCTTATTGTAGATGTGTCAACAAAAATGTTAGCATGTGCCAGAGATTTCTGTAGGTCTTTAGCTGACACTCTGGGATTCTTCTTTACCTCATGCAGCATTCTGCGCTGTGCTCTTGCAGTCATTCTTACAGGACGACCATGCCTAGGGAGAGTAGCAACAGTGCTAAACTTTCTCCATTTGTAGACAGTCTGTCTTACCGTGGACACATGAACATCAAGGCTTTTGGAGATACTTTTGTAACCCTTTCCAGCTTCATGCAAGTCAACAATTCTTGATCGTAGGTCTTCTGGGAGCTCTTTTCTGCGAGGCATGGTTCACATAAGACAGTGCTTCTTGAAACCAGTAAACCCAAAACAGGTGTGTGTTTTTTAAGGGCAGGACAGCTGTCAGCAACACATCCAATATCATCACACTGATTGGAGTCAAGGTTGGCTCACTCCTGGCTCCAATTAGCTCTGGGAGAAGTCATTAAGCTACGGCCTCACATACTTTTTCCTCCCTGCACTGTGAATGTTTACATGTTATGTGCAATTAAACCATGGCAACATCTAATGTTTGTGTAGTATTATGTTCAGCAGACTGTGTTCTTCTATTGTTGTGACTTAGATGACGCTCAGAGCACATTTTATGCCCAATTCATGCAAAACTCCACGTAATCCCAAGGGGTTCACATACTTTTTCTTGCAACTGTATATATATAAATTTACTGCATGTTGAAATGTTGAAATGCATTTTTATATATTACAAAATATATCAAAAATATATTTAAAAATATATTTTTTGAAATTATATTCTTCAGATTTTTTTAACATATAAATAGTCATTTTAACATACATTTTTACATATATTTGTAAATGCATTCCAAAAATGTAGATTAAATGTATTTTTAAAGACATACAGTATATTTGAAAATGTATTTTTAAAAATATTTTTTATATATTTTGTAATAAAAACACATTTCAATTTATATATATATATATATATATATATTTTTTTTTTTTAAGTATATTAAATATGGCCAAAATTTTAGTATTTCAAATATATGTCAATATATTTGGGAATAATATTTTTTTTTAAATAAATTTAAAATATATTTTTCTTCCATGTGGGATCTGTAAAAGTTTTTACTCTGGACTGGCATATTTTTTTATTCAGCCAGCAGGCTGTTAAGAAAAAAACAATGGATTCCCCATCCACAAATTAGAGGTAGATGGAGGAATCCTCCCCACTGTGCTATTGTACTCTGCCAGTGGGGACTCTTCTGCTGTCAGAATACAATGATCAGCACTGCAGCCAATTGGGGAGGATGGGAAGCATGCTGCAGCTTTGGGATGGCTCCACTGACTCCATACACAAGGAGCAAAAAGCCGCCACTGTCAGTGCCAACACACCTCCTGGATGATATCACGTCAGATTGCTAACATGCTGGCATAGAGAGACACACATTTCTGGGGGAATTCCCCTTTCAACAGTCATTGATCTAATACACTAGACATTCTCCTGTATGATGGCCAAATATGCTGCAATTTGATTTACCATCAATTAAAGCTGGTAGATTTTCACTAGTAGATTTTCAAACAAACATTCAGTGCATTTCAGTGCGTTTGATGACATGTGGAGTGTTGTTCAAAAGTACATTAACCTGTTGCCACCGGCGTAAAACATATTGGCATCAGCAAAAGTGTGGGCTTTAATGCCCATACGCCTCACATAGGTATCACTGGGCGTTTAATGTTTCTGTGTTGAGAGCATACAACTCCCAGCATGCAGAGCCAAGCTGATACAGGCAGCTCTCGATCCGGAGTACAGCGCAGTAACCAGCAGGACCGGCTCCCGATCATATGACTGCTGTGACAACTGAGCACAATGGTCCTGTGATCACCCAACCTTTCCTCCTCCAGGGCGTTTGCTTTTAACATTCAGCTTTGGAATGACTTTCCAAAACAAAAATCATATTCACTGTTAGAAATTTTCTTAAGAAAAACTTTCCATACCGCAATTTTCTCATTGCCGAGGCTGAAAACGAGAGTCAAATAAAATTCTACGAGTGTATGGCCAGCTTTAGACTCAGTTTAGATTGCATTTGATCAAACCGAGTTGATCAGACAAGCACAGGTGTCAAACACAAGGCCCGCAGGCTGAATCCAGCCCTCCAGGCAATTTCATGTGGCCCTTGCACCTCTCCTGCAGGTACCCCTTGTCTCTGCCCCCAGCTTGTCTCAGCAGTCAGAAGCAGAGAGGTGAATAGAACTCCTCTCAGTGCAGCTGCAGCACCCCCTCATCTCTGCCTCCCCTGGTCTCAGCATTCAGCAGACTTTGGTAACTGACTCCACTCCTCCTCTGGTCCTCCTCCAGACCCTGCACTTTCTGCTTTCCAGCTCTGCCCACAAAGGGGGTGCATGGTGATGTTAGGAGCGTGGGATTCTTGACATCTGATGTAATGGGGGGGTGTGGAGTGCTCTGGGCATCTAGTCTTACAGATACAACCGGCCCTTTGAGGGCAACCATAATGCTCATACGGCCTGCAATGAAATGGAGTTTGACACCCCTGTTGTAAAGTATTGAAATTAAATGCTTCTCTGAAGAAAATGCCTCTCCAGGCTCCCCTGTGCTTTGGTCAGATCAATTAATTGCCTATGGGTCTTGTCACCTCTGTTGGAGGAGGGATCTGATGTCAGGTTGGCAGGTTTTCCACTACAATAAAGACTAACAGGAAAGGTAAAGTGTTATTTCAGATAAAATGAACACTGTTTGCTCCAACCCCCCCCCAAATCTCTGCTGTACTTACCTCTGTGGATGATGAGCTGCCTGTGCCCACACATGTTGGACACCCAACATTAGAGGGGATTTATTCTTCCAGTGCAAATACACTTTTGCACACTGGTACTGACTAGTATTCCAGTGTTTCTCTTCTCCATCACTGAGCTAATGTGACCCCAGCACTGATGGGCAAGGGAGGGTCAAACTAGGATGCTGTGCAGGCAGCTGACATCCTCCTGATGATGTCATTGGCTGTCTGGACGCCGATGCCTAGAAGGTTGAAAATGTTGCACAATGAAAACCTGTGGCTTTGTGTAACTAAAAGGCGGGCTTGTTTCACCTGCTGGCTTGTATACAATGTTTGGGCAATTTTTAGACATTTTGCTGAGGCGCCCCTGAAGAAACCTCAAGACACCTCAGGGTGATAAGAAAGGCTGGTATAGCTGATAGGAAAAACAAGCCCAGCAAATCACATATAATGGACATAATAAGAAATAAAGCTTAAATTGGACATTAATAGGGTGCACAGGACCATAAGACTCACTTTTATTGTATGATTTCAATGATGATATCATTTTCTACATTTCAGGAAGGGTATCTGCCATATCATTGTTGGGTACTTTTGCGCCACCTACTGATAAAATATGAGAATGCATGTATCATAAATTCTCGCCAATATAATGTACCGTATATTGATCTTTATTATTATCATACAATATTTATATGGCGCCAAAGGGTATGCTCAGCGCTGTACAGTAGCAAGGGGGACAGAACATGAGACAAGACAGTAACAAAACAGTACACGAGGGGTTCGAGGGCCCTGCTCTTTCGAGCTTACAATCTAGGAATAATTGTGCTTTATTTGTCTCCCATTTTATAATAACATTTAATATGTCATTTTGATGTTACTGATTCTTGGGAATAAGAATAAAGAAGGAAGTGGTAGTGTCATGAATATAGATTAGGTGAATACAATATAGCATTGGTGGTGCCACCCTCTTACGTACAGGAATCCCAGTTGTTGTTCCCTGGAGCGTCTGCCCAAGAAAACAGCTGTTCCCTGCTTTCTAAAATTGTTACATGGCAACTACAACTCCCCTTTCTTTCCTCGTCCTCTCAAAATTATATTCATTTTCTCCCTTTCTTAAGAAATCCAGGCAGAAAAACTTCTCTTTAAAGTCACCGGCTGCAGGGACACTGAATATCTGTGAAAGGTGCGTGTTTAGGAGATATTCCTTGTACCTACACATAAGTTTTATTATAAGCTCACCTGTAGGTACAAGTGTCCAGTTGGAGTTTACTCCCACTTTAAATTTGTCAATGGTCACAAAAGGATACAAATCCACTTTGTGCGCAGCAGATGCCTTTGCAAACCCAGATATTACCTTGTTAAAAAAGCAGTAACATCATCACAGTAATGTACATAGAGCTGTGGGAGGGACACAGGAGGCTCCACTCACTACAGGAAACTGCGAAAAGGGGAGGAAACAAGACCAATCATCCTGCATAAGGAGAGAAAGCAGCAGTGATCAGTCTTTATTTAAGGAAGCTCCTGCATAGAAGCAAAGTGCAGGAGTTGTTCCATTTTAAATTGTTGCACAGATCTGGAAGAAATGAACCAAAATTTAACTACAAATACACGTAGCTTTTGTACTTAGACAGTTTTGGGTGTTTTTTTGCCTGGAAATAATCTTTAAGGTTCCTAGAGATGAATAAAAACACAAGACTTTTGAAAAATTCCTTTAACTGAAAAAAAAACAGTTTTGACAAGCCTATAATTAAATAAAAATTAAAAAAAAAAAAAAAAAAATGGTTCCATAGATGTAATCCATCATCAGTCATGGTGTTCAGCGTTGTCCCGATGACGCGGACTTGCCAGGAAAAAAAATAATGGGCGGAGCTAGCGGTAACGCCACCGCTAGCTCCGCCCAATTGTTAATATCTGACCGGCAACTGTTAAACCTTTCATATTGTGGAGGTTAGAGGGGTTTTGGAGGGAACTATGGGCTAGCCTTCTACCCACTGATTATGGTCCATGAAAGAGACCAGGGATTTTGTCTGCTTCTCACAGTCAGAGCATGGAGGGGAGCCAGGTCCTGAGGCCTGATGCCTGGCTGGGGGTGTCTGCCTGGATTGTGCCAGGGAAGTCCCCAGAACAGTGGTGCATCTGCGGGAACATTGTGTCGGAGGGATAGTGCAGACGCATCTTCACCAGCCAGGGATATGCAACTCCTGGGGATATTTCTTATAATGCCCCAGCTGGTCCTTGAGAGCTGCATGGTGCAGCGTTTGCCCATTTTTCCCCGGATACTAAAAACTTTGTATTGTTAACTTGTTATATTATTTCCGCCAAGGATGTGCCACTTGGTGACCTGGATCTGAGTTGGATCTGAGATAGGACATTTGGAAATGAGTGGTGTGGTGTACTTTGTATATCCAGGGCTGTGGCACTGTTTCTGGGCATCTTGGTGGGTACACACCGGCTAATCAAGACTTATTGTGGACAAGTTTTCAGCACATAGACCAGGGAGGCAGAGTGGGGACTGCTAGCCATGCTGATATGACTTGTCTGGGTGCCTGGTTGTTGATTGGATTGATGTTTAAAATTTGCATTGTCTATGATAATGTGATTAGTTTATATCTGATGGTTTTCTGTAAAAATTTAGTGTGTTTCTCTAATAAAGCAGTTCTTATTGTTTACTCCAAAATTGGCGTTGTCTAGTTCTTTGGGGTAGCTACAGCTATAGTCATTTGCCTCGTGTTCCAGAGCTTAGGAAGCAGCTTCTTGGCAGAGATACTCAGTCGGGGTGTCAGGAGTCCGTCACAACCTCCCCACCTGCTAATAAATTGTACAGTGCACAGCGAATTTCCAAGCAATGTAAAATGGTCCAGACTAACCAAGGTAGCTGGTGACTGGAGGTGTCAGGAATATTAATTTTAAAATAGAATTGAACTTCCAAAAGGGAGTTAGTTCTACTTAACCATCTCCTCCCTCCCCCATCCCAAGCCAAATTGCTGGATATATTTGACATCTTTTTTTTTGGGCCTCATCCCCCAATGCCATTCTGGCCTAGACTAGACTGCTATGTACTTGGTCCTGCAGCCCCCTGGGATACTTATATCACATCTCCCAGGAGGCTGCATACCGTACAGCTAGTTGGTGGACCAGGGGGTGGAAATTTAAAAGTATCCAATGATTGGAAGATGATGTAGAGTAGAAGCTGAATGACAAAAAGAGGATGGCTAAGGTGAATGGCCAATTTGAGCCAGTTGTGTTGGTTGGTTGCTTGGTCAAACAGTGCGGTAGGGTCACATTTAATAGCCTGGATTCTATCCTGGGCTTTCAAGACACAGCATTGCTGTTAGTACTGGTAAAAAGTTTTGTTACTTCATACTCGCTTCACAGTTGGTCAAATTATTTCAGGAAACCTTTTGTGTTTAAGATGGATATCGTGTTCATCTTGGCCTGCTGCCATTGAGAGAATTGCCTCCTGTCGGCTGATTCCGGGTCACAGGAGTGCAAAAGTAAGTTCCAGCTCAGTGGTCATGTGATTATTCATGTGGCACTTACTTGTACATTTACTGTCAGAGCCTGGGTCCGAACCTGGGCCGTGAGTGGCAATGTTTCTTCTTGCTGAGCCACCTGGAATGCTGGACAGTTCCTTTGACAATTATTTGGATGATCCTACCTTGACCTTGTTTATCATGAACCTTGAACCCCTTGCTCCTCCCATGAACTTCCTGATATAAGCCATGTCTCTGCAATTCCTGTTTGCCAGATTATTGTGCTCTCCAGCCAGTATCGTGCTCCTTATCATCTCTGCTGTTACCCGTATTTCGCTACCACACGTTATTGACCCTTGGCTTGTTCTTGACTAACTTCTGTCTGATCCCAACCTGCTACTGCTCATTACCGACCTTGGCTTGTTTACTGACCACGCTTCCGTTTGAACCTTACCTGCTTATATGCTACTGGACCTCCGCTTGTTCACTTCACGGTGGGGTGATCCTGAGGACCGCGACCTAGTGCTAATATGCAGCCAAATCCATGTCCACCATTAGAAGCTCTGGTGAACACCGGTTGGTACTTAGACTCCACACCTCGGGTGATCACACTCCGCCACCACGGTGACCTGCCTGTATACCTATCCTGCTGGTTTCAGGTAAGCCTTTCCACTGCTATAGCAACTGGTCTTTGAGCCTGACCCCTGATCGTGACATCGTGACACTTACTGTGTGAAGATCCCCAAACATTTATTTCCTTGAATTCTGTGACAAATTAATTATGCTAATTACAAAAATTGTACTTTTTTCTGTTGTTGATTATATACAGCTTGTTCTGAGTGAAAGTTCCTGAACATCCTGTCAGAAAGTGGGCCACGCAGTGGCGCAATCCTGTCATGGCTGTGTTCCCTGTGTTCCAGAGAACACACAGATTGTAGCCATCCCCACACAGTACACCGAGCACCATCTGTCCCTGTCCAAGTGTCACATCAACATCTGTACCAGTGTCACATTAACATGCGTACCACAGTGTCACATTAACATGCAGTGTAAACAGTGTTCTATTGCAACATCAACATCTGCCAGTGTCCGGTGAACGATCAACATCTGTCACAGTGTACAAGTCAACAAAAACATCTGTCAGTGTACCAGTGCCCCCCACTAAATAAATAAATAAGTTTAAAGGGCCTCCATCTCCCCGTGCTCGCATGCAAAGGCGATCGCACGTGTTGGTCCCATATGCACGTAAACAGCGATCACACCACACATGTGAGGTATTGCCACGAATGTCAGAACGAGAGCAATAATTCCAGCAGGCCTCCTCTGTAACTCTAAATTGCCTATGGAAATTTTTAAATACCGAAGTTTGACGCCATTTCAAACCGTGCGCAATTTTAAACCGTGACATGTTTGGTATCTATTTACTCCCCAACACCATATTTTATATTTTACCAAAAATGGGTATTATATTGTGTTTGTGTGCATTAAAATATATTAAAGTGTATTTTTTGTTAGTGTGGAAAATTGCATTAGAAAAAATTCTGCGCAAATGCCAGGTGACATAAACATTTGCAAAATCCAACCTTTTTATTCTGTAGGGCCTCTGCTAAAAATATGTTTGGGGGTTCTAAGTTCTAGCAAAATACTGATTTTTATTTGTAAACAAAAAGTGTCAGAAGGTGGCTTGGTCTTAACCACATCCCCGCCACCTTATAGCAGATATACTGCTACAGGGCGGCAGGGGTGCGCAAAATCACGTATATATATATGTGATTTTGTATTTCCGGGTTCGCTGTCAATCACCGGGTCCCGGCCAGTGATTACCCACCGGCGGCAGGTGATTACCGAGGATCTCTGATGGGGAGGAGGGCTGCTTTGTTTACTAACAGTCCTCCTCCTTGTTGGCTCGGGCACACTGCTCTAGATAGCAGAATACATTTTGGCTTAAATTTATGACAAAATGTGATTTTTTTATATTTTTTACTGGACATGTTTAATAGCAAAAAGTAAAAAAATATAGTTTTTTTCTCAAAATTGTGGGGTTTTTTTTATAGCGCAAAAAATAAAAACGCACAGGCGATCAAATACCACCGAAAGAAAGCTCAATTAGTGGGAAAAAAAGAGGTAAATTTCAATTGCGTTGCATGACAGCGCTATTGTCAGTTAAAATAACACAGCGTCGTAATGCAAAAAATGGCCTGTTCAGGAATGGGGGGGGGGAGGTTATACCTTTGAAGGGCAAGTGGTTAAAGCGAATAATACCTGAAGGTTGTCCTTGGATGTTGGACCTGTGGCTAGGCTGTGAAAAAGTCTCACACATGTGGTATCACCATACTCAAGAGGAGTAGCAGAATGTGTTTTGGGTGTAGTTGCAAGTATGCGAATGCTGTGTGTGAGATATAACCTGGCTTGTTAGGGCCTCAAGAAATGAGATAAGCCACCAGTACATGAAGTGTAGTACCATAGCTTGTAGACTCTATAACGTTCCCACAGACCAAATAATACACTGATTTGGGTTATTTTTACCAAAACATGTAGCAATCTAAATTTGTATTAAAATTTATGAAGACAAATTACTTATTTGCAAAACTTTAGAACAGACACTAAGAAAAACACGATTTTTAAAAAAATTTTCTCACAGCATGAAAGGAGATGTTTCAAATAAGTTTATACTGGACCAGGGGCGGACTGACCATTCGAGCAATCGGCACTGCCCGAGGGCTCGGGGTCAGTAGGGGGCCCCATGAGATGTCCCTGGTACCTTTCATTGGCTTTTTTGGGTATGGGTGAGGACACGGGGGCCCCATGATCCCCTATTGCCCGGGAGCCCCATGAGTTGTCAGTCCGCCCCTGTACTGGACTGACAAAAATAACAACTCCCTGTTGCATAAATGTAATGAAATGGGTAAAAGATGGCTTCAACTCTTGTTTCCCACCTGTAGAGAACTCTTCAGATGTGTTTCTCCCCATTCGGAGCTTAATCACAGAGGTCTCTACGATTACTCTGAAAACGGTGAAACCCGTCTGAGGAGTTCTCTATAGGTGGAGAACAGGAGCTGAAGCCATCTTTTACCCATGTCATTACATTTATGCAATAGGGAGTCGGTGTTTGTGTGTGGACAGCCACCATTTTGTTGAAGTCTATTGTTTTGTTTTGTTATTACAATGCATATGTTATAAAATGAAAGTGTATGCTGTGACCTTAGAATTCTTTTAACCATCCCAGACCTCTCTAATCGTGTATGTGTAGCAGAAGATCAGGTTCCATGACTACTATTTCCATGAGGAGGGGACAGACATAGGGTCAAGCTTATGCAGCTGAAAGCGAGATCTGCGGGGAGCTAAAATATTTGCATCTTAGCCACTCCCCACTACACACTTTGGAGGATTTTGGCTACTGGTTCCGTTCTCCAGACACTTCTATTAAGACCCTTATAAGTGGGAGACCTACTTTAGCACTACCCTCTTAGGAGTTGCAGAGTTTTGGGTCCCCCTAAAGCTTTGCACAACCAGGTAACACACATCCTCTCCCACACTTTGCACTCAGTCAGTAAGCAATCTTTGAGCTTGGATTTGTGATTTTATGAAGGGGTTTAGCACTTGGCAGGACTGTCTTTAGGTGGGGGCCTAAGGGGCAGCTGCCAGTGCCCCAATCGTTGTTTCACAGCTTCACTTCCATGGGGCGCTACCACTGCTGTGTGCTGTGCCAGCGTGTGCTGAGAGTCTGGGATTGTCCATTTCCTAATACCCCCTTCCCCCCCGCCCCACTGTCACGGGTCCATTCTCTTCACCACATGAAAAGTGTCCATGCCGCCTTGTGCCCACACTGACAGGTCTAACTGACACCTGCCTGCTGTGGAGGAAGGGGGTAGAGCTGGACCGCGATCAACTTGGTTCAGATGAGATCCAGGAGCGCCTCCAAAGAGAGATTGCCACCTCCAGTCCAGGGCCCCTCCATAGAGAGATTTAAACCTCCAGAACAGGGGCCCCTCCATAAGGGAGACTGCTACCTCCAGTCCAGAAGACTCTCAATGGATAAATTGCCACCTCCAGTCCAGGGGCCCCTCCATAGGGTGATTGCAACCTCCATTCCAGAGGCCACTCCATAGGGAGGCTGCTACCATCAGTCCAGAGGCCCCTCCATAAAGAAATTGCCATGTTAACCTCTAGCAACCAATAAGTGGTAAAGATAAACAGTTACCAACAGCAACCTATCAGTGAGCGGTAATTATGTGCTGTAACCTCTGGCAACCAATCGCCTGAATGCCGGCCATATCTTTACTTTTGGATCAACACATGGTCTCCATTGGCCATGCTCCCTTCTAAAGGTGTGAAAGGTGAAGGTGCTGGATGGATTTTAGTATTGCAATAACTGGCAGGGGTTCTAATCCCTCTATACTCAACTCAAAACTGTAACAAAGGTTGTTTTGGCTTTAGATACCTTTTAAAGTGATTGTCAGGGATCGCGGCAGCGCGCGGGTCTGCGCATGCACAGAACGCCGATGCGCATTAGGGCTTAGGCAATCGCAGCAACAGCGGCGGCCGCGCATGCGCACTCGCGATCGCGGACGTGCACCTGGCACCAATGAGAGAGCAGGGCGCACTATTTAAACCAGCCCTGTGCATCACCAAGTTACCATATGGTCTTGTTCCTGTGTTCCTACTCGTTCCTGTATATTGATTGACTTGTTGCCGACCCAGCCTGATTCTGATCCTGTTCTTCTCCTGCTCTGACCTTTGGCTCTCCTGACTATTCTCTGCCTGATCCTAATTACCTGACCTCCTGTTGCTGAACCCGGCCTGTGACTCATTTATCCTTTGCCTGCCGCTCTGTACCGTCTGCCCCCGCTGTTACCGACCCGGCCTGTCTGACTACGCTACTACCTCTTCACATCTGGGTGTCACCTGCCACCTGCCATTGGCGGCTGCCTCTACCACGGCTGGTTGTACTCAGGGGTCGCAACCTGGTCTCAGGCTGCTTCAAGTCCATCCCCACCATCAGGGGCTCTGGTGAACCAGCAGACTGAGGCTTAGACTACGCACCTTGAGGAATTCCAGCCTGTGGATCGCTAGAGGCTACCGCCAGTCGGCTTCTGAAAGTGATATTAAACCTTCCCTTTCTTTCAGTAGCTGATTTAATTACTTACTAAGTATGCAGATTCTTTATCTTTTAACCGTCACCTATGTTCCAGTTTAACCACTTGCCTGTCGGGCACTCATACCCCCTTCCTGACCAGGCCAAGTTTCAGCTTTCAGCGCTGTCGCACTTTGAATGACAATTACGCGGTCATGCAACATTGTACCCATATGAAAGTTTTATAATTTTTTTCACACAAATAGAGCTTTCTTTTGGTGGTATTTACTTGCCGCTGGGTGTTTTATTTTTTGTGCTATAAACAAAAAAAGAGCAAAAAAAATTTTAAGAAAGTTTTTGTTTCTATTAAAAAATTTTGCAAACAGGTAATTTTTCTCCTTCACTGATGTGCATTGATGAGGCTGCACTGATAGGCGGCACTGATGAACACTGATAGGCGGCACTGATGAGCTAGCACTGATGAGGCGGCACTGATGATGGGCATGATAGTTGGCACTGATAGGTGGCACTGCTGGGCACTGACTGACGGCACTGCTGGGCACTGACTGGACTACAGTTGTGTTTCCCTACACTGTGTGTGTGAATGAAAACACATAGCCCTGTAGCCTAGGATGGTAGGGCACTGCCCTACTCTTCCCTCCTCCTCCCTTCTCCAAGCTAACAGACTGGCTGGTGACTGCACTGTCCAATGAAGACCCGAACATCAAGGAAGAAGAACTGAGAAAGCAACAGCATTGAAAGTTGTGAGTTGCAAGTGCTGGGGTAAGAATTTTAACAAATAGTTATCTCTTGTGCTCAATGTTCTAAGGTAAAAAACACTGAGGATTTAATGTTAATTTAAGGGGATCATTGAATCCCCCTGAAAAAACCCAAGAAATTATATAAGCGATCTACAGCCATTTGAATGCCTCGCCAAGACGATATCTAAAGACAGGTAAGCTGTAATATATTACATTTTTGTTTTTGAGATTTAGATACACTTTAGCATCATACCTGCTGTTTATTACAAAGAATGCGAATTTGTTTTTGTTAGGGCAGACAGGAGACACTGAAAGAGTTAAGAGCGTTGGAGCACGCCCAGCTCATAGAAGAATTTCATGGGCTGGCGGTATTAATTCCAGCTTTACTTTCAGTTTCCTTTCAGCAGAATAGAATCTGAATTATATACGTGTTTGTGTGTATATATACCAGAAAGGAACAATCAGAACAGGACAGAGATCCAAAGAACCTTGAGAAGAAGACATGACATCCGAAAGGTAACAATTACACCAAAATATTTTTGATATTTTATATACAAAAGTGTTGATTTAGACTCGAGGCAGTTAGACTAGAACTAGGCGGATGAATAGATTTCCTGTTATTTAGGTACATATTGGTTTCTTAAGCTGGCCCTGTACAATTTTGTTCTCAGAACGTTCCATTTTCTAACAGTTAGTCGGGTCATATTGGTGAACATTTTCAACCATATTGATGATCAAAATCTAAGGAGCAGGAAGGAACAAAAATCTAAGGCTACATTTAGACTTGTGTCTAAACAAAAGTGCTTCTGAAAAATGATCAGGGTTGTGACTCCTCCTCACCACCCATTTTAACCCCATTTTGCAGCGCCAGTGCACATCAACCCAATGCATTGCATGTGGTTGTGGGACATTTGCGGCACTTCCCTATTCACTTGAATAGGTCGTGTTCAGCAGCCTTGCTGCCCCTTGAATGTGTCAAGAGCGATCATTTTTACAAAGCATTTTGCAACTTATAAACAACCCTGTCTGCTGCCTTTTGCAGCTTAAGGGGGGGAGGTGTTGGGGGCACTAAAATTCTAAAGTCTAAACAAGCACTTAATGTAAATATGGTTTACGTTCAGGAAAATCTGAAACTGAACACATAATTGGAAACATTGGCAAGGGAATAGAATGAAATTGTTCAGGCTTTCATACAAGTCCACAATGATCCAATGAACAATTTTCTGAATTTCCATATGAACATCTAAACAAAATTCTAGTGGTTTATGGCCAGCTTTGGGCTGGATTCACACCTATGAGTGTGTGTTAAAATCTCTGTTTTATCGAGCGTTACTACAACGCACTGTATATGTGATTTGTGGTGGATTTTTAATAACAATCTAATGTACAGAGGCAACCAGCCACCTGATTTTCAATTCACTGTAATGTATGTGCATTCGTTACAGTGCGCTGCGTTGAAACTTATGGTGGCCATCCACATGTGATAAAACTGAACAATATACCGTATTTTTTGCTCCATAAGACGCACCTGACCATAAGACGCACCTAGGTTTTAGAGGAGAAAAACAAGAAAAAAAATATTCTGAACCAATGGACTGCAGACACAGTACAGGGGATGACCAGAGACTGCAGACACAGTACAGGAGATGACCAGAGACTGCGGACACAGTACAGGAGATGGCCAGAGACTGCGGACATAGTACAGGAGATGACCAGAGACTGCGGACACAGTACAGGAGATGACCAGAGACTGCAGACACAGTACAGGGGATGACCAGAGCCTGCAGAGAGTACAGGAGATGACCAGAGACTGCGGACATAGTACAGGAGATGGCCAGAGACTGCGGACATAGTACAGGAGATGGCCAGAGACTGCGGACATAGTACAGGAGATGGCCAGAGACTGCGGACACAGTACAGGAGATGGCCAGAGACTGCGGACATAGTACAGGAGATGGCCAGAGACTGCGGACATAGTACAGGAGATGGCCAGAGACTGCGGACATAGTACAGGAGATGGCCAGAGACTGCGGACATAGTACAGGAGATGGCCAGAGACTGCGGACACAGTACAGGAGATGGCCAGAGACTACGGACATAGTACAGGAGATGACCAGAGACTGCGAACATAGTACAGAAGACCAGAGACTGCGGACAGTGCCGGGGATAACCAGAGACTGCAGACAGTAAAGGAGATTACCAGAGACTGCATACCTTTGGGGAGGGAGGGGGAGCGGGTACCTGAATTTGACAGGTACCCGCTCCTATTTCCGCGGAGTTGTCCTTTCTTCTTCTTCCTGTGGCGGTTTCTGTGACAGCCGGGTGCCCACTGCGCATGCGCGAGAAGCCTGTCACATGACAACTGTCATGTGTCCCAGAAGACACTGGACCATTCACAAAGCGCGGCGCTTCTCGCGCATGCGCAGGGGGCACCCGGCTGTCACAGAAGCCACCGCGGGAACACTGCAGCGCTGGAGCAAGGAACTGGTAAGGTCCTGCAGGAGAGAAGAGCTAAGCGGCCGGCCCGATATTCTGACATGGTGGCGACAGAAATACCGGACCGGCCGCTTTACATTCGCTCCATAAGACGCACTGACATTTGCCCCCCTTTTTTGGGGGGAAAAAAGTGCATCTTATGGAGCGAAAAATATGGTAAATATCCGATTTTGACAAAACTATTGAATCAGACTTTGATCAAGTGAGACAAAGGGGTTGGTTTACTTAAACTGGAGAGTGCAAAGCTCTGTGTAGAAACCAATCAGCTTCCAGTTTGTTTGTTTTTTTTTTTTCTGTCGAAGCTTAATTGAACAAGCTGAAGTCAGAAGCTGATTGGCTACCATGCACAGCTGCACCAGATTTTGCACTCTCCAGTTTTAGTAAAACAACCCCAAAGTTGGTACGACTGAGTGATGAGCAATAGATAGTGATGGTTTTGATTGACCTAAATCGATTGGTTGTGGCAGAAAAATATGATCGTACAGGGTCGATCAATAACATTTTTTCCTTTGTCCCCAACAATGCACCTAGTAAGTCACTTTTATTTAAAAAAAAAAGCATTAAAAATTTCTTTTTTAAAAAAAGCTTACTAAGTGCACTGCTGGGGACAAAGGAAACTAACCCCAAACTATGTAAATTACAGCTCACATACATTTTAATGGGCCATTCCAAGTGAATAGAATGCCTTTAAACATAGGGCATCAACACACGAAAAAACAGTGTGAATAGAGCCTAAACTTTTTTTTTTTTTTAACAAATGAAATTTTATTAAACGTAGTGCCATGTTACACATGTAGCACAGAGAAGAAGCAAATCAAACATTATTGGGCAGTCACATGTCACTTCAAAAGTAATACAACCATACGGTTATAGCAGATCATAATATCCAAGAGATCTTGCAAATCAAATATGAGAAAAAAGATAGGGAGGAAGAAAAGGGTATTTTTTTTATTTAATACACAATTTATATAGCGCCAACAGTTTGCTCAGCGCTGTACATAATAATGGGAGACAGTACACGAGACAGTACAGTATCAATACAATTCAATACACGAGGGGTTTGAGGGGCAGTGGGGAAAAAGGAAAAAATGTAGAATAGGGAGGGGAGAGAGCAGAAGGGGGATGAGAGCCTATACTTTCTAACTTTCTCATTGCATTAGGACCCTTTCAGACCTATCATCTCTGGTCCGTGGCATTAACACCTAGTGTACACCTAGTTGAGGCAGCCCATTCAAGAAGCATTTTTTTTCAGCACAACTCACCACAACTCATGTTACATAGTTAGTCTGGCTGAAAAAAAGACAAAAGTCCATCCAGTTCAACCATTAAAAAAAAAATGTTATAATACTATATCCACAGTTGGTCCAGAGGAAGGAAAAAAAACCAGCAAAGCATGATCCAATTTGCTCTTGCAGGGAAAAAAAATCCTTCCTGATCCCCCGAGAGGCAATCGGATATTCCCTGGATCAACTTTACCTATAAATGTTAGTATCCAGTTATATTCTGTGTATCCAAGAAAGAATCCAGGCCTTTTTAAAGCAATCCACTGAGCTGGCCAGGGAGTCTATTCCACATTTTCACAGTTCTCACTGTGAAGAAACCTTTCCATGTTTGGAGATTAAATTTTCTTTCCTCCAGACATACAGAATGCCCCCTTGTCCTCTATGATGGCCTCAGGGTGAATAACTCTACACCGAGTTCATTAAATGAACCACTGATGTATTTATACATGTTGATCATATCCCCCCTTAATCTCCTCTTCTCAAGAGAGAATAAATTCAGTTCCTCTGATCTTTCCTCATAGCTGAGCTCCTCCATGCCTCTTATCAGTTTGGTTGACCTTCTCTGTACTTTCTCCAGTTCCCCAATATTCTTTTTGTGAATTGGTGCCCAAAACTGAACTGCATATTCCAGATGAGGTCTTACTAATGATTTGTACCGGGGTAATATGATATCTCTCTCTGGAGTCTATACCTCTTTTAATACAAGAGAGGATTTTGCTCGCTTTAGAAATGCAGCTTGGTATTGCATGCCATTATTAAGCTTGTGATCTACCAGAACTCCCAGATCCTTCTCCACCATTGATTCCCCCAGTTGTACCCCCCTAGTATGTATGATGCATGCATATTCTTAGCCCCCCACATGCATAACCTTACATTTATCAACATTAAACCTCATTTGCCACATAGTTGCCCAATTAAACTGTGCATTGAGGTCGGCTTGTAAATTGGAGACATCCTGTAAGGACGTTATTCCACTGCACAGCTTGGTGTCATCTGCAAAGACTGAAATAGTATTTTTAATCCCAGACCCTATATCATTTATAAATATATTAAAAAGTAAGGGTCCCAACATTGAACCTTGTGGTACACCACTGACAACCCTAGACCATTCAGAGTATGAATCATTAATTACTACTCTCTGAATATGATCTCTTATCCATTTGCATACCAATTTTTCCAAGCCCATAGACTTTACCTTACACATTAGCCGTGTGTGGGGAACTGTGTCAAACGCTTTTGCAAAATCCAAGTTGGCTATACCACGTCCACCGCCACCCCTCCTGTCCAAGGTTTTGCTCGCCACCTCATAAAAAGAAATCAAATTTGTTTGACATCTTCTGTCTTTCATGAATCCATGCTGTCTGTTGCTTAAAATATTTTTTTCCAGCAAGAACTCATCTATGTGGTCTTTTATTAAACTCTCCAGTATCTTCCCAACTATAGAAGTTAAACTAACAGGTCTGTAATTACTTGGTAAAAATTTTGACCCCTTTTTAAATATTGGCACCACATTGGCCTTACGCCAATCTAGTGGTACTATGCCAGTCATTAAAAAGTCCCTAAAAATTAGAAACAATGGCTTTGAAATGTCAGAGCTCAATTCTTTAAGTACCCGTGGGTGTATGCCATCTGGTCCAGGTGCTTTATTCACCTTTATTCTGTCTAAATATTTTTGGATCATATCAATTGTGAGCCAATGTGGATCATCTGGAGCTGTGTCAATACCATGCCCATTATGAACAAGAGCTTCCCCATGCTCCTTTGTATACACAGAGCTGAAGAAGGTATTTAATAAATTTGCATTCTCTTTGTCCTCAGTCACCCACTCTAGATTATTTTGTAAAGGGCCTACATGCTCGGACCGGATCTTTTTACTATTAATATACTTAAAGAATTTTTTGGGGTTGGTCCTGCTATCTTTTGTAATCTGTCGTTCGTTTTCAATTTTTGCGGCCTTTATTTCCTTTTTGCACATTTTTACATTTAATAAAAGCTCTTTTCTTATTATCTATAGCTTTTTTAACTTTGGCCGTAAGCCACATAGGTTTGATTTTTAGCCTTTTAAACTTGTTGCCCATGGGAATATATTTTGCAGTGTGTTCACATACAGTGTTTTTAAAGAACTCCCATTTCTGTGTTGTGTTCATCAGTGCCAATATTCCCTCCCAACTCTTGGCCTTAGAAAATTAGCTCTTTTAAAATTGAGCATTTTTTTCCCGTATGTACTTGCTGTTTATAGCTAACCATAAATGAAATCATGTTCTGGTCACTGCTACCCAGATGTTTTTATATGAACATTCGTAATAAGATCTGCATGGTTTGAGATGTTGTTGTCAACGTCAGTGCTTTGCATTTGTGTTTTGGTTGCCAAAATCATTAGCATTAACAATGATTTGCATCACAACATGGTAATATGTGTACAGTGTTTTGCCATGCACTGCAGTCTCTGGCTTATACCAGTCCGTCCTCAAGTTGAACTCATGTCTGAAATTGGTTAACAAAGTGTTCTTCTGGAATACATTGTGATCCAGAATTACATAATATCTAGTTAACAATTGAATTACTACCCATTCATAAATCACTATCCAACTATAGAGTTTCCATTATTAAACTTGTCACTCCTACACTATATTGCCAAAATTATTGGGCCAGCCCTCCAAATCATTGGATTGGGGTGTTCCAATCATGTCCATGGCCACAGGTGAATATAATCAAGCACCCAGGCACGCAGATTGCTTCTACAAACATTTGTGAAAGAATGGATCACTCTCAGGAACTCAGTGAATTCATGCTTGGTAACGTGAGAGGTTGCCATCGGTACAATAAGTCCATCTGTGAAATTTCCTTGCTGTTAGTGGTATTATAACAAAGTGGAAGCAACTGGGAACAACAGAAACTCAGCCACCAAGTGGTAGGCCACATGAAGTGACAGAGCGGGGTCAGCACATGCTGAAGCACACAGTGTGTAGAATTTGCCAGCTGTCTGCAGAGTCAATAGCTAAAGACCTCCAAACTTCATGTGGCCCTCAGATTAGCACAACAACAGTGCATAGAGAGCTTCATGGAATAAGTTTCCGTGGCCGAGCAGCTGCATCCAAGCCTTACATCACCAAGTGCAATGCAAAGCATCAGATGCAGTGGTGTTAAGCTAGACTCTAGAGCAGTGTAGATGTGTCGTCTGGAGTGAACAATCACACTTCTCTGTCTGGAAATCCGATGGATGTGTCTGGGTTTGGCAGTTGCCAGGAGTACTTGCCTGACTGCATTGTGTAAAGTTTGCTGGCGAAGGGATAATGTTGTGGGGTTGTTCTTCAGGGGTTGGACTTGGCCCCTTAGTTCCAGTGAAGGGAACTCTTAAGGCGTCAGCATACCAAGGCATATTGCACAATTTCATGCTCCCAATTTTGTGGGAATAGTTTGGGGATGGCCCCTTCCTGTTCCAACATAACTGCTCACCAGTGCACAAAGCAAAGTCCATAAAGGCATGGATGAGCGAGTTTGGGGTGGAGGAATTTACTGGCCTCCACAGAGACCTGACCTCAACACGAAGGAACACTTTTGTGATGACACTGCAAGCCAGGTCCTCTCATCTGACATCAGTTCCTGACCTCACAAACGCACTTCTGGAAGAATGGTTAAACATTCCCATAGACACACTCCTAAACCTTGTGCACAGCCTTCGCAGAAGAGTTGAAGATATTATAGCTGCGAAGGGTGGGCTAACTCAATATTGAACCCCACGGACTAAGACTGGGATGCCATTAAAGTTCACATGCATGTAAAGGCAGGCCGACCAATACTTTTGACAATATAGTGTATATTATTTTTCTTATCTTGACTGTTAGAGGTCGCTAACTTTGCAAGCCAGCGAGTGTGTAAATGGACACGCAGAGCAGGGGCTCAAGAGAAAGCCTGTACAGGTGCTCCCATAGTAAACTGCTTAGTGTGGGGGCACTTGGCAGGAGGGAGGGGCCAGGAGTGCTGGCGGGGGGTACCCTGGGCTGTTCCGTGCAAAACAACTGCAGAGAGCAGGTAAGTAAGGCTTGTTTGTTTCATAATTTTTTTTAATTGCCTTTAATATCACTTTGCTTCAATTAATTTCCTTTGCAAGAGGACAAAGGAAAGATGGGAAGAAAAAAGAAAACCTTCACTGCTCTATTCAAAACTAAATAACGTGTGTGTGTATGTGAGTACACCCCTCACATTTTTGTAAATATTTTTATTGTAAATATTTGATTCTATCTTTTCATGTGACAACACTGAAGAAATGACACTTTGCTGCAATGTAAAGTAGTGAGTGTACAGCTTGTATAACAGTGTAAATTTGCTGTCCCCTCAAAATAACTCAACACACAGCCATTAATGTCTAAACCACTGGCAACAGTACACCCCTAAGTGAAAATGTCCAAAATTGGGCCCAATTAGCCATTTTCCCTCCCCGGTGTTGTGACTCGTTAGTGTTACAAGGTCTCAGGTGTGAATGGGGAGCAGGTGTGTTAAATTTGGTGTTATTGCTCTCATACTGTCACTGGAAGTTCAATATGGCACCTCATTGCAACTCTCTGAGGATCTGAAGTAAAGAATTGTTGCTCTACATAATGATGGCCTAGGCTATAAGAAGACCCTGAAACTGAGTGCAACACGGTGGCCAAGACCATACAGCAGTTTAACAGGACACTCAGAATAGTCCTCGTGTCAGGAATGGACTCAGCACTGGTGGTGGGACTCATCTGCCGTGTGGGCTGCAGTACTAGAGCTGACCAGCGGGTGCTCTCAGCAGTCAGAAGCTCACACGTGCAATCAGCCAAACCTGGGGCTGATTGCAGAAAGGTGTATTTAAGGCATGACCAGGCCTATGATCTGGGCCTTGGTGTATGTTTTCCCATGAGCCTCTGTACCTGGTATCTTGTGTTCCTGCTTCGTTGCTGACTCGGCTTGATCCTGACCTCTGCTGACCGTCTCCTGTTGAACCCCTGGCTTGCCTGACCATCCTTCTGCCTGATCCCCTGTACCGCGCTGCCCGTGAGTTACTGAACCTGGCTTGTGACCTTGACCATTCTCTGCCTGCTCCTTTGGTACCTTGCTGCCCGCATGTTGCTGACTTGGCCCGTCTGACCACGCTAACTACTCTGCCATCCATCCATCCTGCACGGATCCAGCCGTACCTGCACATACCTCTGGCGGATCCCTCTACCACTAGCAGGTGTACTCAGGGGCCGCGACCTGGTTCCTGTCTGCTCCACGTCCATCCCCATCATCAGGGGCCCTGGTGAATAAGCAGACTGGGACTTAGACTCCGCGCCCTGGGGAATCCTGTCCTGGGGACCACTAGAGGTACCACCAAACGGTCATTACAGAACCCTACGGCCGGCCTGACCGTTCCACCTCTCCAGCCCTAACTACGCTTGTGTTCCTGCACCTACTAAGATTAGTGGAAGGTTGGTTTGTTCACTGTGCGTTTATATATATATATCTGGGTGGCTAATAATAAACTGTATTATTATACTATGCCTGAAACCTGCGTTTCCCTGTGTCAGTCCACACCTTTCTGGTCATTCCTAGATTCCTGACATCACACCAAGGCCATTCCTGACCAGAAGTGGCTGCACAGGGAAGCCATCTTGACTTGTTGTGAAGGATGCATCCTGATGAGGTTATATATTTGTCTATGCTAGTCTTTGATGACAGAGAATATGCCTATCAGACTCTGCGGGAGTATACCAGGGATCAGCTGCTAGAGTGCATATGGGTCGCTCATTCCCTAGTAGGTCAGGTCCTAGAGCTCTCTGAGGTGCAACCATTGATTCAGGCTTGTGTTGAGTTGGCTTCATCTAGTACCCCTGAAAGCAGGGATGAATTCCTTCCTCCATTCAGGGTGAGTCAAATAATATCACTGGTATGGTTGTTGGAGCATGATCCGGATTGCTTCTTGGAGCATTATTCGGCATGTTCACCACATGTGCTAAAGAAGTGTATAAACGCAGTGCAATCTTTGACCAGACAGGCCTTGTGTAAACTGAGCGTTGTCCAACCCTTACTGCAGACATGGTCAGACTTGTTACAGCTAGCCTCAGTCAGCTTGCAACAAACCAGTCCTGCTTCTCATCATTCCTCTGTTCAAAGCTCTTTTCCTGCATTCCTGACAGCACCCCCAGTGACAGCCCAGTATACCCTGCTATCTACCACGTCAGTCCCCTGCTCCCACTCGCTGTACCATCGTGCCAGTCGACTCGATGCCAGTTGACTCGGTGCCCGCTGTCGAGCCAGATGACTTGATGCCTGATGATTCGGTGCCCGCTGTCGTGCCAGTTGACTCGGTGCCCGCTGTCGTGCCAGTTGACTCGGTGCCCACTGTCGTGCCAGTTGACTCGGTGCCCACTGTCGTGCCAGTTGACTCGGTGCCCGCTGTAGTGCCAGTTGACTCGGTGCCAGCTGACTCGGTGCCCGCTGTCGAGCCAGATGACTTGATGCCTGATGATTCGGTGCCCGCTGTTGTGCCAGTTGACTCGGTGCCAGTTGACTCGGTGCCCGCTGTCGCGCCTGATGACTTGATGCCTGATGATTCGGTGCCCGCTGTCGTGCCAGTTGATTTGGTGCCCGCTGTCGTACCAGTTGACTCGGTGCCAATTGACTCGGTGCCCACTGTCGAGCCAGATGACTTGATGCCTGATAAGTTGATGCCCGCTGTCGTGCCAGTTGACTTGGTGCCCGCTGTCGTACCAGTTGACTCGGTGCCAGTTGACTCGGTGCCCACTGTCGTGCCAGTTGACTCGGTGCCCGCTGTTGAGCCGGATGACTTGATGCCTGATGACTCGGTGCCCGCTGTCGTGCCAGTTGACTCGGTGCCCGCTGTCGAGCCAGATGACCTGATGCCTGAGGACCCAGTGCCCGCTGTTGAGCCACATGACCTGATGCCTGATGACTTGGTGCCCGCTGTCGTGCCAGTTGATTCAGTGCCCACTGTTGTGCCAGTTAATTTGGTGCCTGCTGTCGAGCTTGGTGACCCGGTACCCGCGGTTCTGCTAGATGGCTCGGTGCCCGCTGACATGCCCGGTGACTCGGTGCCCGCTGACTTGCCAGGTGACTCTGTGCCCGCGGTCTGCTAGATGGCTCGGTGCCCGCTGACATGCCCGGTGATTCGGTGACCGCTGACTTGCCAGGTGACTCTGTGCCCGCGGTTCTTCTAGATGGCTCGGTGCCCACTGACATGCCCGGTGACTCGGTGCCCGCTGACTTGCCAGGTGACTCTATGCCCGCGGTTCTGCTAGATGGCTCGGTGCCCGCTGTCGTGCCAGATGACTCTGTGCCCGCTGACATGCCTCTGCCCGCTGCACAGCCCGACATGCCAGCCCCTGATGTCCAGCTAAACTGGCCAATAACTGATTCCCAGCCTGCTCCTGGAAATCCTGTGCCCAGTGACCTGCCTTCCTGGGTTCTCCTACACAAAGAAGTCTACCAGCAGGAAACCCAGCCAGCCGGTTTTCTCCGGCAGTTGGATATTCAGCCAGTTACCTGACCCGGGCGGTGGAACATTTTGCCCACTAAGGACTGTCTGGAGCGTCCTGAGGCCGCTCCTTGAGGGGGGGGGTACTGTCAGGAATGGACTCAGCACTGGTGGTGGGACTCATCTGCCGTGTGGGCTGCAGTACCAGAGCTGACCAGCGGGTGCTCTCAGCAGCCAGAAGCTCACACGTGCAATCAGCCAAACCTGGGGCTGATTGCAGAAAGGTGTATTTAAGGCATGACCAGGCCTATGATCTGGGCCTTGGTGTATGTTTTCCCATGAGCCTCTGTACCTGGTATCTTGTGTTCCTGCTTCGTTGCTGACCCGGCTTGATCCTGACCTCTGCTGACCGTCTCCTGTTGAACCCCTGACTTGCCTGACCATCCTTCTGCCTGATCCCCTGTACCGCGCTGCCTGTGAGTTACTGAACCCGGCTTGTGACCTTGACCATTCTCGGCCTGCTCCTTTGGTACCTTGCTGCCCGCACATTGCTGACTTGGCCCGTCTGACCACGCTAACTACTCTGCCATCCATCCATCCTGCATGGATCCAGCCGTACCTGCACATACCTCTGGCGGATCCCTCTACCACTAGCAGGTGTACTCAGGGGCCGCGACCTGGTTCCTGTCTGCTCCAAGTCCATCCCCACCATCAGGGGCCCTGGTGAATAAGCAGACTGGGACTTAGACTCCGCGCCCTGGGGAATCCTGTCCTGGGGACCACTAGAGGTACCACCAAACGGTCATTACAGAACCCTACGGCCGGCCTGACCGTTCCACCTCTTCAGCCCTGACTACGCCTGTGTTCTTGCACCTACTAAGATTAGTGGAAGGTTGGTTTGTTCACTGTGCGTTTATATATATATATATATATATATATATATATATATATATATATATCTGGGTGGCTAATAATAAACTGTATTATTATACTATACCTGAAACCTGCGTTTCCCTGTGTCAGTCCACACCTTTCTGGTCATTTCTAGATTCCTGACACCTCATCATGCTCGACCAAAGAAGTTGAGTACCCGTGCTCAGCGTCATATCCAGAGGTTGTATTTGGGAAATAGACGCATGAGTGCTGCCAGCATTGCTGCAGAGGTTGAAGGGGTGGGGGATCAGCCTGTCAGTGCTCAGGCCATACGCCGCACATTGCATCAAATTGGTCGTCCCAGAAGGAAGCCTCTTCTAAAGATGCACAAGAAAACCCGCAAACAGTTTGAAGACAAGCAGACTAAGGACATGGATTACTGGAACTGATGAGGCCAAGATAAACTTGTATAGATGAATCAGAGTGACTTGCGAGCCACAGGTGTGATAATTACTAGAGGATCGCAAACATGAAACACATAACTACAACTGTGTTGGAAATATCTACAAATATATGTTGGGCTCCTAAATACTTCTCAATGAATACTAATTAAATTATTACCATTAAATTAATTAAAATTATGATACAAATAACTAATAAAAGTGTATAAATACCAAAAAATATTTAAATAAATAATTTCAACTAATCAATCTCCTCCAAATAAATATCAAAATAATTCCACATGAAATACTCCTCTAAAAAATATTTTACCAAGTGCTCATAAATCATCTATTAGTGACATGATGTACTTACTAATACCCTCAATTTCATTTATATTCATAATACCATCATTTAATATAATAAAAATAATAAACCAACTAATAACCCTCAACTAAAACGCATTTAAATGATCCCCCATAAATAAAAATAACCAAATGCTCATAAATAATTAGTAGTGATTAGTATGAATCCAGATATCATCAAAATAATAGTCCCTTTTTTTTTTTTTTTTTTTTTAAAGAAACAACAAAAAGTAGGAGAACAGGAGATAGTCATGATATTACCCTACAATAGAAAATACAGAGACTTACAAAAAATTATAACTAAGCATTGGGGTATATTGAAATTGGATAAAGTTTTGAGAACTATCATTAAAGATAAACCTAGGTTCATTTTTAAAAAGGCACCAAATATTAGAGATCAGATTGTAAAAAATGTATTAGAACCCCCAAGGCCACTCACAAATACTCTAAGTTTCTTCAATGGGACAGGATTTTACAGATGTGGTCATTGTTATAGCTGTAGAAGAACTCATGCAAACCCAAGATGTAGAAATACATTTATTAATCCCTTAAATGGTAAACAGTATGAAATAGACCAATTTATTACGTGTAGTACTAAAGGCGTAGTATACGCCTTAAAATGTCCGTGTAATCGATTATATATAGGACGCACTAAGAGGAGTCTTAAAAAGCGCATGAAAGAACACATACACAATATTAGTATAGGCTATAAATACCATCATTTACCGCTACATTTTAAATCACCATCAAGAAGTAGAGAAAATAGAATTTTGGGGTTTAGTCAAACACAATCCACACTGGAGAGGTGACAATTTAGTCCGTGAAATAAGTAAAAAAAGAATAATTTTGGATTTATGAGTTAGGAAGTTTAGCACCAGATGGTTTGAACAAGGATTTTGATTTATCCTGCTTTATCAGTGACATTTAGGTTTGGATAATACGTACATATATGATAGGATGATATATTTTTTGGTTTTAAGTATGTGGAACATGAGAGTGGGTGAGAGTACTTTTTACATTCGGTATGAATTTAAAACAGGAGCAGACCTGTATATTGAGTGTGAGGGATTCTTTCTGCACCATTTAAAATGTTTATTTTAATAAAAAGGAAGGGAGAAAGAGAGAGAGAAAAGGAAAAAAAAAATTTTTAGATTTTTTTTTTTTTTTTTTAAATCTATATTTTTTATTTTTATTTTTTTATTTTTTTTTTATTATTACTTTTAATTAAATTATTTGTTGATTTTATATAATTATTATTTGTTTAATGGTATCATTTGTTTATGCCATTTTTTAATTGGAACACTTATTTTAAATCGTTATATGTATTATTAAAAAGATTGTAATGCATAGTAAAAGAAGAGGTTGTTTAAATCCAGGCAGTCCGATGAGTCATATGCAAAGTATCTTTCCGAGATAGTAGCGTAGTAATTGAAACAAATGTGTCAAAAGGAAGGAGAGTTTGTGCTTCCAATTGACCCCAAAAACATGGCCGCCTCCAGTACATCTATGGGAAAATGGAGGACGGGATATATATAAGCTGGCAATGGATGAGTGATTGACCTATCACAACCCCCTGATGAAGCCACGTGATTGGAGGCGTAACGCGTAGGGAGGGGCTACATCATCACTTGGAGAGGAGCCGCACAACACGATAGACGGCAGGTGTATGACTCAGAGGCCAGCAGAGGATTTCCAATGGGATATTGCGTTATTTAAACCTGTCTAATGTGAGTTTAATACTTGGATGGTGGGAATAAAAAGTTTTAAAAGGTAAAGCACTATGTCCTCTATTTCTTCCTGCATGCGGAGTAACACAAGGAGAGGATAATTAGGAGGTCTGAGATAACAAAAGGAGTGTGCAATCCCTGAGGGGATAATCAGCCACCAGAGGATATATCCATTACTCCTAAAGGAAGGATCTCCCAATTTTACCAGCAAAAGTATATGTCCAGCAGGTTCCAGGGAAAGTGAAACAAAAGCGTGTATAGCCTAATTGCAGGCATCAAAGGAGGTGAGCGCACATCTTCACTATTTGAAGGATTCACAAAAGTCACAAATTGAAGAAGAACAAGCACCAAGTCACTATATATAAACAATTGTTTATTCAATGGGACTATTATTTTGATGATATTTGGATTCACACTAATCACTACTAATTATTTATGAGCATTTGGTTATTTTTATTTATGGGGGATCATTTAAATGCGTTTTAGTTGAGTGTTATTAGTTGGTTTACTATTTTTATTATATTAAATGAGGGTATTATGAATATAAATTAAATTGAGGGTATTAGTAAGTACATCATGTCACTAATAGATGATTTATGAGCACTTGGTAAAATATTTTTAGAGGAGTATTTCATGTGGAATTATTTTGATATTTATTTGGAGGAGATTGATTAGTTGAAATTATTTATTTAAATATTTTTTGGTATTTATACACTTTTATTAGTTATTTATATCATAATTTGAATTAATTTAATGGTAATAATTTAATTATTATTCATTGAAAAGTATTTATTTAGGAGCGCAACATATATTTGTAGCCAAGATAAACTTATTTGGTTCAGATGGTGTCATGCGTATGTGGTGGCAACTAGGTGAGGAGTACAAAGACAAGTATGTCTTGCCTACAGTCAAGCATGGTGGTGGGAGTGTCATGGTCTGGGGCTGCATGAGTGCTGCTGGCACTGGGGAGCTACAGTTCATTGAGGGAACCATGAATACCAACATGTACTGTGACATACTAAAGCAGAGCATGATCCTCTCTCTTTGGAGACTGGGCCGCAGGGCAGTATTCCAACATAACGACCCCAAACGCACCTCCAAGACTACCACTGCCTTGCTAAAGAAGCTGAGGGTAAAGGTGATGGACTGGCCAAGCATGTCTCCAGACCTAAACCCTATTGAGCATATGTGGGGCATCCTCAATCAGAAGGTGGAGGAGCGTAAGGTCTTTAACATCCACCAGCACTGTGATGACATCATGGAGGAGTGGAAGAGGACTCCAGTGGCAACCTGTGGAGCTCTGGTGAACTCCATGCCCAAGAGGGTTAAGGCAGTTATACACTGTTATACAAGCTGTACACTCACTACTTTACGTTGTAGCAAAGTGTAATTTCTTCAGTGTTGTAACATGAAAAGATATAATAAAATATTTACAAAAATGTGACAGGTGTACTCACTTCTGTGAGGTGTGTGTGTGTGTATATTATATTTTATATATATATATATATATATATTACAGTGCTCCGCATAAATGAGTATACCCCAACAGATTTGTCAGGAAACCTTTCCTTTCAGAATCCACATTATCTATGGGACACTATACTACAAAATACTCCCACAAATGCGGGACATTGATTGCAAACAAAATTTGTTAATGTGTACACATAAAAAAATATATTTTTCCTAACAAAATCATCCAAGACCATGTTACATAATTGAATACACCCCATTGAAAGTCTTAAAAGCAAACCTAAATTTTAGACAACAAATTCCTAATTAACAAGAATTCAACTACAGGTTAATCTAATTATTCCTTAAACAGGTGTCCAGCAGACAGCTGATTATAAAAGGGCGTTACTTAACAAGGAAAACACCTTCCCATTTCATGCTGTCAACAATGGTACCACATGGAAGAGAAATGTCACAAGGTCTGAGAAAGAAATGCATTTCTTTACACAAGACAGGTGAAGGCTATAAGAAGATCAGCAAAGGTTTACTTATCAGTCAGAATACTGTAGCAAAAGTGATAAATCTTTATTCAATTTTTGTATTTATTTTTATTTCAGGTACTTACAGGTGAAACTCGAAAAATTAGAATATCGTGCAAATGTTCATTTATTTCAGTAATGCAACTTAAAAGATGAAACTAATATATGAGATAGACTCATTACATGCAAAGCAAGATAGTTCAAGCTGTGATTTGTCAGAATTGTGATGATTATGGCTTACAGCTCATGAAAACCCCAAATCCACAATCTCAGAAAATTAGAATATTGTGAAAAGGTGCAATATTCTCGGCTCAAAGTGTCCCAATCTAATCAGCTAATTAAGTCATAACACCTGCAAAGGGTTCCTGAGCCTTTAAATGGTTTCTCAGTCTGGTTCAATAGGAATCACAATCATGGGAAAGACTGCTGACCTGACAGTTGTGCAGAAAACCATCACTGACACCCTCCATAAGGAGGGAAAACCTCAAAATGTAATTGCAAAAGAAGTTGGATGTTCTCAAAGTGCTGTATCAAAGCACATTAATAGAAAGTTATGTGGAAGGGAAAAGTGTGGAGGAAAAAGGTGCACAAGAAGCAGGGATGACCGCAGCCTGGAGAGGATTGTTAGGAAAAGGCCATTCAAAAGTGTTGGACTTTCACAAGGAGTGGACTAAGGCTGGAGTCAGTGCATCAAGAGCCACCACACACAGACGGATCTTGGACATGGGCTTCAAATGTTGTATTCCTCTTGAACAACAAACAACGTCACAAGCGTCTTACCTGGGCTAAAGAAAAACAGACCTGGTCTGTTGCTCAGTGGTCCAAAGTCCTCATTTCTGATGAGAGCAACTTTTGCATCAGAGTATGGAGGAAGAATGGAGAGGCACACACTGCAAGATGCTTGAAGTCCAGTGCGAAGTTTCCACAGTCTGTGTTGATTTGGGGAGCCATGTCATCTGCTGGTGTTGGTCCACTGTGCTTCATTAAGTCCAGGGTCAACGCAGCCATCTACCAGGAGATTTTGGAGAACTTCATGCTTCCTTCCACAGACATGCTTTATGGGGATGTTGACTTCATTTTCCAGCAGGACTTGGCACCTGCCCACACTTCCAAAAACACCCAAACCTGGTTCAATGACCGTGGGATTACTGTGCTTGATTGGCAAGCAAACTCGCCTGACCTGAACCCCATAGAGAATCTATGGGGCATTGCCAAGAGAAAGATGAGAGACATGAGACCGAACAATGCAGAAGAGCTGAAGGCTGCTATTGAAGCATCCTGGTCTTCCATAACACCTCAGCAGTGCCACAGGCTGATAGCTTCCATGCCACGCCACATTGTGGCAGTAATTGCTGCAAAAGGGGCCCAAACCAAGTACTGAGTACATATGCATGCTTATACTTTTCAGAGGTCCCATATTGTTCTATGTACAATCCTTGTTTTATTAATTGCATGTAATATTCTAATTTTCTGAGATTGTGGATTTGGGGTTTTCATGAGCTGTAAACCATAATCCTCACAATTATGACAAATCACGACTTGAGCTGTCTTGCTTTGCATGTAATGAGTCTATCTCATATATTAGTTTCACCTTTTAAGTTGCATTACTGAAATAAATGAACTTTTGCACGATATTCTAATTTTTCGAGTTTCACCTGTATATAGCGCTGTAAATGTACGCAGCGCTTTACACATATATATTGAACATTCACATCAGTCCCTAACCCTCAAGGGGTGTACAATCTAAGGTCCCTAACTTACATTCATACATACACATATTAGGGCCAATTTAGACAGGATCCAATTAACCTACCAGCATGTCTTTGGAGTGTGGGAGGAAACCGGAGTACCCGGAGGAAACCCACGCAGGCACAGGGAGAACATGCAAACTCCAGGCAGGTGGTGCAGTGGCTGGGATTCGAACCAACGACCCTAGTACTGCCAGGCGGAAGTGCTAACCATTTAGCCACTGTGCTGCCGAAAGATGGAACTGCAACCATCCCACAGAGACGTCAAGGCCATCCATGGAAGTTAGCACTCCGACAGGAGTGTTTTCTGTTGAGAAGGGTTGACGAAAATTCCCATGCAAGTTCACTGCAGTTAGCTAAAGAAGTAGAAAGCCAAACTTGAGTGATTGTTTCCCAGGGCACAATACAGCATACACTAAAAAGGAATGCATGGGTGTCGCCCATGAAGAAAGCTTCTCCTAAAGTCCATGCATAAAAAAGCCCACCTAGAATTTGCCTGGGTCCATGCTGAAAAAGAAGACTACTGGGACTCTGTACTCTGGAGTGATGAGACCAAGAGAAATGTTTTTGGAACTGATGGCTTCAAAACTGGTTTCTGACCAAACAATCAGAAATAGACATCATGAGGGTGGCCTGAGGGCCCGACATCCTCTAATGGGCCCTGTGCTCATTGCCCGGCAACATAGAGCTTGATTGGCATTTGCCATTGTGACGGGCACAGCATCAGACCCCAGCCCTTCTCACCAAACTCGTGACCGAAGGACTACCCCATCTAAAACCGCGCTGTCACGTGCGTAACAATACCACACCCAGCTGATTGAAACAATGATTTTCCAGCTAATGGACCACAGATCGATGTACCGGCAGCTTGAATTTGCTTGTTACTGGGTCAGGTTAATCATGCAATTAACCCTTCACACTGCCACCACCTCCTTTTTATACAGAGAAAGAGGAAACTCAGCACTACACTAGGATGGTTGGTTAATTGACAGTATACCGCTATCTCTACAGACCGGTTATACAGAGGGTTAAACACTCATAGTAGCGTTCTTTTTAGAGGCAGGGATTTGTAAATTGCAATTAAGAGCTATAGAAACAATTCAACACTTTCAGAAAGTAAGATTTATTACCAAAGGTTAAAAGGGTGCAGTACAAATATTTACAGAAAGAAGATGTAACCAATATATATATAAATATACAGAGTACAACAGCACAGCAAACAGATACCAGAAAGAAGTTTAGGTAAATAAGTACTTGCCAAATAAATGTCTGGGGTTAGCACATCAAGTTTCAGAGCAGAAGGAGGCTTTGATCTCCATCTGTTTCAATGGCAATGGGAGAATCTTCAACTCTTTCTCTGTGAGATGTTGCACGCAGCAAGTCCTCACTTTTCTGACTGAACACAAAAGAAAAAAAACCTCTTCTTTTCTAAGACAAACTCAACTGGAATCTTCCTATCACAGCCAAGCCAATACCTTATTTGGCAAAAGAATTGTTAGGCAGGGCTCAGCATCATACGCTGCTTGCAAACCTGAGGGAGGGGAGATACATGAAACCTTCTTAATACAGCGAGAGCCTGTGCCTGGCTCTTATATGCAGGATACTACACCTTCAGGTGTTTGCATAGGAGTTTAAGAGAAATACCACAATGCAGAAATTTGGAGCAAAATGGAGAACTGCACCTCTCCCTGTGTGCATGAGTGTGACAGCCATTGAACACCAGAATCGGCAGGTCCGCCACTGGCACCCTGTGCTTTTCACAGACGAGAGCAGCAAGTTCACCCTGAGCACATGTGACAGACGTGAAAGGGTCTGGAGAAGCCATGGAGAATGTTATGTTGCCTGTAACATTGTTCAGCATGACCATTTTGGTGGTGGATCAGTGATGGTCTGGGGAGGAATATCCATGGAGGGATGCACAGACCTCTACAGGCTTGAAAATTACACCCTGACTGCCATTAGGTATTGGGATAAAATCCTTGGACTCACTGTCAGACCCTACGCTGGTGCAGTGGGTCCTGGGTTCCTCCTGGTGCACAACAATGCTTGGAGGATGAAGGAATTGATACCATTGAATGGCCTTCACTCTCGCCTGACTGAAATCCAATAGAACACCTCTGGGATATCATGTTTCAGTCCATCTGACACCGTCAGGTTGCACCTCAGGAGCTCAGTGATGCCCTAGTCCAGATCTGGGAGGAATTACCCCAGGACACCATCGTCTCAGTAGGAGCATGTCCTGATGTTTATCAGGCATGCATACAAGCACGTGGGGGCCATACAAACTACTGAATACCATTTTGAGTTGCTACACTGAAATTTCAGCAATATGGACTAGCCTGCTGCATCATTTTATTACTTTGATTTGCGGGGTGTCTTTGAATTCATTCCTCTGTAGGTTGATCATTTTCATTTCTATTAAACATTTGGGATCCTTATGTTCCTAACACATTACCCAGTCCATATCAGGATAGATATCCAGCATGAGCTTTTTCCCCATTGAGATCTGATGTGTTTCCAAAGTGTTCTTTTAATTTTTTGAGCAGTGCGTTTGTGTGTGTGTTTTGGACAGAGTAATGAGGGATTAGAAATTGTCAGAATTTGTACTGATGTCTGTGTTCCAGTAAGGGAGAGTCCCTCTTCATCATCAGACTTCTTTCAATGGGACTTGCAGCAAATGAAAACCAAAACGTTTGCGTTGTTCTCACCAGAACAGTAACAGAGGGAAAAGTTTCCATTGGGAACCCAGGTGTTAGTGACGACTTCCTGGGAAGGGATTTTAGTCTTCAGAAGAGGTCTTCTGAACTTTTTTTATTGCTATCTGTTCTTTCCTGTCCTGGTAACAACTGCCCCCCTATTTTGTGTTAGGGTGTCACAGCGACAAAAAAGTGGAATAAAATGTCTTCATTGGGTCACAAACAGAAATGTGAGACCTGACATAAGACTTTCTGAAAACATTGCTTGGCTGGTTTTGTCCTTGCTTAATACGTTGAGTCACTGACTAACAACAACTGGATGGTTAAACTGGATGTCTTTTTTCAGCCAGACTAACTATGTAACAAGGATGTAGTAGGTGAAGTCCAAACAAGGCCAGAGCTCTAGATTTACATATTTGTTCAGGTAATGATGCAAAAGTATTGAAGTCATGGAATCAACATGTATGTATATGTTGCAACCTCCTAGTTAGCTAGGGGGAGCTCTAGCTTTAATTGTTAAAGGCTGAGTAGCAGCCTGAGTGTAATAGCCAGGTGAGCTGGATTTAAGTTACAACTGAGAGGCTCTGAAGACCAGCTCTCTGGGATGTCCCCCTACTCTTGAACTTTGTAGAAAGATCTAGAAGCAGTGGGTGGAGATGACGAGTGGTTGGTCTGTACTCTTAGAGGTTCCTGGCCATACCCCAACAGGAGGCTTGGCAATGGGCCAGGACAGCCTTTAAGAGTAACTGAGCCTGCTCAGCAGGGAGAGAGTTGGAGCAGAGTTTGGGTGGAAGATAAGAAGCCTAGGCTATAGAGCAGGAGCCTGGGAGGGGGCCCAGATAGGAAAGGGGCTCACCTCTTGGCAGGAATCTAGGAAGGAGGAAAGCTTGGGGCTTCACCGGCCCCCTGAGAGAGGACCACCTGTGTGGCAGGGAAGGAGTGGCCCAGCTATTAGGCCTGATAGCAGCCAATGACCCACCAGCAACACAGGAGAAGTACTAAGTGAGTAGATAGGGGTAGGAGCACTCTTCTGGGAAATCAGATTAGCGGCTACCTGAGACTGTCTTACTTTAAATTGAGAAGCACTGGATCCCCTGCTCAGGGACTCACCCAGATAGGCTGAATCTAGGGTCTGGGGTGGCACAACCAGATATGCTGGCTAGCTCTCTAAGAGGAAAATATCTGCTGTAAGTAAACTTGTGTAACGTTCTAGGAAGTTGTCCTTGGTTTTGTATTTCCATTGGACATCCCGTACAACCCTAACCCTATCGCAGTTCAAATCCACTAATAAAGCTACAAAACTGGTTACTGTCTCCTGGATGCAAGTTATTGTGAAAATGCGTGTTGCCTGACTGTGTAGGGCTATAGGGGGACCCAATACTTCAGGGACCCCTAAAGGGTAGTGCTACATATATAACAGTGGTCTCCAAACTGTGGGCCCTTGCTTGCCTTTACCCATCCTTTTGGGGCACTATTCTTCCCCCTGACATTAATAATGGGGCATAATTCCCGCTACTGACACCAACAGTGGTGCACTATTCCTTCCATTGACATCAACAATGAGACACTATTCTTCCCACTTACACCAATAATGGGGTACTGTTCCTCTCATGGACACCAATGATGGGGCATTGTTACCAATGCCAGGACATTTTCTGCTCCCACTGGCCACAGTCTGGCCTCTCTAAAATCTGAAGGACAGTCAACCGTAGATATACTACAGTAGATGGTCAGAGACCACAGGCATGTGACAGGATGTGGCAAAAGATTGCAGACATTCTACAGGCTAAGTTTAAAACGGGACATGCTGCAAGGGATTGTAAGCAACTGGGAACATGTTAAAAGAGACTGCTAGATCAACCAGGGGTATTCTCTTGGTGGGTGGCCAACAGGTTTTTGCAGGTGCAACACTTTTTGACCTCTCAATCCTTCCCCACCTGGAACTCTCTTTGGGAATTATGGGGTATCCCTCAGGCAGAATTTCTCTGTTACCTTCAATTATGGCACTGGTTGACCTCACTGCATGGCACTTCTGCCTTTCCATATCAGAAATAAGCCTTTTTAACAGCATTGCCAACAGCATCTGGGTGGTCTTGTTTCCCTACTTTATGCATCCTTGAATAGGCACCCAATGCGTAATTCTCTATCATATGTTGTCCAGTGGGAGCGTGACTTGGGTACAGTTGTGGATCTGGAGGAATGGAATAAGGCCTGGTCGTTATCTAAATGTTCATTTATTACGGCCACGCTAGAGGTGGCATACAAAGCACTGTTTCGTTGGTACTGAGTCCCGACTAGTATAGCCCAGCCGAACCCTACCTATAGTGATCGCTGCTTTTGGGGTTGCGGCTATCGTAGAGATGTGTTGCATATATGGTGGTCATGTCTGAGACTGCTTCATTTTTGGCCTTCTTTAGACCTTGTTCATTTCTCCATACGCCGAGAAGCTCGGTATGCTTTGCTTCACTGTCCTATACCAGGCCTGTTGGCTCATCAGCGGAAGTTGGCTTCCTATCTGTTGGCCACTAGAACACTTGCCCAGGCATGGAAGAGCCCGTCTGTCCCTCTTCAGCGGGTGCGGGACCATATGACCACTCTGATGCTCATTGAACAGATGTGGAGTATCCGTAATGACTCCCAATGAAAATTTTTGAAAATATAGGAGCCGTGGTTGACATACGCTTTTCCCATGCTTCCCCCGGCTAGTCTGGGTTTATGACACTGTATGGTAAATGCGTTCGCGAATCCCTGCTTCTGGTCTTGTTTTCTTCTTCCTTTTTACTCCTTTTTTTTGCATTGTTCTCTTGCATTGTTGGCATTACAATACTCATTTCTTTATTTTTTATGCACCATTCATAGCCCCTGCTTGGGTGTGTCTTTTGCTCTTATCCTTGTTAAATTGTTTAAAAAAGTTAATAAACACAATTGAAATACAAAGGAGACTGTTGGAGGTCATTGCCATTGGAGCATTAGAACTTTTCTCCAAGTCAGACCCCTTACTGCCCCCTAAAAAAAATTACCAGAACCACATTTGGTAATAATTCCAGCAAGTGAATAGTGACCTGTTTGATATCTCACCAACCAGAGAGCAGTTAGAAGGGTATCTGTACCTTGTTTGATAAAGAGCAAAACTTCCCTTGGAGAGGAACAGTGGATAGGATTGACTGATAAGACTGTCATGGTGGCAGAGTATCACGTACCTGGTGATGGAGGCCAGTGGAGAGAGGGCTTCCCTTGCGGCTAAGTTCCAGACTCCCCTGAGAGTGGGACAGCAGGAGTCAGGCCCAAAGTGGCACAGGTCGCCTGTAGGAGTACTGGTTGGTGGTCCACCCAGAAGCACAGCTGATGTACGGAGATAGTTCTGCAGACAGGTGGCGCCTGTGCGAGGTATGCAAGCCCTTCTGGGATTTAGAGATTTACTGGATAGCCAGTTCAAGCCAAGGTTGGGTACCAGGTGGGAATCAGAGCAGACGTAGTCAGATGGGATAGCTGAGGTCATACACAGAAGAGCGAGAGAAAGAGTATCCGTAAGCCAAGCCGAGGTCAGGTCAGGGGTAAAGCAGAGTAGACAGGTTCAAGAGCAAGCAGAGTCGGTATCAGAAAATCACAGGAACAAGGCACAAGGAGCTAGAGATTATCTAGCAACTTGAGGAAGTGATGAGCCTCCTTATAAAGGCCGTCTGGCACCTAACTGAGGCTAATGTGTGCTTCTGTGGCCATGCAGGGTACTGGCAGAAATGCCAGATCTTCCAGAACTTCTGCCGTGAACAGGACCCTGACACAGAGTCATATCAACAGCAATGTGTTGTAGATCTGTGGGTATGAACTAGAAAGCTGTTCATAATACTGCCCCAAACTACATCACCAATCTTGTCTCTCCGCTCCACACAAGACCTCCTACTCTCAAGCTCCCTGGTCTCCTCCTCCCATGCTCATCTCCAGGACTTCTCCAGGGCTTCCCCCATCCTCTGGAACTCCCTACCCCAATCCATCAGACTATCACCTACTCTGCTCACCTTTAGACGCACTCTGAAAACCTCTCTCTTCAGGGAAGCCTACCCTGCCCTCAGCTAATTACTGAAATCCTCCACTCTTCCTACCATTCCATCCCATACAGCTATTTCCTCCTGTACCACTATCCCCTCCCTCCTAGATTGCAAGCTCCAAGGAGCAGGGCCCTTGAACCCCTCATGTATTGAATCATATTGTTACTGTACTGTCTCGTGTACTGTCTCCCACCTTAATGTAAAGCACTGAGCAAACTGTCGGCGCTATATAAATCCTGTATAATAATAATAATGAACTCGAGGAGGAGCTCCAGGACATTGGACTGATAGAAATATCTGGGTATAGGGAATATGGAAGAATCTGGAAGAGCCCCACAGCTGTCATGATAGTCTGAGGATTCTTTATCTGTAGGCCCGGGGCATGTTTTATTGTTCCATCCTCTGAGCAAGACAGCCATCTGTGAGATATAAGTTTGCCAAGAAGCTCATAGAGTAGTCATTGTCCAGTTTAATTCATAAAATACTTTTGTATAGAACATTTGTCATGCCAGTTCACATAGTTATGTGTGTCCATAATGCTACATCTTTAAGTGATATATTTAGAGTAAAAAAACTAACCATTTTTTATCTGAGACACATTTTGCAACCAAACTCTTACACAAAAGACAAGACCTTGCCACACCAAGTCATACATGTCACCATTTCAACTTTTTATGCATTTTCTCATATTGACATGGTTTAATTCAGTAGAAAACGTAATAAGCGTCAATAACACTGCCTGTTTAAAAAAAAGTATTGTCCTAAAACTAACATTTATATAACGTGTGGAACTCAATGAGTTCCAAATCCCTGGGTGCTCTGTTATGCATATCTCCCATTTTAAAAGGCATATTCATATTCCCCAACCCCAACACTTGACCTATGAACTCCCACCTAATCTATTCACATTTACTGAATGCACCAAATTTTGTTAAGCCTGTGAAGGAATTTGGTCTTTCCAAACTAATAAATATTCCTAATAAAGATAGAGGTTTTATCAGTGACGGAATTACTGAACTCCTCCATAGTTTAATTTTATAACTGACCCAATTTTATAAGAGAACAATGAACAAAATTCAACAAAAATACCAACCAAAATTAATCTTTCTATGCTGATATCTTTTAATGTGCCAATACTGTCCAGTCATGGTTGATGTTCCTTTTCTTCAGGAGTCTGGTTCAACCATAAGAATGCAGGCAGATTATGGATTTAATACATTTTCTGATGAGGAAATACGGGAGATTGCACAAGCTCTACAAGAAAGTGATGACACATCAAGAGGTGATGCTGTGTCCGAAACTGAGCTACGAGAGATCATAAATGTATTGCAGGAAACTGCATTGTGTGACACAGCTGGGAGGATCACTCAACAAGAGAAGATCACTGAAAATCTTGCAGTGAACATTGCTGTAATTGGAGAATCTGGATCTGGAAAGTCCACTTTTGTCAACGTCATACGGGGTCTTGATGATGATGAAATTGAAGGTGCTGCTAAAACTGGAGTGGTAGAAACCACAAAATATCCAACAGCTTACCCACATCCTCAGTATAACAATGTCTTGTTTTGGGACCATCCTGGCTCAGGAACCCCTGGTTTTGACCCAAATAGCTATCTAAAACTTGTAAATGCCCATCAATACAACTTGTTTATCATGATAGCATCAGGAAGAGTTAGAGAGAATGACATGAAACTGGCCAAAGAGCTCTGGTCAATGGGGAAGAAATTCTTCTTTGTAAGAAACAAAATTGACTGTGACTTGAAGGCCAGCAAACTTCGTAGAAGGAGGACCTACAATGAAGAGAGAATTTTGACAGATGTTAGAGATAACTGTGTGAAAAATTTTATGGACTGTGGAATAAGCCTGCCAAATGTATTTCTTCTGTCATGCTTAGAACTAGAAAAGTATGACTTCCATTTCTTTAAGAAGACACTAGAAAAAGAGCTTACAATACAAGAACGATAACATGCCTGCATGTTCAACACATTTTTATTTGTGATAAAGGCTACACATATGTGCAAATGTAAAGCAATATTTCTTTATAAAGGAATATCCCAGTATCCTATGCAACTATGTGATACATAAAGTCAGGGCCTGGATGAGCGAAACTAAAGGGAGGGCCAGCATGACTGGGGCTTGCAGACGAGGCGGAGACGGGAGCTTGTGTGGGGGAGCATAGGAGATGGGGGATGGTTGTTTACCGGATTGGAGCAATCGGGCTAGAGGGTGGTCTTGCCAGGATGAGGAAAGGGGGCTGGAATTTATCGGGGGTTAGTCGGAGCTTGTGCCAGCAAGGGTGAGGTTTTTCCTGCCCACCCTCCCTGGAGCTGGTTAGTGGGTTTGCTTCCTGTTTTGCTTTGTTTATTGTTTGTTCCTTTTTGTGTTTACCCTGTGTTGTTCGGTGTGGGTTCCTTCCTTCCTTTCTTGCTCTACAATTTTGATGTTTTGGGGGGCTGCTTGTTTCTGTTTGTCATGGTAGCAGGAAGGGGGTCGCTGGGTCTTTGAAGGCGGTGCTGGAGTGATGAGTTGGTGGATTATGTGTTGGGCCCATCGTAGGTATGGGTGTCCCTTCCCAGTTATAAGGTGGTTGGTAATGTGGGGAGGTCATTGGCTGTATCTGGGACTACGTAGTTTGTAGTATTGTCCCCGAGGCGGTGTGGCAGCGGCTGGGGGCCTTTTCGGTGGGAGTCGGATACAGCCAAGTTATCGATGTAACAGTGCCTTCGAAGACCTGGGACCCGGTTGGGGAGGGGGTTGTTAATGTCAGTTATTATGGTGTAATTGTACCAAAATGTTATGTTTTCTTGTAAGAGTTATGTAAATAAATGGGGCTGCTATGGCCGGTTTTCACCAAAGAAAAGGAGAGTCGCGTGGTTATTCCGGGGGGGAGATGGTGGTTGTTAAGAGGTAGGTGGTAAGTACTAGCCTCAATATTCTACATGTCCCTCAGTCATGTGTGTTCATAAAAAAAATTAGATGAGCAGAAGCCAGGTACATTTCTTATGTAGCATTTGCCAGCCACAGGTCACAAATCAAGAAGGTAGTTCATTGATACATGAGCTAGCGTATCAGGTTCAAGATAAGTGGGTACCTCATCGTTGATAATTTGGACCATTCTACAGTATATGGAATATAGTTCTACTGTGGCTTCTCATCTGATAAAAGTGACCATGTCACCACAGGGTCATTTGTAAAGCAAACCCATGCTGTTTTTCTTTTCTGATGGCCTGTGTCTTTAAATTTGGGCAGTTTGCAGCTCTAACACTACAGATATTCCACAGTTCCAAGCATGTGAATATCTGCCTTTCACTGCACTATTTTGTCTTTTTGCTGGCTTTACATCATTACAGGATGCATGAGCCAGTTGAAGGAACCACGGAATGCAGTGAAAGTAGTTAACACAGCCAGAAGTGAGTTCTAGAGGCAGCAAAGTAGAAAAGTTTTTGAAGGCACAAGTCACCTGGAAAGCATGTTCTTTTACAGGGGGGTGGACTTTCTTTAAAAGTGACGGGTGGCACAGGGTTGCTGTAATGGACACCCCTAAGAGAAATGCTGTAGCTACCATGTTGCTGACCCATAACAAGATTGAAGCAGGAAAATCTGAGTTGGGTCACAGCCCATTAGACTGCGTATTTGTTTTGGGCCAGTCACTCAGAAAGCATTGAAGACCTTGCAGCTGAATGACAACCAGATAACTCATATTTTCAAAAGGAGGAACCAACAATGGTTGCCTTAATATTTCCTAAGTACTGGTTATCCCTAAACCTACCACCAGCCAAAACCTCATTTGGATTAGGAGGCTTTTTTGGTGAAGGTTAGGAGGCTTTTTCAGATTTTTGTTGCTAAAAAAAAGGAAAAGAGGTATAGCATAATCAATGGAATGTTGAATATTTTAGATTCTATATCCACTTTATTTGTTATAGGAAAGGAACATTTACTTATGTAGAGAATCAATGAAAATCAGTATCTTATACTGTACATGTCAATGTGTTTTACACAGCAAAAGATTTTATATAGATTTTAAAATAAATATTCTTAAAGGGAAACTATAATGTTTTGGGGAATTTGTTTTGTTTCTAACTGATATTGTATATAGAAATATTGTTTCATAAATACTGTAAACATTTAATACAGTATGTTCACTTGACAAAGGGTTTCCAGAGCCCTACTGGGTTTATAAGGTGAGAGTGCAATAGATCCATTTACTGGCTGGATATAAGATTACAAAAAAATTAAATATTTCACATTCACTTGGCTATAGAGAAAATGTGGCCAGTATGGGGTCTTCCCTCCCTCCCTGCTGTATCTCTTATTTATTTTATATTATGGAGAATGCAACAGGAGGAGCTAGAACACAAGGGTGGGCACTGGACAGTAACACATAAAACTCCCAGGTCGACAAGTGTCAGAAATTATGGCAGGAAAATTGTGGTATCCAGGACATATGAGTAGGCAGGGGCTGGCTCACTAGGCTCCAACTATAGTTAAAGTGCTGCTAAACCCACAACAGCAAAATCAGTCTGTATATACAGTAAAGCATGCTTGTTATACTCACTGTGGAACCTAAGGGGTTAATCCTCTGCATTGTGTAAAAAGGCCATTTGATCCTGTCTTTTCTGCTTAGTTTGGTGTGTATTGCTAGAGTTTTTTTTTTTTTTTGGGGGGGGGGCATGTGATCGACACAGGGCGAATCATCACTGTCCAGACAGAGGATCAGGGGTCATGCAGCCTCATGGGACAGTCAGAAGGAAATTAAAACTCTTCCTACAAGTTTTAACCAGTGCTCTGCTGGACACTGATAGAAATCACAAGACTTCTATATACTGCTAATGAGAAAAGGTATTTAGCAGTTTATATTTACTAAAATAATTGCATTTCCATGTTCTGTGTACTGTGGGAGACCAGATATAGTGAATGCAGGGTCCAGGGAGACCAGATATAGTGAATGCAGGGTCCTGGGTTTAGTACCACTTTAAAATGTCACTTTTGGATGTACTGACCCTTTAATGGAAATCTGTTTTAATCTCACAATGCGATTTCTGGGGTTTTTTTGTTGATACCTAGTCCTCCCTTCTACTTCCACAAAATATTCCCCCCTTCCACTGACAAGGAAGGGAGATGCAGTTCCCAAAAAGTATGGCAGTGGAAGGGAAGAATACTTTGGGGAACATCATATGGCTACAAAAGGAAATTGGGATATGTGGGAGGTATGATGTGTAACACTCTTTTTTTATGTGAGGAATTTGCTGGGTGAGATATAAGCTAATGGGATTTGCAATTAGTTTTAGTATATGGCCACAGAATCCTTTTGTCGCAACCCACACTGACTGTACATGCCCTACTATAAAGAATTCCATATGAAAGGTAACAGACATAATTCCATAAATGTGGCATTGAATTGGATTGTGGAGTAGGTCTTTGACAGTATCCTGCTGGTGAGTATAATTTGGATTGTCAGCCTATATTAGTGATGGTTTTTGGCCTTCGTTCCCCTCTATTCCTCTGTTTTTGGAATATGTGTCTGCTTTTAAACATATATATGCTTCCTTATGAAGCAGGCAGGATAGCCTTTGAAACGTGTTGGAGAGTAATATACCCAGAGGCGTCCCTAGGGTTTGTGTCACCCGGTGCGGTAACTCTTGGTGACACCCCCTCCGATCTCCGCAGAATGGATCAGATCTGCAGATTGAGCATAATGTATCGGACTCCAAACCATTATGCTCAATCTGCAGATCCGATCCATCCTGCAGGGATTGTCGGCTTTCTTTACAACTTACTTTTTCTTGGAGCGGGTCCGGCGTCACCCCCTATAGGTTGCATGCCGATGATCCCCGCAGATATGGGGTGACAATGGACCAGCTCCAAGAAAAAGTAAGTTGTAAAGAAAGCTGACGATACCTGCAGGATGGATCAGATCCATCCTGCGGGGATCGTCGGCTTGCTTTACAACTTACCTTTTCGTGGAGCGGGTCCGGTGTCACCCCATGCGGTCGGTGTCACCCGGTGCGGGCCGCACTCACCGCACCTGTCACTGAATATACCCCCACCCCAGGACCACAAATGGCACCTACTGTCATTTTAACGTTGTCTGCATGCAGAGTCTGGGTCAGGGATACTGTGTCAGGGATAATATTGGGCTTGCACCGGCTCACCAGACCCCTGGGAGATGACTCAAAATCTGCTATGGAGAGTCAGGCTCTTGGCAGAGTAGCGTGGCTCCAGATTGCCTCCTGACAACCAATCAATTCAGTGGGTAGTGACTCCTGCAAAGTGCTCAGCAGCGGCCGACCCAATTCCCAGAGATTACTGTGATTCATGGAACGCTGAAGTGCTGGGTGATGCTGGACGGTCGAGCAGGCTTACTATACTGGTCGGTGGAGCCATGGCCTGGTCTTGGAAGGATAACAAACACAGTCCCCTCTGTCAGCCTCCAAGCCCCCTTGCCAAGAGAACAAGCAAGGCTGCTGCAGGGGAATATCTCTTCTCTAGTAAATATAGTCCTGGCCATAATGAAAAATACAGTGTGACTAGGCGATGTGACTACAGGTCCCAAGATCCTCTGCTTCTCACACACGTGCCACTCTGTCAGCAGGAAATTGTGTGTCTACTCTGCGCTGGAGGGGGGAAAAAGGAATCTCAGTCCGTGCAGCAGATATCTCTGAATTGCAGAATGACTAGCCTGTACCTGGCTACACAAGCAACTCAGCGGATCACCATGGCCCTCTGATATAATGAGGGTCATGCAGTACTTTTCCCCTTTAAAGGAGGGGGGGGGGAGAGAGAACCACTGGTCTGGGGTCCTTCTTCCTTAAAGGGGAAAAGCCCTGCATGACCCTCATTTATATCAGAGGGTCATGATGATCCAGTGAGTTGCTTGTGCTAAGTTGGGTAGTGGCACATGGCTGATTTATCTTCACAGAAATTAACAAGGAAATTGGTTGCCATTGAAGTGTACTCAGGAGCACAGAGCACTGCATGACTTTAAGGACATTTTTGATGGACACTTGATATGTTTCATATAAATTTCATATTATTTTGCTTTTTGAAAAGTTTTTACCTAACACAGCTATGTTGGAGTATATATGGAAGATATTTGTACCTAACATTTAAAAAATATGCTGATTATATGAGGATTTTTTTCATAATTATTTGTAACCAAAGATTTGGTTATGTATGTTGTATACTTACCAGTAACATCTGAAAAGTCCCTTCACCCTCCTTTTTTGTGTGTATATAGCAAAGATTTAATGTTTTGATTTGTTAACATGTACTCCCTACTTTGCCATATTAATAATTGGTGCAATCAAGATTTTACAATTTCATGATTAGTGGGGAACTAAATATATTTTTATTTTACTTTTTGCTGTTCATTTGATTAGAAGAATTACCTTTATTTCCTGTCCTGGAGAAACAGGAAGTGAGAGGTAATCTCTTTAAAGTGAGGGAAAATTCCCTCTTACATAGCTGTCATTGGAATAGGTATTCCCCCCCTCTTATTGGAAGCATTCCACTCTATTCCTGTTCTGTTGACAGCTATAACATTTTGGTTTTGCCATCACTTTCTGTTTTGGTGACAATGGTCATTCCCCACCAAAAAATACTACCAAAACTTGAAAAAAAAGCTTGTGGCGTTAAATATGCTTTAAAGGACCAGGCTGTCTCTAAGTAATATTTAATTAACTGAATCACTCACTGGATGATTCCTTTTATCCCCAAAGCAGAGAAATTACATTCAGTATACTAGCAAAGGCTATTTTTTTTTTCATTCAACTATCTTTGAAATGTGATTTTTACTCTAAATGATCAATAGAATTGATTTTCTACTTTTTATTAGGGCAGGGCAAACAGGGCATTCGCTTAAGTCCCAAACTAAAATGGCAGAAAGTGACCTATATGTTGTCATGCTAACTGTATTCTCAATGGAAGGAAGCAGTAGCATCTCTGTAACATGTGGGGTATTAAAATGTGGGCAACTGTGAAGGTTACTGTATTGTTAAACTGTATAAAGGATTTTTTTTTTTTAAGATGGTATGGGATCCATCTTTGACAAGACCCTGTCAGTCAAAAAAAGTGATGGTGTATGTATTCAACACAAGAGGTATGATTCTCACCTCTCCATCTGCCTGTGTCTTCTGTCTCCTACCTTCACTCTGTCTTGGTGCTCTAGCTGTCATTGTTCTCTTCTGTATTGACAAGTTTGGTAGAATTGGATGGCCATGTACCCCACAGCATGCTGTGGCTCCATCCTCTGAACCCTACATCACTATTGTGTCCTGTAGTGACATAGAGGTCAGAGGAAGAAACCACAGCATGCAGCAGGGGACACAGACATCCAACATTCCCAGAAGTCTTACAGAGGCTGCAGCACTAAAATGAAGAGAAGGGGGGAGACACAGGCCACAGGAGAGGGGAATATAATATCTCTTCTATTTTGGGGGAATGCCATAGCAACTTTTTTTTCGGAGTGTGACAAATTTAATGTCATGAAACATATGCAGTGTATGCAACATTATTTTTCTTTTCATTTTTCTTTAGGACATTTTCTGAAACAGATTCCTTGGAATCATTTGATATCATCTCAGAGGAGGAGGTGAATGAATTTAGGGCAGCATTAGAAGAAGGTGACCTATGTGCAGCAAGTGAAAAAATCAGTCAGTCTCTAAAAGATATTGAAAATGCTCCATTAAACATTGCAGTAACAGGAGAGGCAGGATCGGGAAAGTCTACTTTTGTCAACGCCATCCGAGGCCTGGATAATGATGAAGAAGAAGGCGCTGCTAAAACAGGAGTCACGGAAACCACTAAGGAACCAAAAGCCTATCCACATCTACAGTTCCAAAACGTGACATTTTGGGATTTACCCGGAATTGGAACCCCAAATTTTAGCCCAAACAATTACCTCAAAGCTGTTGAGTTCCATCGATATGACTTTTTTATAATCATGTCAAGTGAACGTTTCAGACACAATGATATGGAGCTGGCTAAAGAGATCAAGTCCATGGGAAAGAAATTTTACTTTGTGCGATCGAAAGTAGATTCAGACATGTATGCTTCTCAAATGCGTCGGAAAAAGTCATATAACGAAGAGAATATATTGAATGAGATTCGGGATGACTGTGTTAAATGCCTATATGATGGTGGGATCCAAGATCCAAAGGTATTTCTTCTCTCCTCTCTAGACTTTAACAAATATGACTTCATCAAAATGCAAGAGACTCTAGAAGAGGAACTTCCGAGTCAAAAGCGGCACGTTTTCATGTTATGTTTGCCCAATATTTCTCGCCCAATTCTAGAAAAGAAAAGAGAAGCTCTAAAGAAGCAGATTTGGAAGTGGGCAAGTCTCTCCTGTGCTGTGGCAACAGTCCCTATTCCAGGACTGTCAGTGGCTTGTGATGTTGGCATCTTGGTGAGAGAAATGAAAAGATATCGGGATGCATTTGGCCTGGATCAAAGATCTCTTGAAAAGCTCGCTAACAGATTTGATAAAGATGTTGATGAGTTGAAGTCTGTGATCAAGTCACCTATAGTGATAAAAGAGATAAACAAAGAACTTGTCACCACCTTATTAACCAGAGGAGCAGCTGGGTCACTCATGTTCATTGAATACTTAGCTAGTAATATACCTGTTATTGGCACAGCAGCAGCAGGCGGCATCTCATTTGGTACAACATATTTAATGCTTTATTGCTTCTTGAAAGATATTGCTGAGGATGCAGTAAGAGTTCTTGAAAAAGCTTTAGAGTCATCTGTTTAGAAAATGTTATCACATGTTGGATACTTTTGTAAATGCCACACCCACAGCTTCAAAAAGATCTACTGATTACACATTGAAAAAGTGCACACTATGGCTAAATGTATATGGACTCCTAACCATCACACCTATGTACCTAAATGGCTCAAAGTGTGTGGACACCCATCCTAATTATTGACTTCAGGTGTTTTTGCAGTGAAGGGTACTGTCAATGATACAGTATTCAGTATGTTGTGCATTTCCAACCTTGAGCAACAGTTTGGGAAAGGTCCTTTTCTGTTCAGCATGACTGTGCCCCTGTGAACAAAACCAATTCCATTAAGACATAGTTTGGTGTAGATGAATTTAAGTGGTCTGCACAGATCCCTGACCTTAATTCTACTGAACACCTATGGGATAAATAAGAATGCTGATTTCTAGCCAGGTCTTCTTATCCAACAATAGTAACTGAATTTACAAATGTTATTTTGGCTGAATGTCCCCAAATCCCCATAGTAATATTCCTCAATGTTGTTAAACACCTTCCAAAAAAAAAGTGGAGGCTGTTATAGCTGAAAAGAGGGGCCCAACTCCATATTAATGCCCATGATTATGGAATGGGGGGTCAAGCAAGCTCATATTGGTTTGATGGTCAGGTGTCCACATACTTTTCGATTTGTAGTGTACCTTGCATCCAAATTTTTTCTTACAGTGCACTTAATAGATCCTTTCCCCTCTCGCTCTTCTTTGAAGGAAATCAGTCATGGAATAATCAATGAGGCTGCCATTGCTGGCCTATTTTTTGACAAATTCTGCTTGTTAGCTGCCATGCTGACCCTCAACTTCATTCTTTTGAATCTCTGATTTAGAACAAGTATAACGATAATACGTTTTGATTTTAGCTTGACTTTATGTCTATCTCTTGCCAAACACCCCTATAGCGTTTGACAGGCAATAGGCAGGTGTTTGGGAAGCGTTTTTAATGCTCCCAAAATGCCCTATGCGCGGTTTTGAGGCAGTTGATAGGCGTTTCCCAAGCGTTAAAGCCGCACCACAAACTCCTATAATGAGGTTAAATGGTATTAACGCTCAGCAACCGCACCGCAAACACCTGCCAGGCATTTGCTGAGCGGCATCATAGACTTGAATAGGAGGCTTCAACTCATCCTGACTCAAAACGAGGCGTCAGTTTTGCCATGACACTAACGCTTCAGTGTGAACAGCACTGTGTGCTGCCATGTGCAGAATTTTCATAGGCATTTGATAAGCGTTAAAAACGCTTCCCAAATGCCTGTCTGACACCTGCTGACAAAGCTAGTGTGAACGTAGCCTCAAACAGACAGGTCTCTATTATGTAGGAAGTGGTAGTTCCTATGTTTCTTTTATGATAGGTTGCCTAACTATCTCGTTTGAGAATCTAGACAAACAATTCAGACAGCCAATCAGTGCAAATCAACTATAACTCCTGAGTTGCCATCATATAGACCAGGGGTCTCCAAGATTGTCAGCAGGAGGACATCTTACATTTTATAAATAGAAGTAAAAAAAAACCTAATTTTTCAAAAACTTTTAATGAATTAATACATCCCCCTTTCATCCAGGCATGCAAAGCAGAGTCCCTCTTTTCATCCAAGCTGGACCAATGTAACTTTTAAAAAAATGTCATGCCTGGAATTAAATTTAGTAGGCGAAATTCTGTTATGGAACTGTACTAATCATAACCCAGAGTAAGGGAATGTTGTTTTGAGCTTTGTATATTAATGCTTCCCTTTTTGTAACTGTTTCCTGTGAAAAGTAGGTATTCATTTTAGAACATCAAATACCCTGGCATGGAGACTACCAAAATCCATCAGCAATTCACAGAATATAAAAGTACAGGATTCAAAAAAAGCATAAAATCCACAAGACAATGGCATTGAGTGACTGAAGAATATTCACTTAGCATAATGAATGGTCTCTAATGATATTTTATGTATATGGTTCATAGGACATCAAAATGAAGAATACATTCTTTTTTTAACACAAATCTTCCTTCTAGGTTAAGCTCAGGCAAATATGTTTATAATTGTTTATCGGAATAATAGCAAAGCAAAAAAGGTACAGTATATAGATACTTTTTTGCTAACCTTTTATTAGAATTGATATTATATTCCATTTTGTATTAATTAAATTGCTTGTTTATGAAATTTCATAATTCTTTGACTAGCTAAAATACATACTAATAATTATTGTTACTATAAGAGGTGTGTTATTCGCACTCAAGACATTTTTCTTCTGTACTCATATTATTAAAGACAAATATTCATATATTTGTAGTTTATGAATGTTATTTACACTATATTTAGGTAGAGTGCCATTATGCTATGTGCTGTTGACACTTTGCCTTCAGTAGAACTGAAGCCAACATATTTTTTATTTTTGTTTTTTTAATTTTGGATAGCGTAAGGGAAATCTATAACCCCCATCAGGTTTTTGTCTGCCATTTGTGTCCCATTGGTGAGATTTCCTTTCATTCCTGTCCCATAGCCAAACTGGAGGTGAGAGGAAATCCCTCCAACATGAGGCAGTGTCTAGCTGTCATCAGAAGAAGTGTCCCCATTGGAAGATTTCCCCTGTATTCCTGTTCTGGTGACCGCTCAGAATTTGAGACTTTCTTTCATTTTTGGTGATAACGGTAAATAGGGAGGGTGAATCTCCCTAATGGGGGCAAAAACAGCAATAAAGATCTTACAGATGTTCTAATCCCTCTACACTCTATCCAAAAAAAAAAAAGCTTTGCCTTCATTTACACTTTAAAACAAACCTCATGTCTTTCTTCCACCTCCTCAGCCCTCCCATGGCGCTCCCCTCTACATGTAATTGTTTTAAACTATAAGTTTGAATACATTTTTTTCAGCTGTCATCTGGCTGGTCCTCTTCTCTGGGGAAGCGTGGTCCTCGGTTCTTCAAAGAACTGCAGTCAGTGGTGTATTTACCACAAGACAAACAAGGCATTTGCCTAGGGTGGCATTTTTCAAGGGGGGCAGCACTGCCCCCTGGAAGAAGAGATGGAATAAGGGACACACGCAGCATGGGGATCAGCTGGGATCTGAGAGAGGCTGCGGGCTGCTTGATGGTGTATGCAGAGCCTGACTCTCATTACAGGGGATGTCTGGAGCTGTGAAGGTGAGTGCCTCTCTCTCGCTGGGGGGCATGGAGGGTGGTGGTAGTGGAAGGCTCTCTCGGGTGGGGGGGAGTGGTGTTGGTTGGTGTCTGGCTCTCTCTGCGGGGAGGGTGGGCTCCCAATTTTTGTGCTGCCTAGGGCAGCACTAAACCTAAATACACCACTGACTGCAGTCACATGATAATCTCAGTTCCATCTTCACAACTTTTTACCAGGTCAATATTATGACACACCCAATGTGATGCCCTGGCCTTGAAGGGATGGGTTGAATGCCACAGAGCATTTTTCAACTTGGAAGAGGACCAGCTGGTAATGGCAGAAGATAACATAGAGGGCAGGTCTGGAGCATGGAGAGATTGAGTCGAGCTTTAAACCTATTTTTCTAACACAAGAGGTGGTGAGGCAGAGATTTTGTTTTTTTTAATTTTAGCTTTTGATGTTTGGTTTTGTGTTTTTTCTTTTTTTTTATTATTCCTGTGTTCTTCTTCAGAAACCAAAATAAATACAATTTGAAATAAAGATTTGATGTAAACTAATACAAAAGCTGTTTATGAACTTGTCACATGTGGGGGGGGTTATTTATTAAAACTGGAGTGTGCAAAATTTGGTGCAACTCTGCATATAAACCAATCAGCTTCCAGGTTTTATTCCCAAACCTTACTTGAACAATCTGAAGATGGAAGCTGATTGGTTACCATACACAGCTGCACCAGATTCTGAGTGCACCACTTTTGTAAATCTATTGTATGGAGACATAGCTATTTACTGAAAATAGACACAACTTCATTGAGTTCAACCAATAGAAAAAAGAAAAAATCCATATGCAGAACCCACAGTTGATCCAGAGGAAGGCAAAAGAAACTTATATAGAGTGGTTCAATTTGTTTCAGGAGGCAAAAAAATCCTTCTTCATACTTTTAGAAAACCGGATATTTCCTGGATCAACAACCCCTGGTGTTTTTACTGGTAATACCATACACTATGCCTTTAGGAACACATCCAGATTATTTTGAACCGCTTCCTGCCCAACCTCCCGCAATGTACTGCGGACAGGCAGCAGCTAGAGGCAAAGCAATGTACCCGTACGTCACTCTGGCTGTATCAACACAGGGGGGTGCCGTTCACCCCCCCCTTCCCCCACATCAGCTATGTCCACTAGACACAGTGGAATGCAGATCCCAGTGAACGAGACCAGGTGGTCATGTGATCACATGATCACAATGCTAGCAAAGCTGTTATGAATCAGTCTGTTTCATAACAGTTCTGCTTCCCTCCCTGGTGAGCTGTGATTGGCCCACAGCTCTCACATGGATGATCCACATTGGCTCACAATTGATATGATTCAGAAATATTTAGACACAATAAAGGTGAATAAAGCACCTGGACCGGATGGCATATAAATACCTGTAATAAATAAATAATACACCCACGGGTCCTTAAAGAATTGAGCTCTGTCATTTCAAAGCAATTGTTTCTCATTTTTAGGGGCTGTTTAACCACTTGCCCTCCAGAAGATTTACCCCCCCCCCCCTTCCCTTCCTGATCAAGCCATTTTTTGCTATTCGGGGCTGCACTATTTTAACTGGTAATCGCACAGTCATGCAATGCTGTAGCCAAACAGAATTTATGTCCTTTTTTTCCACACAAATAGAGCTTTCTATTTGAAGTTTTTGATCATTTTTGGTTTTTTTTTGTGATATGAACGAAAAAAAAAAGATATTTTCTACTTTCGGTTACAAAAAATATCCGACAAACTCAAAGTTAGTCATACAGTTAGGCCAACATGGATTCTGCTACATGTCTTTGGTAAAAAAAAATCCCAATACATGTATATTATTTTGGTTTGTGTGAAAGTTATAATGTCTACAAACTATGGTACATATAATAGAATTTACACAGCTTTTCCTTTTTGACTGCCTCCACATTTCTTGAGGTGCTAAAAAAGCCAGGGCAGTACAAACACCCCCAAATGACCCTTTTTTGAAAAGTAGATACTTCAAGGAATTTGCTGAGAGGCATATTGAGTCCATGGAACATTTTTTTTTACCACAAATTATTCAAAAATGACAAATATTTTTTTTTCCCCACAAAGTTGTGGCTCAAATGATATATTGCTCACGTATGCCATGGGTATATGTGGAATTACACCCCAAAACACATTCTGCTACTTCTCCCAGAAATGGAGATACCACATGTGAGAGACTTTTTGGCAGCCTATCCACATACATGCCCCCAAAATCCAATGATCACTTTCAGGCTTTCAAAGGGCATATTTCCTCATATCACTTCCCCACTACCTATCACAGTTTCGGAGGCCCTACAATGCCAGGATGTCATTTTTGCCACAGGGTTTTGAAAAAGAAAAAAAAAATTTTTGTTTTCTTTCATTTTCCAGAAACTTGTTGCAACAAATTATATCTGAAAAATACTTACCATACCCCTTAGCAAATATTTTTGAGTGTCTACTTTTCAAAAAAGATCATTTGTGGGGGAGGTACTTCTACTCCTGGCATTTCAGGGCAAACATTAGAAGCTTCTGCCCACATCACCCACTTTTCTAACTACTTGAAGAACAAGCCTTTTCTAACACTTTTTGTTTCCATGAAAAACCATTCCCCTTTCCGCTGCTGGTAAAAAATGTTCCAGCAGCTAATTAGCCACAAGGATTGCTTTTACATGAAAGCCGACCACCAGCTGAAAAACAAACTGTACCAGGATGATGCCTGTAACTGCATGCATCATCCCAGAATAACCACTCAAAGTCCAGCAATGTACTAGTACGTTGCTGGTCCTTGTTGGGCATATATGTAACAGCAGAGAACAGGGGCATTGGTTAAACGGGTCTGTGGACCAATATGGCTGCCATTCATTCTTTTTTGTAATGCCCATGTTGAGGGTTAACGTTTACATTCAGAAACCGCGACAGGTTTCCATGTGAATTGTCTGGCAAGAGCTGAACTTGGGTGGGTGGCCATGTATTTTTGTGCATCTAAATTGCCTTCGCCCACAATCAATTGGTACACACTAGTGCTGGCAGTGAACTGGCAGATCCTGCTAACACTGCGTTCTTGGGGAAACTATATAAAGGAGGCCCTAGTATAGTTCTGTTCGTGATCAACATATTGATCCGAACAAATACTATACTAGTAATGGCGGTGATCAGCGACCTATAGCATGAGTGTGATAGTGATAGAGTGTGCTAGTGTAACTAGCTGACCCTGGCTGGGAGGGGCGCTTACAGACCCTGACACCATCTGATGTCGCTAGTGGCAGTAATACAGTGATCAGTAAAAAATTCTATATACTGACACTGTACTAATGGCACTGGCGGGGTGAAGAGGTGATCAAAGGATTAATAGGAGTAATCAAAGAGTTAAATGTGCTAATCTAATGTGTGCATGTAAAATGTAGTACTTTTACTCACAGTGCTGTGTTCTCTCTTCCCTGACCGACAGTGGGAGGGGCAGTGGGGGGGAGCAGGCACGTTCACATTCCGGTGTAACGTTAGATTGCTTAGCCCAGAGCCGCTGCTCACCTGCACAATGAGGGCAGGCGGCCGGCAAGTGGATAAACATTTTTAAAAAAAAAACCCCTAAAAAATGTTTTTTAAATTCTCAATACAGTAATACTTAGTAACATTGTACTACTTGGGGGGGGGGGGGTGATCAGGGATTGTTTGGGTTTTTTTACACTTTGCATTGCATGAGCAATGAACATCATTGCAAAGCTTGTTTTGAACTGTCATGAATGAGTTAGATTCATGACAGTTCAATATAATAGTGATCTGTGATTGGCTAGAGCTAGTCACATGGTACAGGGTGCTGTGATTGGCCCTTTGTATCATGTGACAGCTGTGAGCCAATCACAGCTCACCAGGAAGAGACGCAGAGCTGTTATGAATCAGATTGATTCATAGCAGCTTTGCTTAAATTGTGATATAGCGATCACATGATCACCACGTCCTGTTCACCGTGATCTTCATTCTGCTGTGTCCCTTGAACACAATGGTTGTGGGTGGGGAGCGCTGCTCAGGCGTGCAGAGCCTCTCTGTGTTAGTACAGCCAGAGCAACGTATGTCACATTGCCTGTAACTGCTGCAGAGTATGAATCATTAACCACTACTCTCTGAATACGATCTTTTAGCCATTTTTCTATCCATTTACATACAGATTTTTCCAAGCCTGTAGACTTTACCTTACACATTAGCAGTGTGTGGGGAACTGTGTCAAACGCTTTTGCAAAATCTATTAAAATCTATTTAAATATTGGCACCACATTGGCTTTACACTTGCCGACAGCCTTCCCGCAACGTACTGTGGAAACAGTACGTTGCGGGAAGGCTGTCGGCAAGTGTAAAGCCAATGTGGTGCCAATATTTAAAAAGGAATACAAATCTTTACCAAGTAATTATAGACCTGTTAGTTTAACTTCTATAGTTGGGAAGATACTGGAGAGTTTAATAAAAGACCATATAGATGAGTTCTTGCTGCAAAAAAATATTTTAAGCAACAGACAGCATGGATTCATGAAATACAGAAGATGTCAAACAAATTTCTTTTTATGATAAGGTTAGGAAAACCTTGGACAGAGGGGTGGCGGTGGATGTGGTATACTTGGACAGAGGGGTGGCGGTGGACGTGGTATACTTGGACAGAGGGGTGGCGGTGGACGTGGTATACTTGGACAGAGGGGTGGCGGTGGACGTGGTATACTTGGACAGAGGGGTGGCGGTGGACGTGGTATACTTGGACAGAGGGGTGGCGGTGGACGTGGTATACTTGGACAGAGGGGGGGCGGTGGACGTGGTATACTTGGATTTTGCAAAAGCGTTTGACACAGTTCCCCACACACTGCTAATGTGTAAGGTAAAGTCTACAGGCTTGGAAAAATCTGTATGTAAATGGATAGAAAAATGGCTAAAAGATCGTATTCAGAGAGTAGTGGTTAATGATTCATACTCTGAATGGTCTAGGGTTGTCAGTGGTGTACCCCAAGGTTCAGTGTTGGGACCCTTACTTTTTAATATATTTATAAACAATATAGGGTCTGGGATTAAAAATATAATTTCAGTCTTTGCAAATGACACCAAGCTGTGCAGTGGAATAATGTCCTTACAGGATGTCTCCAACTTACAAGCCGACCTCAATGCACTGTTTAATTGGGCAACTATGTGGCAAATGAGGTTTAACGTTGATAAATGTAAGGTTATGCACTTGGGGCTAAGAATATGCATGCATCATACATACTAGGGGGTACCAGGGGCAAACTGACAACACGCAATAGGAGATCATGGGGCCCCCTGTGTCCCTGCCCACTCAAGCCCCACCTACATATTACACTGCCCGCAATACATGCGTTTGTCACAGAATTTCTCTACAGTATGTTCAAAATAAATGGTTATTACACAAAATAAAGAAAAAAAAACTTACATTAAAGAGAGCGCAACAATGGTACATTTCAAAATGAAGGTTTTAATGAATTTTTCCTATTTCTTCTACTGCCACCAATGATACGGCATTAGTCCTCCCACTGACACCAATGATAGGGCACTATTCCTCCCACTGACACCAATGATGGGGCACTATTCCTCCCACTGATACCAATGATGGGGCACTATTCCTCCCACTGACACCAATGATGAGGCACTATTCCTCCCACTGACACCAATGATAGGGCACTATTCCTCCCACTGACACCAATGATGAGGCACTATTTCTCCCACTGACACCAATGATAGGGCACTATTCCTCCCACTGACACCAATGATGTGGCACTATTCTTCCCACTGGCACCAATGATAGGACATTATTCCTTTCATGACATGAATGATAAGGCACTATTCCTCCCACTGATACCAACGATGGGGCGCTATTCCTCCCACTAATACTAAAGATGCATGGTTTACTCCCACTGATGCCAGGACAATTTCTGATCCCAGAGACCACAGTCCGGCCCCCAAAAACCTGAAGGACAGTAAACTGGCCCTTTGATCTAAATTTGGGGTCTCCAAACTTTTTAAACAAAGCATATTCATGTGTTAGAATGGCCCAGTCACAGTCCAGACCGAAATCCAATGGAGAATCTGTGGCCAGACCTGAAAATTGCTGTTCCCAGACGCTTTCCATCCAATAACAGAGCTTGAGCGATTCTGCAAAGAAGAATGGGCAGAAATGTCCCTCTCTAGATGTGCAAAGCTGGGAGACATGTCCCCAAAAAGACTTGCAGATGGAATTGCAGCCAAAGGGGGTCCTACAAAGTACTGACTCCAGGGGGCCGAATACAAATGCACGCCATACTTTTCACAGATTTATTGGTCACAAATGTTGGAACCATTTCTCATTTTTCCTTTCACTTCACAATTATGTGCCACTTTGTGTTGGTCTATCACATCCAATCCCAATAAATACATTGTAACATGACAACATGGGGGACATTTCAGGGGGGGAATACATTGTAACATGACAACATGGGGGACATTTCAGGGGGGGAATACATTGTAACATGACAACATGGGGGGCATTTCATTCGTGAGGAAGACTTTTTCAAGCCACTGATTGGCAGCACTGACTAGCACTGATAGGCAGCTCAGATGGGCACTGATATGTGGCATTTATGTGCACTGGTAGGCACTGATATGTGGCATTGATTGGCACTGATATGTGGCATTGATTAGCACTGATTGGCACTGACAGGTGGCATTGATGGACACTGACAGGTGACATTAATGGACACTTACAAGTGGCACTGATGGGGCTACATTGATCATTAGGGCACTGATTAGTGCCCTGATGATCAGTGTAGATGTCCCTTCTGAGTAATGCCGATTACCGGCTCTCCTCTCCTCACCAGCTGTCAGCGTGACAGCTGGTGAGGAGAGGAATGCCGATAACTGGCATTTCCTTATTTACTTGTGATCAGCTGTGATTGGACACAGCTGATCACATGACCGAGCCGCCGTCTTCGGCTCTTTCCGCTGATCAGTGATCCGCTGTGTCCCAGGGACACAGTGCACCACCGATCGTTGGAGTGGGAGGCTGTCATATGATGTCCTCCCAGAACAAGAGAACCGCCGCCCACCTGTCATTTCCTTATATGGCTGGCGGGAGGTGGTTAAGCTGCAGTGCTGTTAGTGTCACCGGGGTCGGGGGATTACACACTGACCTGCTGCAGGATACAGGGCAGGTTAGCACAAGGATGACTCCGCTCTCTTCTCTGGCCGCCCGTCATGTGGCAGGGATGTAGGACCCGACCCTCTGAGGAAACTCCGAGGAGAGGTGTCCAAAGTGCCTGCCGTGGTGCTGCCCCATTGCAACACTTCCTTTCTTCCTCCTTTCAGCATCGGCATATCCAGAGGACGGACTGAGCCTCTCATGGGGCCCTCTAGTGACCCCGGGCCCTCGGGCAGTGCCCGAGTGCCCGAATGGTCAGTCTGCCCCTGGGGGGTACAACTGGGGGAATCAATGGTGGAGAAGGTTCTGGGAGTTCTGGTAGATCACAAGCTTAATAATGGCATGCAATGCCAAGCTGCAGTTTCTAAAGCTAGCAAAATCCTAGACGAGGTATAGATTCCAGAGGGAGAGATATCATTTCCCCCGGTACAAATCACTAGTAATACCTCATCTGGAATATGCAGTTCAGTTTTGGGCACCAATTCACAAGAAGAATATTGGGGAACTAGAGAAAGTTCAGAGAAGGGCAACCAAACTAATAAAAGGCATGGAGGATCTCAGCTATGAGGAAAGATTAGAGTAGCTGAATTTATTCTCTCTTGAGAAGTAAAGATTAAGGGGGATATGATCTCCATGTATAAATACATCAGTGGTTCATATAGTGAACTCGGTGTAGAGTTATTCACCTTGAGGTCATCACAGAGGACAAAGGGGCATTCTTTACCTCTGGAAGAAAAGAGATTTAATCTCCAAATATGGAAAGGTTTCTTCACAGTAAGATCTGTGAAAATGTGGAATAGACTCCCTCAAGAGTTGGTTCTGGCCAGCTCAGTAGATTGCTTTAAAAAAAGGGCTGGATTCTTTCCTAGATACACAAAATATATTTGGATACTAACATTTATAGGTAAAGTCGATCCAGGGGATAACCGATTGCATCTTTGGGGATCAGGAAGGAATTTTTTCCCCTGCAGGAGCAAACTGGATCGTGCTTTGCTGGTTTTTTTGCCTTCCTCTGGATCAACTGTGGGTATAGGATTATAACTTTTTTTTTTACACTAAGTAAAAACACTACATTTTACACACACGCGTTAGATTAGCACATTTAACTCTTTGATCACCTCGTCACCCAGCCAGTGCCATTAGTACAATATCAGTATGTAGAATTTTTCATTGATCACTGTATTACTGTCACTAGTGACATCAGATAGCATCAGGGTCAGTTAGTGCCCCTCCCAGCCAGGATCAGCTAGCGTTAGATTGCTCACACACTATCGCACTCACGCTATAGGTCGCTGATCACCGCCATTACTAGTATTGTGTTTGTACGGATAAATATATTGATCACGAACTGAACTATACTAGTGCCTCCTTTGTATAGTGTCCCCAAAAACACATTGTTAGCAGGATCAGTCCTATTCTCTGCCAGTACTAGCATTTAGCCCCTCCACTGTGTTTCACCAAAGATTTATATCAATTGATTGTGGACCAAAGCAAGTTATACACACAACAACATATGGCCGCCCACCCAAATTCAGCTCTTGCCAGGCAATTTGGATGGAAAACCTATCATGGAAACCTATCACGGTTTCTGAATTTAAAACATTTCTTTAAACCTGACCCTCAACGTGGGCATTACAAAAAAGAATGAATTGCGGTCATATTGGTCCACAGACCCAATTCATCATATGCCCGTGTTCTCTGCTGTTACATATATGCCCAACAAGAATCAGCAATATACTGGTACATCACTGGACTACAACTGGCGGTCGGCTTTCATGTAAAAGCAATCCTAGAGACTAATTAGCTGCTGGATCATTTTACAAGCAGCAAGAAGAGACCCCCTTGCTGCCTTCCACGACTTTCTCTGGCTCTCCTATCTCACAGGAGAATCTGAGAATGCAGCTGGCAGTTCCACCGGCTGACCATAGAGCTGATTGGAGACCACAATGGCTCCAAGCATCTCTATGGTCTAAGAAACCAGAAGCTACAAGCACTGCATCATTTCTGTTTCGCCAGATATAAACAGAGCCATTTCAAAATTGGGAAAGCATCTGATCACACCAATCTTGTTGTGATCAGATGCTTTAAGGGCAGAGGAGAGATCTAAAGTCCAACAGACCCTAGATTTCTCAGAGTACCTGTCACTGCCTATTGCTATCACAGGGGATATTTACATTCCTTGTGATAACAATACAAGTGATCCAAAATAAAATTGACAGTGTAAAAAAAAATCCTTCTTCCCGTGCTTGTGTGAAAAAGGTGAACGCAATCATCAGTCTTGTGTCAGTATGTAAACAAAGATTGCATCATCCATGTGAGGTATCACCGCAAAAATCAGATCAAAGGCAGTCATTCTAGCACTAGATCTCCTGTGTAAATGTAAAGTGGTGACGTGTAAAGGTTTTTAAAGCCTCACCTATCGATTTTAAAAATGTACAGTCATGGCCGAAATTGTTGGCACCCTTGATATTTCTCCAGGAAATCATGTATTTCTCACGAAACGTATTGCATTAACACATGTTTTGCTATACACATGTTTATTCCCTTTGTGTGTATTGGGACAAAACAAAAAAAGGGAGGAAAGAAAGCAAATTCGACATAATGTCACACAAACCTCCAAAAATGGGCTGGACAAAAGTATTGGCACCCTTTCACAACTGCGGATAAATAAGAATGTTACAAGCATGTGATGCTCCTGTAAACTCACCTGGGGCAAGTAACAGGTGTGGGCAATATAGAAATCACACCTGAAAGCAGATAAAAAGGAGAGACGTTCACTTAACCTTTGCATTGTGTGTCTGTCTGTGCCACACTAAGCATGGACAACAGAAAGAGGAGACGAGAACTGTCTGAGGACCTGAGAACCAAAATTGTGGCAAAATATCAACAATCTCAAGGTTACAAGTCCATCTCCAGAGAACTAGATTTGCCTTTGTCCACAGTGCGCAACATTATCAAGAAGTTTGCAACCCATGGCACTGTAGCTAATCTCCCTGGTCGTGGACGGATGAGGAAAATTGATGAAAGATTGCAACGCAGAATAGTCCGGATGGTGGATAAGCAGCCCCAAACATGTTCCAAAGACATTCAAGCTGTCCTGCAGGCTCAGGGAGCATCAGTGTCAGCGCGAACTATCCGTCGACATTTAAATGAAATGAAACGCTATGGCAGGAGACCCAGGAGGACCCCACTGCTGACACAGAGACATAAAAAAGCAAGACTACAGTTTGCCAAAATGTACTTGAGTAAGCCAAAAGCCTTCTGGGAAAACGTCTTGTGGACAGATGAGACCAAGATAGAGCTTTTCGGTAAAGCACATCATTCTACTGTTTACCGAAAACGGAATGAGGCCTACAAAGAACAAAACACAGTACCTACGGTAAAATATGGTGGAGGTTCAATGATGTTTTGGGGTTGTTTTGCTGCCTCTGGCACTGGGTGCCTTGACTGTGTGCAAGGCATCATGAAATCTGAGGATTACCAAAGGATTTTGGGTCGCACTGTAGGGCCCAGTGTCAGAAAGCTGGGTTTGCGTCCAAGATCCTGGGTCTTCCAGCAGGACAATGACCCCAAACATACGTCAAAAAGCACTCAGAAATGGATGGCAAAGAAGCGCTGGAGAGTTCTGAAGTGGCCAGCAATGAGCCCAGATCTAAATCCCATTGAACACCTGTGGAGAGATCTTAAAATTGCTGTTGGGAAAAGGTGTCCTTCCAATAAGAGAGACCTGGAGCTGTTTGCAAAGGAAGAGTGGTCCAAAATTCCGGGTGAGAGGTGTCAGAAGCTTATTGATGGTTATAGGAAGCGACTGATTTCAGTTATGTTTTCCAAAGGGTGTGCAACCAAATATTAAGTTAAGGGTGCCAATACTTTTGTCCAGCCCATTTTTGGGGTTTTGTGTGACATTATGTCATATTTGCTTTTCTGCCTCTGTTTTATATTTGTTCCAATACATACAAAGGGAATAAACATGTGTATAGCAAAACATGTGTTAATGCAATACCTTTTTTGTGTGAAATACTTGATTTTCAGGAAAAATATCAAGGGTGCCAACAATTTCGGCCATGACTGTAAGTAGTTTGATGCCGTTACACAGGCGTGCGCAATTTTAAAGTATGTCATGTTTGGTATCTATTTACTCGACATAACATCGTCTTTTATATTTTAGCAAACAATTTGACAATTGTATTTTAAAAAACAAATAGTGTTTGAAAAATCGCCGCAAAAATACTGTGGGAGTTAAAAAATGTCAACACCCACCGTTTTATTCTCTAGGGCCTCTGCTTTAAAAAAATATAGAATGTTTGGGGATTCAAAGTACTTTTCTAGCAAAAACACTGGTTTTTCAGGTAAACAAAGAGTGTTAGAAAAGGCTTGGCCTTCAAGTGGTTAGAAGAGTGGATGTGTCAGAAGCTTCAAATGTTGGCCCTAAAATGTCAGGATAGTAGAACCACCCCCATCCCCTCTCCAGCAAAATCCCACAAATTTCTGAAAATTAGGAAAGAGAACAAAAATGTTTTTTTCTTTTCTTTTTCAAAACCCTGTGACAAAAATGTCTGCAAAATACTCACCATGCCTCTTATCAAATTCCTTGAATTGTCTACTTTTTAGGGGATCCAAAAATTGTGGTAGGTAGTGAGGAAGTGATATGAGGAAATATGCCCTTTGAAAGCTGGAAGGTAGTGATTGGATTTTGGGGGCCTGTATGTGGCTAGGCTGCCAAAAAGTCTCTCACATGTGGTATCCTCATACTCAGGAGAAGTAGCAGAATGTGTTTTGGGTTGTTATTCCACAAATAGCCATGGCATGCATGAGCCGTATATAATTTAAAAGACAACTTTGTGTAAAAAAATTTTTTTTTGTAATTTTCCAAAAATTTGTGGCAAAAATAAAATCTCAACATTCCTTTCGGCAAATTCCTTGGGGTGTCTACTTTCCAAAATAGGGGTCATGTGGAGGGTTTTGTACTGCCCTGACATTTTAGAAATGCAATCAGAAAGTAAAAGCTGTGTAAATTCCAATATACAGTATATACCATAGTTTGTAGATGCTATAACTTTCATACAAACCAATTAATATACACCTAGTGGGATTTTTTTCTACAAAAGATACATATTGGAATACATTTTGGTCTACATTTATGACTATACATAAATAAATCACCACGCTAAAACATCACTAAATTCAAATGTGTACATGTAAACAAGAGTGAATAGATAAATGTGTAGAATCCCAAATCCAGTCCAAATCAGAAACAACATATAAATCCAGTCCCAAAGTCCTGGTGTGTGTGAAATTAGACACCGTGTATCTCCGATAAAGCAGGTGCGCCACCACCATATATTAGTAGGACTCTTATCAGAACAAATGGACTCTTAACCCAATAAGAGTCATGAGCACATGGGTAATATGGCTTTAAAGATATGCTTCCACCATTGCTCTTAAGCAGGGAAAGATGCTGGAGAACCAAGGAAGATCGCTTCAAACTTTCACTTGCTATATGTCTCTCCGGTGTATATAATCAGTCCGTAAAAGAAGAGATAGGAAAGCAGACATCGTATAAAACCATATGGGCAATTTTTTTTATTCCAATGGTTTTTATTAATTTTTAAACATTTTATAAAACAGAGGCAATAAAACCTGCCCACACAGGGGCCATCAATTGCACAGAGAGAAAAGAAAAAAAAATGTGCAAAATAAAAAGAAAAACAGTGCTCTAACGCCAGCAGGGCAAAAGGTACGCCCATGCAGGGGCTATCAATGGCACATAAGGTACAAAACATTAATGCAACTGACTCTAACAACATATGGGCAATTTTATTAAAATCAATTCATTTCACTCACATTTTAAATTAATAACTAAAACCGGTGTCCCTTAATAGTGCATACACAAATGTAAATTCACACCCTAGATGCCAAAATAGTACTTTCGCTCCCGAAAGTCCAAAATCAAAATCAGATGTCTTTCTCAGCATCTTCTTATTTAATATTCTTCCTCCATATATGATTAATCCTTCATTCTGCAAGTGTCACCCTCAAGAAAAAGAAATATAACTGCACATAGTGTATTATCCTCGATACACTCACACCAATCATAAGAAATACACTCACAAAATTACTCTTACCCTTCTGTTTACTTAAAAATAGCCTTTTGACACATTCCACCAACAAATTTCTCCAAAATTCAGCCTCTTATCCCGTCCTTCCCTCCGAAAAAAGTGAATTATAGTGTAATATCCTTATCAAAATGATGCACTCTCATGCTCCCTTCACTTCTCAATTAAAACCACCAGTGCTGCGTGAATACACTCTCCACCACCTCACAGACCATGCACCTTACCGGACTGCAGTAATCAACCAGCATAGACTATAAATGACTCTTCTCAATCAGCAATATCCCCGGCTTTTAATGGGATCATGGGCCATAGCCAGCATAGACTATAATGGGCTCTTCTCAATCAGCAATATCCCCGGAAGCAAAAGCAATATAACAGCATATAGCACATCTCCTCAGCATCAGCGTTTAAACATTCAAAAACCTCATCTAAGATGGCTGCTCCGCAACTTCCAGTCTATGTCCGTTGTCACATCCTGACGTGTTTCACCACTTCCGACTTCATCAAAGGATCCTGGTCCCAGGAACCGATCAAACTTCATGGTATACAGAAACAGCGTGATGACGTCAGGAATGCAGGCTCTTCCCGAGGCGTTTTGTCATAAATTACGTCATCTGGGGCATGGACTCCATGGGGTAAGAGTTCTACTTATATATGGCAGTGGCACACTTGCTTTATTGGAGATATACGATGTCTAATTTAACACACACCAGCCCTTTGGGACTGGCTTTATATGTTCTTTCTGATTTGGAGTTGATTTGGGATTCTACTTTGATGGTGTTTTCTACACATTTATCTATTCACTCTTGTTTACATGTACACATTTGTATTTAATGATGTTTTAGCACAGCAGTTTATTTATGTATATTTGTATACAATGTATCTGATTGTTTTGCTAGCAGCTTCATTTTTTAGTTTACTTTTGCGCGATTTTTGCCATTTTTTACTAAATTTATGACTAACTGAGTTTTTGCAATATTTTTTATAACTGAAAGTAGAAAATATCTTTTTTTTTTTCAAATTTTTTTTATACAAAAAATGAAAAACCCAGTGTTGATAAAATACCACCAAAAAAAAGCCCTATTTGTGTGAAAAAAAGGACATACATTTTGTTTGGGTACAGCAGAAATTAACAGTTGAAATAGTGTCACGACGAATAGCAAAAGATGGCCTGGTCATGAAGGGGGGGTACATCTGGGTACACCAGAGGGCAAGTTGTTAAAAATTTAACTGACCTGGCTGGAAATAAATTATGATAAACAAAAAGAAAGAAAAGGATAAGTGCTAGGTACTAAGTATTTTTACAGTGTTGACCTCTCCGAAATGCTCCTGCAATGTATCAAATCAAGAAGAGGTTTAGTTGCCAACTCTTGCAAAAAAAAAAAAAAGAAACATCAAAAGATATATATTACAAAAAATATATGTTTTATTGAAACCAAAATTATATTTCACATTTTAAAATCTCATTGGTAAAGTCCATACGTCATTAAAAATATTCCAACATTTTATCTATACAGTATTCTGGCCACCTTATCTACAAAGTAACTGTAGGAAGCTGCTTCCGCCTCGTGTCAGTATTTATAAATGCCTGTTGCTTATTACCTACCACAGAGTTAGTTTGTTATAAACAGGTACTTCATGTCCCTGCTTCCTGGGTTAGTGTAGCTGGCCAGCAAAGACCAGTCCTAGGTTGTTAATATGGTTCACATATATGTGTATACCAAACCTGCCAATAACCTCAGTATAGTATATATTGTGGTGGCTATTTTGGGCCTATAATAATTTTCAACATATTTACCATCTGTTGTATCACCTCAACACACCTCCATGTATGTTACTGTGACTGTGGGGGGAGGGAGATTACACAAAAGACTCAATGGAGGTGAGGGGGAAGGCAACTGCTTCTTTGTGTATCTTGCTCTGAAGCCCACCCATTGGAAGATAACTTGGGTGGGTGGTTCTTGGGATGGTCTTTTGTAAAGTGCATAAAACACCTTGGACAAAGGATAAGCCCTCTCTTTATCGTGTGTGCCTTCCAGGAGCTAGACCGCACAACATCAGGGTGTCTGTAATGTATAAGCCATGCTCTATTTTTATTTTCTATAACTTCCTTTCTTATAGTCATCTCTCTGTACTGTAACATCTAATATTTTATTTCATGTAACATCAATTGATTGACTATATTAGTAACTATTTTTCTTCTGTATAAATAAATTAGATTTACTTTTTCTTTTTTATTTGGCACAGTGGTTATTGGTTAGAAATAATCTACAACTAAGAGAGAGGCAACAAGGCCTGATTCTGTTGTGGCAAAAGGTTGTAATCACTTATTGTATTTATAATCGATAGAACCAAGTAAATAAGTGTAGGAGAGAAAAACCGCCAAAACATTTGGTGCCCCGTGTGAGGAAGTCTGAATGTTTAGGTAAATGTTACTTCTTGTGTGGAATAGATAATTATTTACATCTTTCTTTGTTTTCATGTCTATCTTCCATTTCTGTCTAAAATACCTAGACTAGTAAGCTTTGTCGAATGTCATTTTTACCTTTTGTCTTTACTAATATTTTGATGAGACTGATTATGAACAGTATAATTGAAATAAAATTGTACTGAGAGTGTATGAGGAAACATCATAACTGCTGGGTTGCACCTATTGCAGCGGTGTGTGAGTATGAATGAAAGAGATCTGACTGAACTTAAGAGGCAGTGAAATAAACCGTAGGATCTGTGCCATTCTGCCTAAAGGTTTTCAGTTGACTCTCGCATTAGATTTTTGGTCAAGACGCTTCCCAATCTTTGCGATTGAAACGCACCTGTTGGCCTAAATCACATGGAATGATTTTGTGTATGAATCTATCCTCTGTAATTTACTAACTGGGGATTGTAAGTGAATATTTAGACCTGTGAACAGCTATATTGTAACTACACAAACTATACTGCAAGTAGTTGTCCCTCAATCAACTGTCTAATGAACTCCAAGCACTCATAAATGTTTTGATTTTCCAAGTTTGCTTTAATTTTTTTTTTAAATTATACAAGTAATAGCTCTACTCCGAGCAATCTTTTAGAATACTTCAGAAAAGTCCACGGGGGGGATTGAACTATCAAGTTCGGGTGATCCCCAGGCTGTTTGAAGGACTTCAGAACAGGGAAAAATTAAAAGTTTGTTCTGAGAAGTAGTGAAAAGCAGCAACGGTGACAGGGGCGGTACCTGTCAACCCAATCATTGGCCAGAGATTAGCTACCTCTGGGGGCAACCGCTTAAGGTTGGGGCAACCGCTTAAGGTTGAGAAACTATTTCAGGGTCCGGTATCCGTAAGGATGGGAAACTGTATCAACTCAAAAAGGGTGTCTAAGTATGGTAAGCCCATTCAATTGACCCCAAGGGAAGAGATGATCAGTAAATATGGACCCTGGGTAGTTAAATATATACATGATTGGGAGCGCTGGACTGGAATTAAGTTTTCTAAAACAGGTATTTTTAAACCTAAGACTTGGGAAGACCTCTGCTATGATCATCATAAAAAGATGACACGACCATTAGAAAGAGATGCTTGGAGTGCATGGATGATAGAATCCACACATAGGGCTGATGATGTGAACGTTCTTCCTGTGAGATTTAAGGAAAAGACACACCAAATGACCCTTAGAAATAGAGACAAGCAGGAACAGCCACTAGAGCCAAAACCCCAGAACAGTGACAGTGATGATCAGGGGGATGATGAGGAATTATCAGGATTGGGGCCTTATGCAGTTGCCAGGTCCTTCTTAACAAATTACTCAAAAGCTGATATGAATTGTCACCTATCAGCAGATAACAAAAAGGGAAAGCTACATCTTGAAGCCAAGTTTGACACCCCAGTTAAAACCCTGAATGAAGCACAGAAAGACTCTTTCTGTTGGGCACTGGAACAAGAAGGGAGAGACAGTGCAGCAAGGCAGGAGAAGGGAATGCAGGCATTAAGGGAGAAAAGACTCCCTGGTAGCAAAGACCATATACAGTCAGAAGGGATACTTTCTGCCCCTCTGACAGAAGATCCTCCGAAATACAGTTATCCCCCATTTACTGGCTGCGAACCAGCATTCTCTCCTAGAGAGGAGTTAAAGAGCAATTCTGCTGCTGAGTGCAATACTGGCAGCTCTGCTACTGGGTACACTGCGTACGTACCCTTACGCCCCCATGTGACTAGTACCCCACAGCAAAGACCTGTGTGGTGTCATTCTAACAGGGAAATGACACCCAACGTGGGCACACCTGTGTACCATGGGACTGTTAATGCCACCCTTCAGGGCATTTTGCAGTTGGATAAAGTGCCCCAACCTGGAAGCAACAATCACCACCAGTCTTACTGGGATTCTGTGACAGAACCCCAAAAGACCAATCAACAGTTGATATCTTTTTCAGATGACCTATCTGTATATCCCGTAAGAGAGCAGGTAATTTTATGATAACAGTGGGAGTTCCACTGGAAAGATGACGCATCATGTACCATGGACTCCTTCTGAGATGAAGGGATTTCTGAGCGTTATCCCCCATCCAAGGACTGATCTCATTAAATTTGCCAAAGAGCTTCTGGACATCCAGGCAAGCTACAATGCAAATTGGGGTGATATGCTTCAAATAATGAAAAGGGTTTGTGGAGATGGGGACTTTGATGAAATCCTCAGTAAAACTAATATTCCTCAGACCCTTGACTCCAGCCATCAAGGATGTATATTCACCAAACAATTGGCACAATTGATTAAAACAGTCTATCCTGCCCAGTCTTGGACCAAGGTGTCTGGAGTGACCCAAGGGTCAAAGGAAGATTGTATGACTTACTACAATCACTTTAACCACTTGCCTACCAGGCACTTATACCCCCTTCCTTACCAGGCCAATTTTCAGCTTTCAGCGCTGCCGCACTTTGGAACATTGTATCCATATGAAATTTTGATCATTTTTTTCTCACCAATAGAGCTTTCTTTTGGTGGTATTTAATCGCCACTGGGCGCTTTACTTTTTGCGCTATAAATAAAAAAAGTGCAAAAAATTTGAAAAAAAAAAAAAGTTTATTTGTTTCTTTTATAAAATTTTTCAAACAGGTATTTTTTCTCCTTCACTGATGTGCGTTGATGAGGCAGCACTGATGGGCACTGATAGGCGGCACTGATGAGCACTGATAGTCAGCACTAAAGGGCACTGATAGGCAGTACTAATGAGGTGGCACGGATAGGCGGCACTGATAGACAGCACTAATTAGGGGTCACAGATAGGCGGCACTGATATGCAGCACTGATAGGCGGCACTGATAGGTGACACTGATTATGGGTACTGATAGACGGCACTGACTGGCATCACTGCTGGGCACTGACTGGCGGCACTGACTGGCACAACCCCTGGGCACTGACTGGTGGCACTGACTGGCAGCACTGCTGGGCTGCACTGGTGGGTGGCACTGGTGGGCAGCACTGGTGGGTGGGCACAGGTGGGTGGCACTGGTGGGCACAGGTGGGTGGCACTGGTGGGCACAGGTGGGTGGGCACAGGTGGGTGGCACTGCTGGGCACATGTAGGTGGCACTTCTGGGCACAGGTAGGTGGCACTGCAGAGTGGCACAGGTGGGTGCACTGCTGGGCACAGGTGGGGGCACTGCTGGGCACGGGTGGGCGGAGCTAGTGGGCGCACTGCTGGGCGGAACTTGCGGGTGTCACTGCTGGGCACCGATCATCAGGGCACTGATCATCAGCCGTCATTCGGCTATGCGCGGTCGGCAAGAGGTTAAACAAGCTGTGGAATCAGTTGGTGGGGACATTACTAACAGTGCCCTATCACCTGTGTTGGTACATAGCTTCATTACTGGGTTGAGAGGAAAGATCAGGGAAAAATTAATGACTGCAAATCCAGACTGGAGAGGTAAGCCCCTCTCCTCTTTGTTGTCACTTGCAACTGCTATTGATAGGAATATAGCTGATTGGGAGTCACAGAAACCTCAGGAGATTTGCATTGTCACTGATAAGTCGAACGGTGCAGATCTTGGCCTAAAACAGAAAAGGAAACCTGTCTGCTTCAACTGCAACAGACCAGGACACTTCAAGAGGGAGTGTAGAGCTCCAAGACAAAGTAGGCCATTGCGGCCTGGGAAGGAATTTGAAAGAGACCCCAAGTGATGGGGAGAGCTCCCAGTGTTACCTGTAATCTCAAAAAATGAGCAAGGAAGTGCTTATGTACAAATGCAACTGAATAATCAGACCCTAAATTGTTTAGTAGACACCGGGGCAGCTCGTTCTGTTCTTAAATCCAGTGAAGTTAATCTCCCCGTTCAAAATACAATTAGGGGAGTTGGTCTAGGGGGTATATCATACCCCCTATTGGAAACAACTCCCACTAAAGTTCGAATTGGACCCTTTCAAACTGAAGCCTCCCTGCTCTTGAGCGATTCAGTTCCTTGCAATTTGCTAGGAAAAGATTTGCTCTCCCAAATGAGAGCACAAATACAATTTTCTGAGGATGGAGTGGAGGTGAACATACCTTCTGATCCTGACCAACATCAAATGGTAGAAACCTGGGACAGCCTTATTGCTTTGTGTAAGTTGGAACTAAATACCAACAGTACAGAGAGCTTGCCCAGTGATTTATCCAAAAGCACAAATCCAAATGTTTGGGCTAAAGAGGGTAACACGGGACATATGATCCACTGCCCTCCTGTGAAGATCAAGCTGAAGCCATATTCCCATGTTACCACAGTATCCGTTGAAACTGGCTCAAGTGGAGGGAATTAGAGACCAAATTAAACACCTCCTGAAAGAGGGTATATTGGTGAAAGTGAGTTCACCAGCCAATACCCCATTGTACCCTGTGAAAAAACCAGGCAGAAATGTTTACCGGATGGTGCAAGACCTTAGGGCAGTTAACAAAATCATCCAAGAGGATGCACCAGTGGTACCAAACCCCCACACTATTCTGAGTAACATTATACCATCAAATCGATGCTTCACTGTTATTGATTTGAAGGATGCTTTTTTTACTGTACCGCTCCACCCGGACAGTCAATATTTGTTTGCCTTCAGCTTTGAAGGGCAGCAGTATGCCTGGACTAGGTTGCCCCAGGGCATGGTATCCAGCCCAAATGAGTATAGTAAAGCAATGAAAGAATGCCTTGACAGGTGGCACTGCCCGGAGGGTATCACTCTTCTTCAGTATGTGGATGACTTGATGATTGGAGCAGACACAAGACAGGCATGTAGAGATGCCTCTATCTCCCTGTTGAATCATCTTGGAGAGGAGGGATGCAGAGTTTCCCCCTCCAAATTACAATACAACATGGACAGAGTTGTGTTTTTGGGTCATTGCATCTCCCAAGGAAAAAATCACTTGACACAAGATCGGAAGAAAGCTATACTGAATAGCAAAATGCCACAAAATTCTAAACAATTAAGGGGTTTCCTAGGGTTGGTTGGATATTGCCGGCAATGGATACCAGAAATGTCCAAAGTTTGTAAGCCACTCTATGACTCTGTAAACATACAGGGGAAACTGGAGCTCAGTGAAGAGCAAATGCATGCTATTCAGACCTTGAAGGCTGCAATCAGCGAAGCCCCTGTTTTGGGTCTGCCGGACTATACTAAGGGGTTCAGACTTTACTGTTATGAGTCCAGAGGCCATGCTGCTGGAGTCCTGACACAGGACCATGGAGGTCGTGACAAGCCCATTGGTTATTACAGTTGTCAGCTGGACACAGTTGTCAATGCAATGGCGCCCTGCCTGAGGGCAGTAGCAGCAGCTGCTGAAATGCTGAGCAAGACTGCGGACATTGTGCTAGGGAACCCATTGGAAGTTTATGTACCCCATGAAGTACACGTGGTCATGCAGAACCTGACCACAAAGCACATTTCATCAGCAAGACTGACCAAATACGAACTGGCACGTTTAACTCCCACAAATATTACACTCAAAAGCTGCGCAAATTTAAATCCTGCTACATTGCTACCAGAGACATTGCAAGATGAGATAGAAAGCCATGACTGCAATGCAGAAATGGAAGATCACTACATGGAATCACAAAGAGTAAGGGATACCCCCATCCAAAATGCTGACCTCACTGTTTTCGTAGATGGGTCCCGCTTCTATACTGAGGAAGGGCACCCTATTACTGGGTATGCAGTAGTCACCAAGGATGAAATCCTATTCCAAGGCAAACTAGCTGGGCATCAGTCTGCCCAGGTGGCAGAGCTTATGGCTCTGATGCAAGCTTACATAATAGGCAAAGGGAAAAAGCTCAATGTGTACACCGACTCAAGATATGCATTTGGCATATGTCACGATTTTGGCCAACTATGGAAACTGAGAGGTTTCTTGACTACCTGTAGAAAGCCCATCAAACATGGTGAGCTCATTAAGAAAGTCCTTGAGGCTCTTTGGTTCCCAGATGAAATAGCAGTCCTAAAATGTGCAGCACACACCAGAGGCACAGATGATATTTCACTTGGGAATGCTCGAGCAGATTCCGCTGCTAAGGCAGCTGCTTTAACTGGTACCGAGTCTGTAGAAATCTTCACAGCCACACCTTCCTCTGACAGCCCTGGTTTGGTAGATTTGACTGTTTTGAAGAAATTGCAAGTGCAATCCAATGAAAGTACTAAGCAGAAGTGGAGAGATCAGGGATGTAAAGAAACAGATGGACTTTGGGCCCATGGAGATGGAAGATTCTGTGCCCCTCCAGCATTGTATCCATATTTGGCTGAGGCGTCTCATGGCCCCTCTCATCTGTCCAAAGGCGTAATGGTCTCTACAATCACATCTCACTGGGTAGCCCCAGGATTCACCACTGTTGCTGAGAGATTCTGTCAAGGATGCGAAACATGTCAAATACATAATCCTGGGAGGCTGGTAAAAACCCCAACTAAGCATTTGCCCAAGACACAGTATCCCTTCCAGAGACTGCAGCTTGACTACATTCAATTGCCAAAATGTCAGCAATTCCAATATGTCCTAGTATGTGTAGACATGTTTTCAGGATGGGTAGAGGCCTGGCCTGTAGCCAATGCTACTGCTTCAGTCACTGCAAAGAAGCTGTTGCAGGAAATTGTGTGCAGGTATGGCCTGATGGAGACAGTAGAGTCTGATCAAGGGTGCCATTTTACAGGCCAAGTGATGGCTGAGGTTATGGAAGGACTCCAAATTGAACAGAAGTTCCATACTCCCTATCACCCGCAGGCATCAGGGAAAGTCTAAAGGTATAATGGAATGATTAAAAATAGACTAGCCAAAATTTGTGAAAAGACACGCCTCACTTGGGTGCAAGCTCTCCCCCTGGTATTGAAATCCATTAGACATACACCCAGAGGTCCGGAAAAACTATCTCCATTTGAGATATTGTTTGGGAGAGCCCCAATGACAGGTTTGTTTTTTCCACCAGAGATGACATTAATGCATTGTTCATTGAAGATGTATGTGCAGGAATTACACAAACAGCTCGCTAAGTTGCATGCCCAAGTTTTCTCTTCTATTCCAGATCCAAATTCTGATGGTGAATCTCACTCCTTACAGCCTGGAGATTGGGTGGTGATCAAGAAGTTTCAACGAAAAGGACTAGAACCCAGGTTTGAGGGTCCCTACCAGGTGTTGCTGTCCACCCCCACCTCAGTGAAATTAGAGGGAAAACTCTCTTGGGTGTATGCTTCTCATTGTAAACAAGTCCAAAAGAATGTTTAAAAAGTCGAGTGGAATGAGCCTGTCTACCCTGGTTGTAAGCTTAATCATCTGGGGTATCCTGCTACTTTTCAAAAAACCCCAGCCCCAGGGAAGCCATCCCCATTCTACCGTGGAGCAGAAATTGCACCCTGGATTCCACCTGAGGAGTATGGTAAATGGGTAATAAAACCTGAGGGGTGGAGTCACACTCAGATCCATAAGGTAGAGTGCAAACAAGGACAATTACTCCCTAGATACCCAATGTACTTTCACGGGTATATACATGCTATAGCAGGAATGGATTTTGAGGGGTCCTTCCTAGAACATACCACTGGCCTTGATCCTCACCCTTACAGCTTTCATACATCCACTGGGGACTTTACAGAGGGGCATATACTCGAAAGGCTTTGCAAACTTGCATTCTTTAAGACTAGTCCTGGTGAGCGGGTACGAATACAGGGAGTGGTGAAAGATAGCCCTGATACCATAATGTATGTAACATATCACCTAGATGAAGACATGGCCTTGTGTGAAGGGAATTGGGACCCCAAGGATGTAGATTGCCTAATCGCAGGAATTTTTCCTGAAAGATCAAATGACAGTCAACCTACAAAGAAAATGTTTGTAGATCTTGATACTGAGACCCATGTGGTGTCCTTAACAAACTCAATGAAGGTGTCAGACCCCTGGAAGGTAGAATGCAAAAATAGCAAATTATATCCAGTAGATCCCAAGGGAGAGAACTATGAGGGGTGGTATATTGTTTACATCACCTTCAATTTGGGAGAAAGGAGAGAACATAAGAGGTACTATTATGATTTCCCTGAGCTTGTACAAGGGTCACTAGCAGACCGGTGTTTTCATCCTGCTGATGGAAAACTTGAGATACTGATCACTAAACATCCCACCTATAATAGGGAGACACATCCACTTAACTACCTGTCAAAGAAGAAGGTGGTATTGCAATTAAATTGTAGTAACACCCATCAAGCTGTGTGGTATGAAAAGGCAAATATGACTCTCTCTGCTAAATATACAAACACTGTAATCTTAAAAATTAGGACTGATGCTAAAAACAAACAGTACGAAGCCATGGATTTACAATCAAGACTGTCCATACATGCCTTTGTGTTGCAAGTAATGAGGGAGACTTGTGTCCCAGAAATAGAGGGTCATTATTTTATTGACACAGCTTATTGGCCCCCAAATCAGTCCTTGGCTTTCAACAGTCCAAACCCATGGAAGTGGGATGTCTTATGCAATGGTGTGGATCTGCCTAGAGTGAATGAGTGGATGAATGGAAGGCCAATGAGTGAAGAAATGAGAGGTGTGCATATGACTGTAGACTGGCAGGACCCACAGGGATATGATTTGGATTTAAATTTAGATGGCCCATTTGTGTGGCCATTCTGCAATGCAATCGATGAAGGCTGTTGGACATTTATGCAAAGGACAAAAGTCAAAAGTAATGACATGTTCCCAGGAATAAATACCCCAGTTATTGACCCCAAACACTGGTATACCTGGAAAGGGAGAGGAAGGATCTGTGTGACAGTTGTATGAATACCGAATGAGATGGATGTACTTGTCCCGGCAAAAATTAGTTCAGACTCCTGTAAGGCCCCTATAGTGAAAGAAGCAGATCTAGTAGTCCCTTTGCTCTCTTCTCATTGGACAGTGCTAACAGAAACCCAATTTATGTTGTATACATGGAGGATAACTTTATCTGATTTTCGGGTTGATAAATGGGATAAAAGGTGTGCTGCCTTCATAAAGAATCAGGTGTACATGTTGAAAGGTTGGCTGCAATCAGGATATTCAGAGTACTCCCATTCCAGGGCCAAGAGAGGCTTAATGGAGACTGCCTTAGGAGCAGGGGGTGTGGCAATTGGTACCCTAAACACAATGGATCTGGAGGTACTCAGAAACAAATTAGGAGGTCTAGCACAACATGTTGGGGAAGGGGTTCAGGTGCAGTTAGATGTGGATCATATCCTCGAAAACCTACAACATGCTCACATCGATGCAACTGCCTCACTGTCTGAGATAATGAAGAAAAAATTTACAGGATTGATAGCAGGATTGTCCAAGGTACAGGAAGAAATCCAGCTTGCTTTGTCTTGCACCCAGGTACTATCAGAGATGTCCCAGGAACTCCGAGTAATGATTGCCTCTTTTTCAGCAGGACAGTTTCCACTCAATTTAAGAAAACAAGCAGGTAGGGTAGTATCCAAGTTTGCTATGAGACATATGGATTGGTGGATGACTCAGTTCCATGGCTGTAAAAACCTATCTTGCACTGTCTCATCCCTGATTCTAGTTGCAGGGATTGAACATCGTGCATATACCACAGTCAATCTGGGTACTATCCTATCAGACTCTACCATTTTACATCCATGAATACATCATGATCTGATGGTTTATGAGTCCGGACATCCTCAGATGATTGATACTGATGGGTGCTGGAGAAAGGAAGGGGTTGTGTTATGTCAAGGGAAACAGGACAGGATCATGAGACAGCAATGCTGGCACAAAGAAGGGTCATATCTAATGGATGCTGAAGAATTGTCCCAACCTTATTTAAAATGCTTGGGGCAAGGGTATTGGTGCTGGTATCAAATGTCTAGTGATGCCCTATATTCGACATACGGGTTAAATTGTACTCAGCGGGGCACATTACCTCGGGGAGTCTACTGTACATCTTCTCCTGTGCTTGGCATAGATATAGCAGGGACACAGGGACGTACTCCTATTACCGCTGAGAAAAGGCTTGATATTAAACCTGACACCCCCATCCACCTACAGAAACTTCCTTTGGGATTTGGGTCGGAGTTAAAAGCTTGGTTATTGGACTTTGGGCAACAGGATGAGATTTTAAATGTGTTAAAAGATGCTGAGAAACAAGCCACCGTTAGACTCATTCATGATCAAAATAGATTAGTCCAGGTAACACACGCATTAGAAGGAGATGCTAAAGTATCCTGGTGGGAAGGTTTATTTGGGTACAGTCCTAGCCACAGCATTCCTAAACATCTTACTCCACCCTGTTGTTGTCTTGATTTGTGTAACCCTGTTACTCTTCCTGATACAACTAATAATGTGCATCACCATCAGGAGAATGAACGCCAAAGCAGTAAGAATGTGTACCTCAACGAGGTATCTCCTCTTGAGAAATCGAGAGGCCATCAACTCAAAAACTGCTCTCTGAAGAGTCTAATCCAAACCAGACTAACACAAAATAATTTTACACATTTAAAAGAGGACCCTAAAACAACATAAAGTTACAGGAAAATTAAACTCCTGTGTTTATTATTTTTTTTTTTTCTCTTCTTTAGCTGTTTTTGTTTTTCTTAGTTTTTTTTGTATTTTTGTTGTTGTATTGTTTTAGGGAGAAGCCTCTAAATTGGAGTAATAAAGTGCAGTCAGGTTTATCTAAATTCTAAAAGTTTTTTTTTCAGTCGATTTTTCTTTTATACTCTCTCCATTTTTGTGTACCTGACCTGCAAATATACTGTTGATTACTAGTATGGAGGGAGAGTTGTCTATCTTCAAGTAACTGCTGCAATTTTTATTTTTTATTTTTTTTTTCAATGTTTTTGTGTTTTTAATGCAGTTACCAACAGTTTTCCAAGGCAACTATATATATATATCTACAGTATATATTATTATTATTATTTTTATTTTTTTTTCTTTCCACTTTTTCTCATTTTTTTATTTATTTATTTATTTTTTTTTATTTTTTTTTTGAATGAATACAGATTCATTGCTCTTTACCAACCTAAAGTGTCGTAGTTGGAGGGGCATTAAATCTGTACCTTTTTTATTTTATATCATTATGTTTTTACTTTTATTACACTTTCCTCTTTCTTTCTTTTTCCTTGTTTCATGTAATTTTTTAGATAAATGAGCTGTGAATTATAAGGCTGTGGCATTCGTGCCCGACTCAGCTTCAAGAGTCCGATGGGGATCCACAGGCTTATAATTGCTTCCTGCAGACATCCCTCAATCTGTTTATAGTTTAACCCCGAGCCCTGTGAGTGGGTGGGGAGAACCCAGGAACTGAGACCTGACAATAGCATGCAACATCGGCCATCCTCACCTTCAGGGGCTCTGGTAAATACCGGCTGTTGCTCAGACTCTGCATCCTGTGGGGATCCCACTTCACTTGCCCACATTAAGACCCCCTATGGTTAACAACCTTAAAAAGGCAAAACAGTTGCTTCACGCTTCATTTCCCCCCAATAACATTCTCCTTCTCTTTTTTCGTATCCATGTATGATCGTCTGGAGGCCTGCCCTACCACCACCTGAAGAAACAACAACCACCACATCATCTCTAGAGACAAGGGTGCAAAAGCTTGACCTTCCTCAACTATCTTTCGCCATGCTGAATAGTGCCATCTCGCAGTCTGATCCAATCTCTGCAAACATTGCACAGTGTTCCCAAGATACGGGACTAAACATACCAGGATCCCGCCATCGATGTTGGAGTTCCATCCTTCCAAGGCAGAGGGGTGAGGAAACATCGCAGCACAGGCATTCATGGTGCGAATGTGAGGTCTCGGAGGCACCAGGACTTCTTTGTTTACTAGGAGTTCCTTCGTGATCAAGAAAGAAGAGGAGGCCGCAGTGGTGGTGGGGGGGTTGGGCCTTCTGGGTGGTCATGGGTGGGTACAAAATCATTGAGGGAGGGCATAAGTTCTCGAATGAACTTGAGGGGGAGAAGTGGTGGCTATTTTGGGCCTATAATAATTTTCAACATATTTACCATCTGTTGTATCACCTCAACACACCTCCATGTATGTTACTGTGACTGTGGGGGGGAGGGGGATTACACAAAAAACTCAATGGAGGTGAGGGGAAAGGCAACTGCTTCTTTGTGTACCTTGCTCTGAAGCCCACCCATTGGAAGATAACTTGGGTGGGTGGTTCTTGGGATGGTCTTTTGTAAAGTGCATAAAACACCTTGGACAAAGGATAAGCCCTCTCTTTATCGTGTGTGCCTTCCAGGAGCTAGACCGCACAACATCAGGGTGTCTGTAATGTATAAGCCATGCTCTATTTTTATTTTCTATAACTTCCTTTCTTATAGTCATCTCTCTGTACTGTAACATCTAATATTTTATTTCATGTAACATCAATTGATTGGCTATATTAGTAATTATTTTTCTTCTGTATAAATAAATTAGATTTAATTTTTCTTTTTTATTTGGCACAGTGGTTATTGGTTAGAAATAATCTACAACTGAGAGAGAGGCAACAAGGCCTGATTCTGTTGTGGCAAAAGGTTGTAATCACTTATTGTATTTGTAATCAATAGAACCAAGTAAATAAGTGTGGGAGAGAAAAACCGCCAAAACAATATGTGCATATGTTAAAGCCAAAAGCAAAATCATTGCTGTAATTTATGTCTTTGATTGTTATATGACATTTGTATATTCATTGTGTTAGCAGAAGCAGAAAAGGAAAATATGCCTTTAAGAGTTAGTTAAAGATGAGCCAATCACAGACAGCCTCATACTGTACAGAGCCTTAACCAATCCCAGCCAGTTTCACATTTATGCCTGTGTAAAACTCCCTGCTAGGATTTCCTAGAGACACATGCTCACCAGACAGAAGAGGAAACAGACAGTTCCAATCAGAAGAGCTTTATGGAGGCAGAGAAGGCCAAATAGGTATTTAATGCACTTGTGTGTTCCTCTATTGTTTGGCAGTGCAGGTGGATCTGTGTGTTGAAACTGTTGTGTTTGTTTTACTTGTAGTTCCACCGAACGAACTTATCGAATATATCGAATTTATAAATCCAAGTGAATTTATCAATCTATCGAATCAACCCAATGTAATACGAATTAAACCATTGTAATATGAAAGAAATAAGCTACTGTATGATAAATGAAACAAGCCATTGTAAGCAGTGTTATATGAAGAAGATTGAAGTTTTAAAGAAGTTAACTAAAGTATTCGGTGTGCTCTTTAAACCTACTGCATCCATAGAGCGGCATTGGAGGAATTACAGAGTAAAGTCAGTCTAATCAAACAAAGAAACAGCAATTGCATAATTTTTCTAATGCCACAGCGCACTAGGCACCAAAGGGTGCTGCGCCTGCCACAGTGGAACTATTACCCTCAGAGGTCAAGCAACAGCGCTCCTCAACTTGCACAGTAAAGAGTACACTAGAGAAACAGAGCGCCATCATATACCACCACGCGGAGACACCTCAGCGGAACAGTACAGGCCATAGCACGTGCGCATTAGTAAGACTGCAACCGACTCTTAAAGTGGCATAACGGCAAAGGCAAGACAGTCAGAGAAAGAGCGCCAAACCTCCTGCACCCCTAGAGAGAGAAAGAGATGCATGAGGGGAGGGCCACAGTCCAGAGCTAGAGTGCCCGCACCGCTATCCATCAAGAGACCACGTGTTGCATCCAGAGAGTTCACGATACTAGTCGCAAGTCACCGCAGAGCATCGCAAATCACCACAGAGCATTGCAAGTCACCACAGAGCATTGCAAAGTCACCGCAAAGCATCGCAAGTCATCACAGAACATCGCAAAGTCACTGCAGAGCATCGCAAAGTCACCGCATCAAGAAAAGTCTCCTTTAAGACTGACATTTGTTTCTGCAACCTTCAGATCACGGTATCCTGTTCTTCAATTAAGGTCAGAGCTTTCCTTTATTACTCACGTACGCACATAGGTTTCTGCAAGAGACATTTTTGTGCTCAAGAGAATACAGACTTTTCATAAAAGAGAGACAGTTAAAATATATGACTCTGAAGTATTTAAAGTGAAAGTAATTTTATTTCCTGTGTTTTGGTGCTATTACATGTAAAGTGAAAGTCATTTATTCTAGCATTTGTTAGTATTGCATTTAAAGTGACAGGTCCTTATTATTCATATTAATTGTTATAGCATTCAGAAATGGCTGAGCCTAGCATTGCCACCCCACTGTTAGCGGATGCAATGACAGATATGGTAGAAGGTGAAGAGCAAGAGAACCTGTCTGAATCTGAAAGGTGCAATGTAACGGTAGTCTCGCCCCAAACAAATATAGCTGAAACAGGTGAACTAAGACGTTCATCACGGGACAGAAAACCGACCCAAAAGGTGCTAGAAAATTTGGAGCAAGAGGCAGCACTGAAAGGAAAAAAGTTTGCCTGAATATATGAGAGGTGGAAAGCATACATCAAAGACATTCGCAGAAAGCTAAAACAAGACACCAGAAAGGAGAATTTGAGTGAAATAATAGAGACAGTAGAAGATTCTGAGTCAGAGCTTATGACAGCATATGTCAACTTGCGGTTGTTCTTGACACCCTCCCAGGATATTGTAAGAAACATGGATACATGTACCGCAGTCACTAGGGATTTAGTGAAGCTTATGAGAGAACTATCATCTGCAGAAAATTATGATGAAGTCAAGGCACAAAAGGGAATGAATGAGCTCTTCATGAAAGACTATGCTAGGTCCTTAGGAGGAACCACAATCTCAAGTGTGACTTCCATCACTAGCAGAAGCGCCAGCCACATAACAGAGTTCTCAAGTACGTCAGCCAAAAGAAAGGAATTAGCTGAACAACTCGCTGCCAAAAGAGCAGAAGTAGAGATGGAATCTGCCATTAAGGCTCAGCGCCAGGAAATGGAAGCTCAGCAGCATAAAATGGAAGCCGAAATGGAGGCTCAACGCCAGGGAATGGAAGCTCAGCACCATAAAATGGATGCTCAGTGCTATAAAATGGAAGCCGAAATGGAGGCTCAGCGCCATAAAATGGAAGCTGAAATGAAAAGTCTGGAATGGCAGAAGGAAATTAAGATTATAGAAGCCAGACTCAGAGTGCACGAAGAGGATACGAATCAGGGTAGTCATAGATCCAAATCAGTACTAAGTGGAGAAGCTGACTCCTACGTTCTTCCTTACGCCCAGGAAAATGGAAGGAAATCTCCAGCATGTAGTAAAGAAATAAGTCATAGTCCTTCCATCCCTGCTCAGAGAGAAATGAAGAGAGACTCACCTGATTCAGAACAAAGTGGAAAAAGAGAACCAGATAATTCAACTCCCTTATGTCATGGCAGTGGTCACGAGGATGTTACAACTGTTGACCCGGCGAAACCTCAGAGAATATTTCTCACTAGACTTCCTGTTCCGGAACCTACTATATTCTCCGGAGACGTACTGAAGTTTATAGAATGGAAGGCAAGTTTTGAAATGATCATTGAACATAATTGCTCCCATCCAGTGGACAAGTTATTCTACCTCCAGCGGTATACTGGCGGAGAAGCAAAAAAGGTTCTTGAAGGTAACTTCTATAGAAAAGATGAAGAAGCCTACAAGCAAGCTTGGGAAAAATTAAATGCAAGATATGGTCATCCCTTCTTAGTACAAAGAGCTTTCAGAGAGAAGTTGATAAACTGGCCTAAAATAGGTCCTAAAGAACACTTCAAGCTCCAAGAGTATGGCGACTTCCTGCAAGCATGCAGCAATGCTATCCCACATGTTCAAGGACTAGAAGTATTGAACGACTATCTAGAAAACCACAGGATGCTAGCCAAGCTACCAGAACAAGTGGCTTCTGGATGGAATCGCTATGTGACTAAACAGTTAGATCAAGGCAAAAACTTCCCAAGTTTCAAAGAGTTCTCTGAATTTGTCAATGAGGAAGCACGAATAGCGTGTAATCCAATAACAGCATCTTACGTCTTAAAACCCTTAGAAGAAAGGCCTATAAGAGAGACAAGACGCGCAAGAGCAACTAGCTTTGCAACCAACACAGCTAATAAAGGTCCAGATGCCCATGAGAGCAAGTTCAACATCATTACTGGGATCAGTAAAGAGTTTGTACCGACAAGTCTTCAGACTACCTTCTAGTGTATGTTCTGTGAAGAGAATCACTCCATACATAAGTGCCAACGATTGAAGGAAAGGTCTCCAGACGAAAAGAAGTTTGTGTTTGATAATCAGCTGTGTTTTGGATGTTTAAGAAAAGGCCATATTACTAAAGAATGCAAGAAAAAGGCCACTTGCAGCATTTGTAAAGGACGTCATCCTACACCACTACATGAAGAACGTCCAAAGAAAGAGAAATCCTTAATGCCTAAGGACACTGAGGAAGAAAATAAAGCAACAGTATTCTCTTGCAGAGTGAGAGAAAGAGAAATCAATGGTTGTACCAGTGTGTATTTCAAATCCTAAAAGGAAGAACAAGAAGGTATACGCCTATGCGCTACTGGATGCCCAGAGTGACGTCACCTTCATTGATCAAGAAATCTGCAAGAAATTACAAGTGTCCACAGAACCAGTGAAACTCAAACTCACCACAATGACAGGAAGAGACACATTGGTGAACAGTCAAAGAGTCAAAGGACTGAGAGTTAGAGGACTCCACTCAAACTGCATATTAGATCTACCTCCAGCTTATACAAAAGACGACATACCTCTGGATTGAGATCGCATACCTACCTGTGAAACAGCCAACAAATGGGAACACCTATCTGTCATATCTCATGAAATGTCCCCGCTGAAGGATTTTGGTGTTGGACTGTTGATAGGCTACGACTGTCCCGAGGCGTTGGTGCCACGAAAGATAATCGCAGGAGGAAAGGGTGAACCCTACGCAGTCCAGACTGATCTAGGCAGGGGTGTTGTTGGAGGAAAACGACAGATTGTAGATTCAGGACAGGTGACAGGATTGTGTCATAGAATATCTTTCCAAGAGTTACCAACTGTAAGTCCAGCGAAAGTACTCAAAATCCTAGAATCCGACTTTGCAGACGTAAGTTCTAATGAAAAGAGCGTATCCCAAGAGGACATAAAGTTTGTACAAGTTCTAGAAGATAATATTCAGCAAAATCAACACGGTTATCTTGAAATGCCCCAACCTTTTAGAGAACGACCTCATCTGCCAAATAACAGAGATCTTGACCTGGCAAGATTGAAAAGCTTAAAGAAAAGGATGGGAAGAGATCCCAAACTCAAAGACGATTATTTGAAATTCATGAAAGAAATCCTCAAAGAAGGGCACGCAGAGAAAGTTGATGGTCAGCCTAAAAATGGAGAAGTGTGGTACATCCCACATCAAGGTGTCTATCACCCAAAGAAACCAGATAAGATCAGAGTAGTTTTTGACTGCTCAGCAAGGTACAATGATGTTGCATTGAACGATCATCTACTAAAGGGACCAGATCTTACAAACACTGTACCTGGAGTACTCTGTAGATTCAGAAAGTATCCCATAGCAGTCATGTGCAACATTGAAAAGATGTTCCACCAATTTCATGTGAAGGAAGAAGATAGAGACTTCCTGAGGTTCCTATGGTGGGAAGACGGAGATACAGATACAGAGCCAGCAGAATACAGAATGAAAGTAAACTTGTTTGGAGCAGCATCATCCCCAGGTTGTGCTAATTATGGTATGAAGTATCTGGCCAATCAGAATGAAAAGGATTGTCCATCAGCAGCAAATTTTTTGAAGAAAAACTTTTATGTAGATGATGGTCTTATAAGCCTAGAATCCTCAAAATCGGCAATTCAGTTGGTGAGAGAGAGGACGAACCCATACCTGCAGGCTTGAGGCCAAGGTGGGAGAGTTGGATAAGAGACTTGCAAAATTTTAAAGAAATTTGGATACCCAGATGTTTTGTACCTCATGATTTCGGAAAGTACAAGAAAATAGAACTTCATCACTTTTCAGATGCCAGTAGTCATGGTTATGGTCAGTGCTCCTACATCAGAGTAATAGGAGAAGAAAAGATACACTGTGCCCTAGTTATGGGAAAGGCCAGAGTAGCACCCAACAATATTCAGACAATACCAAGACTCGAACTAACGGCAGCCATCGTTTCAGCCTCAGTAAGTCAGTTTCTGAGAGAAGAATTGGAATTGAAAATAGATGAAGAGCATTTTTGGACAGACTCACAAGTTGTCCTAGGTTACATAAACAATGAAGCTCGAAGATTCCACACCTTTGTCGCTAACAGAGTTCAAAAAATTCGAAAAGCAACGAATCCAGAACATTGGCACTATGTTGACACAAAGCAAAACCCGGCAGATCATGCTTCAAGAGGCCTAAATGTAACAGAATTGAAGAATTCAAACTGGTTCACCGGTCCAGAGTTCCTTTGGGAAAGGGAAATCATACCCAGTGAAGGTTATACAGAACTGTCTATGGGTGATCCAGAAGTAAAGGTAGTTCAAACATTGAGCATTGCGGCCAAGTGTCAAGATGACATACTTGAACGACTAGCCAGATGTTCAAAGTGGAATACAGTCATAAACATAGTAACTCGAATTCAACGCTTAGCAAAAGGAATCAGAAAGAAAGAATCGTTGAATGTAGAGGAAAGAGTGAAAGCTGAAGAAACGGTTATAAGACTCATTCATCAAAGATTCTACAGTGAAGAATTGAAGAGACTTAGTCAAGAACCTAAGAGACTTCCAAACAACCACCCATTGTACAAGCTTAATCTTATTCTGCAGGATGGTATACTGAAGGTGGGAGGGAGGCTGGAAAATGCGTCGCTACCTAACAGAGTTAAGCATCCAGCAATTCTACCCAAAAATTCTACCTTCACAAGATTGATTATCAATCACTACCACAACAAATCCTTGCATCAAGGAAGAAGCTTTACTCAAAGCTGTTTGAGAGAAGGTGGTTACTGGATAGTGAAAGGAAGCAAAGTTATAGCAAAGTACATAAGCAAATGTGTAATCTTTAGAAAGACACATAGACCTACAGAAGAACAAAGAATGGCTGATCTACCAGCTGATCGTGTAAACCCATCACCACCATTTCTTTATAGCGGAATGGATTGCTTCGGCCCATTTATCACCAAACAAAACCGCAAGGAGTACAAGAGATACGGACTGATATTTACGTGTCTAAGCTCCAGAGCAATTCACCTGGAAATGTTGGAAGATATGTCAACCGGCGCCTTTATCAACGCCTTAAGATGTTTCATAGCCATTAGAGGTACTGTCAGAGAACTTAGATCTGACCAAGGATCTAATTTTGTTGGAGAAAAGAACGAATTGAACAAGGATGTAAAAGAGATTGATAAAGAAAAAGTAACTGAGTACTTGTTAGAGAAACAGTGTGATTTTCACATGAATGCTCCACATGCAAGCCATACAGGCGGAGTCTGGGAGAGGCAAATCAGAACTGTAAGAAACGTACTAAGTTCTGTTTTGAAAAAGAACGCCGGAAGATTAGATGATGCTTCACTTAGGACACTATTCTATGAAGTAATGTCTATTGTTAACAGTCGTCCACTTACAGCCAACAACATCAACGACCCAACAAGTTTGGAACCTCTAACTCCCAACCATCTACTTCACCTTAAGTCTGATTACATACAGCCACCACCTGGCAACTTCACAAAAGAGGATTTATACGCAAGGAAAAGATGGCGAAGAGTTCAATATCTATCAGAGCAGTTTTGGAATAGATGGAGCAAGGAGTACTTAACTCATCTCATACTAAGAAGTAAATGGCAAACGCCTAGAAGAAATGTTCATGTTGATGACATAGTGTTAGTAAAGGAAGACGATTTACCTAGAAGTCAATGGAAATTGGCCAAAGTCCTAGAAGCTCGAAAGGACGAAGAAGGACTAGTAAGAAGAGTTTTGTTACAAATGGGAGACTCAAAACTGGACAAAAAGGGAAAACGTCTTACAACTCCACTCAAGTTGGAATGTCCAATACAAAAGTTAGTTGTTCTGCTTGAGAGTAACAAAGACACTTGCTTGAGAGTTGAGAAACTGATGGAAAATTCCTCAAATTCATGTTCGATTTCTATTACTGAGAACACAGAATTATAGGTAATTTTGGTGGGAGTGTAGCTGGCCAGCAAAGACCAGTCCTAGGTTGTTAATATGGTTCACATATATCTGTATACCAAACCTGCCAATAACCTCAGTACAGTGTATATGTGCATATGTTAAAGCCAAAAGCAAAATCATTGCTGTAATTTATGTCTTTGATTGTTATATGACATTTGTATATTCATTGTGTTAGCAGAAGCAGAAAAGGAAAATATGCCTTTAAGAGTTAGTTAAAGATGAGCCAATCACAGACAGCCTCACACTGTACAGAGCCTTAACCAAACCCAGCCAGTTTCACATTTATGCCTGTGTAAAACTCCCTGCTAGGATTTTCTAGAGACACATGCTCACCAGACAGAAGAGGAAACAGACAGTTTTAATCAGAAGAGCTTTATGGAGGCAGAGAAGGCCAAATAGGTATTTAATGCACTTGTGTGTTCCTCTATTGTTTGGCAGTGCAGGTGGATCTGTGTGTTGAAACTGTTGTGTTTGTTTTACTTGTAGTTCCACCGAACGAACTTATCGAATATATCGAATTTATAAATCCAAGTGAATTTATCAATCTATCGAATCAACCCAATGTAATACGAATTAAACCATTGTAATATGAAAGAAATAAGCTACTGTATGATAAATGAAACAAGCCATTGTAAGCAGTGTTATATGAAGAAGATTGAAGTTTTAAAGAAGTTAACTAAAGTATTCGGTGTGCTCTTTAAACCTACTGCATCCATAGAGCGGCATTGGAGGAATTACAGAGTAAAGTCAGTCTAATCAAACAAAGAAACAGCAATTGCATAATTTTTCTAATGCCACAGCGCACTAGGCACCAAAGGGTGCTGCGCCTGCCACAGTTAGAAACCCCAATTGGAAACCTGTGATACTTTAAAGAGGTGTTTCCAGTAAGTAAAGAAAGAATTGGACCACATGACCTTCCATGCAAGAGCTGCTGTTACTGTATTTCATCCAGACCAGAAGCAGAGACTATTGAGTAAGTGTCCCTGTGCTCTAGTAATTTAACTGTAGCTGTCGATAGCTTTTTGTGTATATATCTGAATTTTGGTGATGGAATTATCTCTGTCCTCATCTCACATGCACAGTGCCAGATAACTCGGTCTGCGCAACTGTATGTGTGCAGTGGTAACTTTGCAGTACATAATTAGGTTAAACCCTTTATTAAAATAGAGTTTACTGTATATTCAGCTCCTTTTACATTATTTAACTTCTGGTCTGGGATTTTCTAGCTAGTTTTACATATTTAGTCTGGTTGAAAAAAGACAAAAGTTAATCCAGTCCAACCATTAAAAAAAAAAGTTATAATCCTATACCCACAGTTGATCCAGAGGAAGGCAAAAAAAACCCAGCAAAGCATGATCCAATTTTCTCCTGCAGGGAAAAAAATTCCTTCCTGATCCCCCGAGAGGCAATTAGATATTCCCTGGATCAACTTTACCTATAAATGTTAGTATCCAGTTATATTCTGTGTATCTAAGAAAGAATCCAGGCCTTTTTTAAAGCAACCCACTGAGCTTAGTTCAGAGTTCAGTAAACAGTATGGTATAGAGCTATGCCAGGCATCTGAAGGCCTATAGGTAGCTAGAGGCACATTTGCATGGCAGATTAGAAATGATTAAGGAGTAGAAGCAGATTAAATAGGCTGACACTGAGTTCCAGTGTCTCACCACTGATGTTGGTAAAAAGTTGCATCTCAGGTTGATCCAGTGGCGGTTGGAGAATATGTGAGTGATATGTGCTGCAGTGCAAAAGATGGACTTGGCTTTTAATTGCTATAGAAGTAATGAGGAATACTGCCCACACCTGATCATGGAACAGAATGTCAGTCAATTGTCCAATCACTTTTTACGCTTTGTAAAACGGGGGGGGAGGGGGGTTTATAAAAAAATAAAACAACCATCCTTTATCAATGTTTAATCTTTATTTATTCATGGGCATATTTATAAAATAAACACATCACAAAAGCACCATTTTATTTTTAGTTATATGCTCAGTTCTCAAGCTTATAAACATTCTTCATGCACTTGTGTAATGTATAATGTATTTCACCAATATGAGCAAGCAAATATATACAATACATGTCACACAGAGTAATATCGCTGTCCACCCCAGCTATGATAACATACTACATATCCGATAACATGGTACATATCCATCCACAGGGATTGGGCAGAAGACAGAAAGTTAAAGTTCGGATAAACTCAAAATTAATGACATTTGGTTTGCTACCGCCTTGTGTATTATAAACAATTGTTATCTTTTTAGGGTTTTTTTAAGCAAAGTTATTTTCACCTTTTTTTGGTAATAATTTTTAATTAATCTCCTGCAGCCTCTGTACAGATGCTTTTATTCAATGCAAAAATATGATTGGGAGACAAGGACAGCGTTTCGGCCTATAACAGGAAGCTCCTGAACAAGCACCTTCATGGCAGGGTCACCAGATATTATATTAATGAAAGCTTCAGATTTAAACATATAAAAAATAATGTTTTAAATTCCAGTAACAAGTTATAGGAATAGGGTCTACATAGCTCAACTCTGTGCACAATAAATAAACAAACAAACAAATAAATATATGACCATTGCATAGGGCACCGCCCACCCCTTTCACTGCAATGGTCAATTATTTTAATTTGTTATATTCACAATTCATTAATTTAAACAATTCTTCATAACTGAAGAAATAGAGACTAAATTAGGACTAAATATTAAACATGAGCATGCAGATCATTTTAATTTCATTTCAAATTTATTGTCATCATATTTGTTATGTTGGCCCAATTTTTTTTTCCGGAATTTATTTTTTATCTTCAGCATTCATTTCATATATTTGTTGGCCAGGGTGGATTTGAAAAATATTGCCATTTTTCTGGAAGATTGCTATATATTATCAAATCAGATGTATTTTTTCGGACACTAGTCGAACCCACCAAGAGAATGGCACGAACTGATTGGAGAATATCAACTAGCATAATGTGCATCCGAATTAACAAATGGAACGAAATTCGGATCCATTCATTATCTGAATCTGAATTATCAAACTATTTTGAAAATTTAATTTATTTCCCCATGGGTGCCAACTACTGTCGCATCATGCGACGTCATCTGAATAAACAAATGCATTTGCCAATTTAGATATAACTTTTTTTTTTTGATTCATTGACATTCGTTGCTGTGTTCATTCGGAGATTCGTATACATCCAATTGTCTGAAAAGGAAATTTTCTTCCAGAAAACTAATTGGAATTAAACACACATAGGTATGGACAAGACCTCCTACTCTCCAGTTCTCTGGTCTCCTCCTCCCATGCTCGCCTCCAGGACTTCTCCAGGGCATCGCCCATCCTCTGGAACTCCCTACCCCATCCATCAGACTATCACCTACTCTCCTCTCCTTTAGGAGCACACTAAAAACCCACCTCTTCAGGGAAGCCTACCCCGCCCCCTGCTAATTGTCGATCTCCTCCACTCTTCCTACCACTCCATCCCCCACAGCTTTTCCTCTTGTACCACTATCCCCTCCCTCCTAGATTGTAAGCTCCAAGGAGCAGGGCCCTTGAACCCCTTGTGTATCGCACTGTATTGTTATTGTACTGTGTCATGTATTGTCTCCCATTGTAATGTACAGCGCTGAGCAAACTATTGGCGCTTTATAAATACTGAATAATAATAATATACATTGTTCAAAGCTAAATATACAAACCATACCTGGAGTTCATCTTAACTAAGCAATGTATATCAATCTTCTGAACAGCCAAAAGCCACTTCAAGAATGGTTTTAGCATCTTCTGCAAGCTCACTCATTGCAGAATACAGAAATTCAGAACATGTCGCAGCAGACATGCTACCAGCAACAAGACTTAGCACTGGAACCCAACTGATAATAGCTTTACTGGTCATAAATGCAGTGCTATTCCTTCTCCTCACCTCATTCCACACAAGATCATCAGTGATCTCATGTTTGACAAATGGGGACTTCATTAAACTTTTCAAATCATCAGCAGTTTTACCAGACCTTTGTGCCAAATCATCTAAAGATTTATCATCAAGACCAAAACTTTCTACGTATTCTCTAATACGGCTCTTTAAGGTTAAACGCTCATAGTATTGCCCAATCCCAGGGATAATGGAACCTATAATGGCTCCCAATGCGATCAAAGGGACTGCAGTTGTTAGAGCTTGCACTTTCATGCAAATTGCCTCAGAGGAAATGTTAGGCAAGGCACGTAGATAAACGTAACGCTTGTGACTTGGAAGCTGCTCCTCAAACGTTTTCAGCAAAAGAGAGAAATCAAAGTCTTGTGGTTTGAAAGACGATACAAGAAAGACATAAGGGTCTAGACTTACTGCTCTCTTGAGAGAATTACCACAATCCTCCCTGATGGAAAGCAACATGTTTTTTTCATTGAAATGTTTAGGTCTACGAATTCGGCTCTCATGTACGTCCCTGTCAACTTTTGATCTCACAAAGTAGAATTTTTTATTCAAGCTGTGGATACTCTCAGCCAGCATAATGTGATTCTCTTTGAATCTTTCAGATGCCATTATAACGAAAAAGTCATAATGCTGGAAATTGAATTTATTTAAATAATCACTGGCTTTAAAATTAGGGCTTCCAATTCCAGGAAGATCCCAAAAGGTTACACTCTTATACTTAGGATGGCAGTAAGAATTTGCCACCATAGTAGTCTCCACCACACCAGTTTTAGCAGATACCAGTTCTTCATCACCTATACCATGGATGGCATTGATGAAAGTGGATTTTCCTGACCCTGATTCTCCAGTAATTGCTATGTTTAGGGGGATGTTATCCAAGTCATCCAAACATTTCTTGACTTTATCAAAGGCTTCGGCTGGATTTCCTCTACGTAAAGCATCCATTACCTCCTCTCTCAGTTGTTCAGTGGCAGAAGAATCCATATTTTTATTTAGTCTGTACAATCTAGTAAAATAAAGGGAAAGAGGTACATTTTTCATTTTGTTTTGGATACATTCATTCATTGAACAGTTTAGTTTTGTCATATTCGTTTTGTTGAACCAAGTTGCTTCAGAATGCTTTTGGTATCTTCAGCATTCGATTCTTATATTTGTGTATTTGAAAAAAAATAGCAGTTTTTACAGAAGATTGATATATTTTCACTATATTATCGAATCAGAGGGATTTGATTTGGACGGATTCAATATTTTTGGGCACTAGTCCATCCCACCAAGAACAGACATGAGCTGTTTGGACAATATTAACTGGCAACATGTGGATCTGAATTAACCACTTGAGCTCCTGAGAATTTACCCCCCTTCCTGACCAGGCCTTTTTTTGCTGTTTGTTGCTGCACTAATTCAAATGATAATTGCGCAGTCATGCAATGCTGTACCCAAACACAATTTACGTCTTTTTTTCACACAAATAGAGCTTTCTTTTGGTAGTATTTGATCACCTGTGCGCTTTTTATTTTTTGCGCTATAAGCAAAAAAACATGAAAATTTTGAAAAAAAACAATATTTTCTACTTTCAGCTATAAAAAATATATCGTAAACTCAAAGTTAGTCATAAATTTAAGCCAAAATGTATTCTGCTACATGTTTTTGGTAAAAAAATCCCAATAAGTGTATATTGATTGCTTCGTGTGAAAGTTATAGCGTCTACAAACTATGGTATAGATAATTTGAAATTTACACAGCTTTTACTTTCTGACCGCCCATCACATCTCTTGAGGTGCTAAAATACCAGGATAGAACAAACACCCCCAAATGACCCCTTTTCGAAAAAGCAGACACCCTAAGCTATCTGCTGAGAGACATATTGGGGTTTATTTACTAAAGCTGGAGAGTGCAAAATCAGACTCACTTCTGCATAGAAACCAATCAGCCTCCAGGTTTCATTGCCAAAGCTTCATTGAACAAGCTGAGGTTAGAAGCTGATTGGTTCCTATGCAGAAGGGAGTCTGATTTTGGACTCTCCAGCTTTAGTAAATAAACCCCATTGTGTCCATGGAAGATTTATTTTTTTTCGGGAAAATGACAAAAACTTTTTTTTTTGTTTTTTTTTACACAAAATTGTCATTTAAATGATTTATTTCTTGCACAAGCCATGGGTATATGTGGAATTACACCCCAAAATACATTCTGCTCCTTCTACCGAGTATGAGGATACCACATGTGTGACACTTTTTGGGAGCCTAGCCACATACAGGAGCCTGAAATCCAGTGACCACTTTGAAAGCCTGAAGGTGCGTAACTTCTTCATTTCACTTCCCCACTACCTAACACAGTTTTGGAGACCCTGAAATGCCAGGAAAGCACCAAACCCCCCCCAAATGACCCCTTTTTGGAAAGTAGACAGCCCAAGGAATTTGATAAGAAGCATGGTAAGTATTTTACAGATCTCATTTTTTCTCACAAGGTTTTGAAATATGAAAAAGAAAAGAAAAAATATGTTTTTATTTTCTTTTTTCATTTTCCATAAACTTGTGGCAACAAATGAGATCTTCAAAATACTTACCATGCTTCTTATCAAATTCCTTTGGGTGTCTACTTTCCAAAAAGGGATAATTTGGGGGGTTAGGTGCTATTCTGGCATTCCAGGGCCTCCGAAACTGTGATAGGTAGTCAGGAAGTGTAATGAGGAAATAAAGCCCTTTAAAAGCCTGAAGGTGCTTATTGGATTTTGGGGTCCTGTACTTAGCTAGACTGCCAAAAAGTGTCTCATATGTGGTACCCCCATACTCGGGAGAAGTAGCAGAATGTATTTTCGGGAGTAATTCCACATATACATATGGTTTGTGTGAGCAATAAATTATTTCAACGACAATTTTGTGTAATGTTGTTTTTGTTTTGTCATTTTCCAAAAACTTGTGGTAAAAAAATAAATTCTTCTATTGATTCAACATGCCTCTCAGCAAATAGTTTGGGGTGTCTACTTTCCAAAAAGGGGTCATTTTGAGGGGTGGGGGCATTTTATGCCCAGCATTAGAAGTTTATGCCACACATCACTCACTCTTCTAACCACCTGAAGACCAAGCCTTTTCTGACACTTTTTGTTCACATTAAAAAAATCTGTATTTTTGCTAGGAAATTAAAGTGAGCCCCCAAACATTATATATAGAGATGAGCGAATTATTCAAAAATTCGATTCGGCTGATTCGCCGAATTTGAGGAAGAAATTTGATTCGATGCGAATTTATTCGCTACGAATTCAACTTATAAAAAGGCTTTCTAGGCTTCAGAGAGCCTTTAAATTAGTGCAGAACACTGTACCTTTAATTTAAATGCCCTTGGAGATGAGGAAGGAGAAGGAGAAGGATGAGAAGAAGGAGAAGGAGAAGGATGAGAAGAAGGAGAAGGATGAGAAGAAGGAGAAGGAGAAGGATGAGAAGAAGGAGAAGGATGAGAAGAAGGAGAAGGAGAAGGATGAGAAGAAGGAGAAGGATGAGAAGAAGGAGAAGGATGAGAAGAAGGAGAAGGATGAGAAGAAGGAGAAGGAGAAGGATGAGAAGAAGGAGAAGGATGAGAAGAAGGAGAAGGATGAGAAGAAGGAGAAGGATGAGAAGAAGGATGAGAAGAAGGAGAAGGATGAGAAGAAGGATGAGAAGAAGGAGAAGGATGAGAAGAAGAAGGATGAGAAGAAGAAGAAGGATGAGAAGAAGGAGAAGGATGAGAAGAAGAAGAAGGATGAGAAGAAGAAGAAGGATGAGAAGAAGAAGAAGGATGAGAAGAAGGAGAAGGATGAGAAGAAGAAGAAGGATGAGAAGAAGAAGAAGGATGAGAAGAAGGAGAAGGATGAGAAGAAGAAGAAGGATGAGAAGAAGGAGAAGGATGAGAAGAAGGAGAAGGATGAGAAGAAGAAGAAGGATGAGAAGAAGAAGAAGAAGGATGAGAAGGAGAAGGATGAGAAGAAGAAGAAGGATGAGAAGAAGAAGAAGGATGAGAAGAAGGAGAATTCCAAGCCGGCAAAAAGTGTATCTGCAGAGCTCCGCTATTTCTTAGCGGAGCTCTGCAGATACACTTAGCGGAGCTCTGCAGATACACTTAGCGGAGCTCTGCAGATACACTTTTTGCCGGCTTGGAATTCTTCTTATTTTCATCCTACTTCTTCTTCTTCTTCTTCATCCTCATCCTCAGAAGAAGAAGAAGAGGATGAGGATGAAGAGGAAGAAGAAGAAGTAGGATGAAAATAAGAAGAATTCCAAGCCGGCAAAAAGTGTATCTGCAGAGCTCCTCTATTCTGCAGATACACTTTGAGGAGCTCTGCAGATACACTTTTTGCCGGCTTGGAATTCTTCTTATTTTCATCCTACTTCTTCTTCTTCTTCTTCTTCATCCTCATCCTCAGAAGAAGAAGAAGAGGATGAGGATGAAGAAGAAGAAGAAGAAGTAGGATGAAAATAAGAAGAATTCCAAGCCGGCAAAAAGTGTATCTGCAGAGCTCCGCTAAGTGTATCTGCAGAGCTCTGCTATTTCTGACAGTTCTCTGACATTCACTGACATTCAGAGAACTGTCAGAAATAGAGGAGCTCTGCAGATACACTTTTTGCCGGCTTGGAATTCTTCTTATTTTCATCCTACTTCTTCTTCTTCTTCATCCTCATCCTCATCCTCTTCTTCTACTTCCGAGGATGAGGATGAAGAAGAAGAAGAAGTAGGATGAAAATAAGAAGAATTCCAAACCGGCAAAAAGTGTATCTGCAGAGCTCCTCTAAGTGTATCTGCAGAATAGAGGAGCTCTGCAGATACACTTTTTGCCGGCTTGGAATTCTTCTTATTTTCATCCTACTTCTTCTTCTTCTTTTTCTTCATCCTCATCCTCAGAAGAAGAAGAAGAGGATGAGGATGAGGATGAAGAAGAAGAAGAAGAAGTAGGATGAAAAGAAGAATGAAAAGAAGAAGAAGAAGAATGAAAAGAAGAATGAGAAGAATGAAAAGATTCTTCTTCTTCTTCTTTTCATTCTTCTTTTCATTCTTCTTCTTCTTTTCATTCTTCTTCTTCTTCTTTTCATTCTTCTTTTCATTCTTCTCATTCTTCTTTTCATTCTTCTTCTTCTTTTCATTCTTCTTTTCATTCTTCTCATTCTTCTTTTCATTCTTCTTTTCATTCTTCTTCTCATTCTTCTTTTCATTCATTCTTCTTCTTTTCATTCTTCTTTTCATTCTTCTCATTCTTCTTTTCATTCTTCTCATTCTTCTTCTCATTCTTCTCATTCTTCTTCTTCTTTTCATTCTTCTCATTCTTCTTTTCATTCTTCTTTTCATTCTTCTTCTCATTCTTCTTCTTCTTTTCATTCTTCTTTTCATTCTTCTTCTCATTCTTCTTTTCATGAAGAAGAATGAGAAGAATGAAAAGAAGAATGAAAAGAAGAAGAAGAATAATGAAAAGAAGAATGAGAAGAAGAATGAAAAGAAGAATGAGAAGAATGAAAAGAAGAATGAGAAGAATGAAAAGAAGAAGAAGAAGAATGAAAAGAAGAAGAAGAAGAATGAAAAGAAGAATGAGAAGAATGAAAAGAAGAATGAAAAGAAGAAGAAGAATGAAAAGAAGAATGAGAAGAAGAATGAAAAGAAGAATGAGAAGAAGAATGAGAAGAATGAAAAGAAGAATGAGAAGAATGAAAAGAAGAATGAAAAGAAGAAGAAGAATGAAAAGAAGAATGAAAAGAAGAAGAAGAAGAATCTTTTCATTCTTCTCATTCTTCTTTTCATTCTTCTTCTTCTTCTTTTCATTCTTCTTCTTCTTTTCATTCTTCTCATTCTTCTTCTCATTCTTCTTTTCATTCTTCTTCTCATTCTTCTTTTCATTCTTCTTCTTCTTTTCATTCTTCTTTTCATTCTTCTCATTCTTCTTTTCATTCTTCTTCTCGTTCTTCTTTTCATGAAGAAGAAAAGAAGAATGAGAAGAATGAAAAGAAGAATGAAAAGAAGAAGAAGAATGAAAAGAAGAATGAGAAGAAGAATGAAAAGAAGAATGAAAAGAAGAATGAGAAGAATGAAAAGAAGAATGAAAAGAAGAAGTATTCCAGTACAGCAGAGTATCTGCAGAGAGCTCCGCTATTTCTGACAGTTCTCTGACAGTTCCAGCGGTTGACAGCGGTTGAAACATTGTATCTATTTATTTCTGAATAAAAACATCTGTATCGTAAATGGAAACAAATAGATACAATGTTTCAACCGCTGTACATGTGAAGGAATTGTCAGAGAACTGTCAGAAATAGCGGAGCTCTCTGCAGGGACACTTTTGCCGGCTGATCGGGAAAAATCCGATTCGCGCACCCGAATTATGCAAATATTCGGATTCGACGCGAATCGAATTTTTCCTGAAATTCGAAACGAATTCCACTTCGCCTGGTTCGATTCGCTCATCTCTAATTATATATTTTCTTAGAGCAGACACCCTAGTAAATAAAATGGTGGGTGGTGCAATTTTTTATCTCACATATTACTTACACAGCGATTTTTCAAACGCAATTTTTTTTTTAATGCACAAAAACACAATATATTGGCCAATTATTTATTATGATATAAAAGATGACGCTATGCTGAGTAAATAGATACCAAACATGACATGTTTTAAAATTACGCATGCCCCGTGCAATGGCGACAAACTGCATAAGTTTTATCTATAGGCAATGCTTTAAAAGCCTTTACAAGCTACCATTTTAGATTTACAGAGGAGGTCTAGAGCTATAATTACTGCCCTTGATCTGACATTCATGGCGATACCTCACATGCATGGTGCAATCGCTGTTTCCATACTGGCACAGGGTCAACGCTCATGACCGCAGGTGTGCGCAGATGGGCGAGGGTCCTTTTTTTTTTTTTTTTTTCTTTTTTTTTTTTTCTGATTTATTTAATTATTTTTACACTGTCCCTTTTTTTTTTAATCATTTTTAATGCTATCTCAGGGAGGGGGGGGGGGCATTTTCTCCAGCTGCTTGTAAAGGCAATTCTGCAGCTAATTAACCACTAGGAATGCTTTTACATGAAAGCCCATTGCCGGCTGAAAAAAAATGATACCAGGATGATGCCTGCAGCTGCAGGCATCACCCTGGTATAACCATTCAAAGTCCAGTGATGTACCAGTACGTCGCTGGTCCTTGTTGGGTGTATATGCTATGTTCTTTTTTTCTTTATGCAGCCTGTGGGCTGAATAAAAAAAAAGAGAAGAAATCTCTGCCAGAAAAAGTGTGTGGTATGCCCACCATTAGAAACCTCCCTGCATCCACCCACTTTTAATGGTGGGCACACATGAAATGTGACAACAAATATAAAATATATATGCCAAAGCATAGGGGCCATCCACCCACTGGCCACCCCAGGCCCCCATGCTTTGGCATATATTCTCTTTTTTTTAACTGCGGCTGAAAAGTTTCATCCGTCAGCACTGCACACACCTCCTTATGTCTATTTTGAAAACAAGACCCTGTTGCTGTCAGAATAAACATGTCAGTGCTGCAGTTTGACATTCCTGCAAAGAAATCAACAATGGTTAACAATAAAACATAAACTCAATAAAAAAACTTTATAATTGAAATATCTCTGCAAGGAAAAGTGTGTGGTGGTATGCCCACCATTAGAAACCTCCCTGCATCCACCCACTTCTAATGGTGGGCACACATGAAATGTGCCAACAAATATAAAATATACATGCCGAAGCATAGGGGTTATCCACCCACTGGCCACCTCAGGCCCCCATGCTTTGGCATATATTCTCTTTTTTTAACTGCGGATGAAAAATCTCATCCGTCAGCACTGCACACACCTACTTATGTCTATTCTGAAAGCAAGACCCTGTTGCTGTCAGAATAAACATGTCAGTGCTGCAGTTTGACATTCCTGCAAAGAAATCAACAATGGTTAACAATAAAACATAAACTCAATAAAACAACTTTATAACTGAAATATCTCTGCAAGGAAAAGTGTGTGGTGGTATACCCACCATTAGAAACCTCCCTGCATCCACCCACTTCTAATGGTGGGCACACATGAAATGTGCCAACAAATATAAAATATATATGCCGAAGCATAGGGGTTATCCACCCACTGGCCACCTCAGGCCCCCATGCTTTGGCATATATTCTCTTTTTTTAACTGCGGATGAAAAATCTCATCCGTCAGCACTGCACACACCTACTTATGTCTATTCTGAAAGCAAGACCCTGTTGCTGTCAGAATAAACATGTCAGTGCTGCAGTTTGACATTCCTGCAAAGAAATCAACAATGGTTAACAATAAAACATAAACTCAATAAAACAACTTTATAATTGAAATATCTCTGCAAGGAAAAGTGTGTGGTGGTATGCCCACCATTAGAAACCTCCCTGCATCCACCCACTTCTAATGGTGGGCACACATGAAATGTGCCAACAAATATAAAATATATATGCCGAAGCATATGGGTTATCCACCCACTGGCCACCTCAGGCCCCCATGCTTTGGCATATATTCTCTTTTTTTAACTGCGGATGAAAAATTCTCATCCGTCAGCACTGCACACACCTACGTATGTCTATTCTGAAAGCAAGACTCTGTTGCTGTCAGAATAGACAGGTCAGTGCTGAAGTTTGACATTCCTGCAAAGAAATCAACAATGGTTAACAATAAAACATAAACTCAATAGAAAAACTTTATAATTGAAATATCTCTGCAAGGAAAAGTGTGTGGTGGTATGCCCACCATTAGAAACCTCCCTGCATCAACCCACTTCTAATGGTGGGCACACATGAAATGTGAAAACAAATATAAAATATATATGCTGAAGCATAGGGGCCATCCACCCACTGGCCACCCCAGGCCCCCATGCTTTGCCATATATTCTCTTTTTTCTAACTGCGGATGAAAAATCTCATCCAACAGTGCTGCCCACGCTGACTTATGTCTTTTCTGAGAACAAGTTCCTGTTGCTGTCAGAATAAACAGATCAGTGCTGCAGCTGAAAGCATTCCTGCAAACAGAAATGGTTAACAATAAAACAGTAACAATAAAACAATAAAAGTAGAAAAATCACAAAAATGACAACAACAAAAAAAACTATAGCTATTTTTGGTTTTTACATTTTTTTATTTTTTGGGGGGGATTTGTATTTTTAAATTTTTTTTTTCTTTTACTTTTTTTTTCAAACTTTAAACATTTTTAAAACAGCTGGTAGGGTCTCTCCAAATGCGATAGCCAGTTTCCTGACTACCTAACATCTTTCGAGACCCTGTGTAAATGTGCCCTGATCTGTGCCGTGCTGTACCCTATACTAATAGTCAACTAGTGTATGGTAGAGGCGGAAGCAGGGCTTGACGCAGAGGCCAGGTTGGCCAGGACAGGAGGGACAACAATAGCGGCTGTCACGCCTAATTCAACGTTTGCTGCAGACACAACATCTTTTTTGGGGTCTTCTTTGGGTTGGGGTACCAGGAATGGTATCGGGAAAATGTCTCTCATGCAGACGGCTAACTGCATCTGGGATAGGGGTTTGGGGCACAGCACCTTCTGGATACAAAAGGGCCCTGTTGATCTCTAACTGGAAATTTAGGTATGATCCACTATGTCCAGTTGCTTTATAGAGAACAAAAGCGTTATATACAGCCAATTGAAATAAATAAACAGACACTTTTATGTACCAGCGTCTGGCTTTTCGGGAAACTAAGTACGGCTTCATCATCTGGTCGTTGAAGTCCACCCCTCCCATGTTAAGGTTATAATCGTGGACACAGAGGGGCTTCTCAACAACACCACCTGCCGTGGTAATTTGGACGGTTGTATCTGCGTGAATGGAAGACAGGAGGTAAACATCCCGTTTGTCCTTCCACTTCACTGCGAGCAATTCTTCATTTCTCAAGCAGGCTTTTTCCCCCTTTTTAAGACGGGTATTTACAAGCCGTTGGAGGAAGCCCCGGCGATTAGATCGCACAGTGCCACATGCGCAAATTCCCAGATTGAACAAATGTCTAAATAGTGGCACGCTTGAATAAAAATTGTCCACGTATAAGTGGTACCCCATATGGAAAAAGGATGACGCCAAGTCCCAAACTATCTTGCCACTGCTCCCCATGTAGTCTGGGCATCCGGGGGGCTCCAAATGACTATCTTTTCCCTCGTAAATCCGAAACTTACATGTATAGCCTGTTGCCCTCTCACAGGTCTTATACATCTTGATCCCATATCTGGCACGCTTGCTGGGGAGATATTGTTTGATTAGAAGGCGGCCAGAATATTGAATGAGGGACACATCGATGCAGATGTTTTTATGGGGAGTATACACATCTGCAAATTTTTGGTTGTGATTTACGAGCAGCCGAATTTTTTGGAGCCGGTCAAATTCAGGGTCACCCCGAGGACGACTGAGTGTGTTGTCATAGAAGTGCATAAAACGCATTATCGTCTCATATCTATGCCTGGCCATGGCAGCAGAGAACACGAACATGTGAACAAGCGGGTCTGTGGACCAATACAACCGCAACTGATTTTTATTATTAATGCCCATGTTGAGGGTTAGGCCCAAAAAAACTTTAAATTCGGAAACTGTAATGGGTTTCCATGCGAATGGTCTGGCAAGGTATGAATTTGGGTTGGCGGCGATATATTGTCGTGCATATAAATTGCTTTGATCCACAATCAATGCATAAAGATCTGTGAAAAACAGCTCAAAAAAATCAAGGGGAGTATTTAAATTTGCTGTTTCCACCTGAATTCCGGGTTGGGCAGTGAATGGGGGGAGTAAGTCTGCTTCAGAATTTGTGGGCTGCCAATCAGGATTTGCAAGCACATCTGGAAGGATACTAGGAGCTCTACGGGCCTGTCTGCGAATTCTTGGTGGCCGCGGAACACTACTTGCTCGCCACCGCACCAGCTTGTACTGCACTTATGGGACTCGCCACGTCACCAAGTGATACTGCAGTGCTGGTATGTATACGACCAGGATGTACTAGGCCGCTGGTGCTCGCCAGTTCACCAAAAGGTAGTGCGGCACTAGTACTGGCACTCTGCTGCATAGGAGAGTCATCATGCATTTGTACCACCTCCTCAACCTGGGAATGGTATTGGGTGCACCTGATCTTAGCAGGGACCTCTTCCTCGTCATCTGAGCTATCTGTCAGAGTGCCGCTGCTGTCTATAGGTTCGTATTCTGAGCCTGATTCTGCCAGTGAGTCTTCCCCTTCGCTCTCACTTGACATGCTCAGAATCCTATAGGCCTCTTCACTAGAGTACCTTTGCTTGGACATTTTGGCCACTAAATTTACAGGTGCCTAGTGCGACTCACGGGAAAAAGAGCGCTAGGCTGTCAGGGACTGCTTGAACCGCTACAAAAAAATTACCGACAAGTGCTAACAGAGATCAGGCCTGATTCTGTGAACACTGCGGTTTTGTGTGTAAGATGTATCAAGTGACAGTTATCTACTGACACTGCACTTGCTGGGGGAGAAGGGGGGGGGGGGCATAGGGGCTAAACGCAGGTGCTGGCAGGTGTCTGGGCTGATCCCGCTAACGCTGCGTTTTTGGGGATACTATAGTAATATGAACGCTGGTATAGCGCTGATCTGATCAAAGACATTGATCCAATCAGACACTATACTAGCAATGGAGGTTTAGCATGCAAGTAAGCGTGTTCCTGGCAATCAAGGGGTCAAATGTGATTACTTGTGTACTAGCGGCAAACTGGCGCTATCTGGGAGGGGCGCTAACACTATCGGAAGTCACCAGTGACACTAATACAGTGATCAGTAAAAATCTGTTCACTGTAATCAATGACACTGGTGACAGGGCAGTGAAGGGGTTAACTGGGGGGGGGCAATCAAGGGGTTAAATGGGATTACTGGTGTACTGGCGGGCAAACTGGCGCTATCTGAGAGGTGCGCTAACACTAATGGAAGTCACCAGCAACACTGATACAGTGATCAGTAAAAATCTGTTCACTGATCAATGACACTGGTGACAGGGCAGTAATGGGGTCAACTCGGGGGGGGGGGATCAAGGGATTAGACGGGATTACTGGTGTATTATCGGGCAATCTGGCGCTATCTGGGAGGGGCGCAAACACTATCGGAAGTCACCAGCGACACTGATACAGTGATCAGTAAAAATCGCTTCACTGATATGTGACACTGGTGACAGGGCAGTGAAGGGGTTAACTGGGGGGGGGGAGAGATTAAGGGGTTAAACGGGATTATTGGTGTACTGGCGAGCAAACTGGCACTATCTGGGAGGGGCACTAACACTATCGGAAGTCGCCAGCGACACTGATACAGTGATCAGTAAAAATCGCTTCACTGATCAGTGACACTGGTGACAGGGCAGTGAAGGGGTTAACTGGGGGGGGGGCATCAGGGGGTTAAATGTGACCTAGGTGTGTTCTAACTGTAAATGTGTAGTGTTTTACTCACGTTTACTGTGTCTTCTTCTCTGTCTGGAACGGAATGTGTCCAGGCAGAGAAGAATGACATCATATCCTGTCCTGTGTAAATGTCAACACAGGACAGGATAGGACAGGGACCGATCATCTGATTTCAGCCAGACATTACTGGCTGAAATCTAATGATTGATCCCTCCGGGATCGAATGGTGTCACCCGCGGGTTGGCGGGAGTGCGCGCGCTCCCTGCCCGCGAAAACGTTGGGAGCGCGGAGTACGTTTTAAAACGTGCTTTTGCGCCCCAGTGCCGCCCTGCACACGTATATATACAGTGGCAGGGTGGCAAGTAGTTAATGATTGGAATGAAATTCAGATCCATTCATTATTCAAATCCAAATTATGCAACAAGTTCGAAAAATTGAATTAATTTCCCCATGGGCCTGAACTACAGTACTATTACATCATGTGACAATACTTTAATGGAACGAATGCATTCATTAATTTCATTATATTTTTGTTTTGGATTCCTTGACATTCGTTACTATACACATTCAGAGATTTGTATACATTCGAAAACAAAACAAAACGCACATGTCTACTATTTATCAATGACATGATGACATTATTGACATCATTCAATTCAATGACATGATTCAACAAACAGTTGCCCAGTTTTGGGCCAAGATTGAATTTCACACTATTTTCTTCCAACATTTGATGCTTAAAAAATTGCGTTACCTGTGTTTGTCGACAACATTTCTTGGGAGAAGAGTTTTACTGTACTTTTTATTCTATGTATTACTCAGTGTTAATATACTATTTATCATTTAGTAAATGTAGGTCTGATCTGACATATACCCAAAAATTGCTCATTTTACTCTTTGCACAATATTCAACAATATTCAGGGTATTCCCTGGTTTAGGGTGGGTTCATTTGTCATTTTAAAATCTTCAAATGTGTTGAAATACAATGGTTCCAAGCAGGTGCTGTACAACCTTGCTAGATCTGTATATATCTCCAAGGACCGAATATACATGGAATGATAACCTGAACATAGTGCACTGGATTGGCTTCAGCTCAGTTCTCCACCCATAGAGGAACCCCACCCAATGCATTTTGCCCATGTAGGGATTAATTATAGAGGCCTCTATGATTTAAGTGGAGTCCCACCCAAAATTGGACCACATTTGGTACCTTTTGGGGGGGGAGCAGGTACCTAGTTTTTGCCCCCCCCCCTCCTTCCCCCCTCAGCCCTCTGGATTTACATTTCACAGTTCTCATAAGACTGCGGCTCATTTACAAAGCGCAGCGAGATTGGTGCATGCACAGTGGGAAACCAGCTGTGAAATCTCAAGGCTTCACTGATGGTTTCCCTTAGTCAAGATGGAGACACTAGCACCCGACAGCCGCCTGAAGAATCGGCTTTGGGTGAGGACACCGCTGGATCCCTGGACAGTGCTCTAATATTCAAAGTCAGCAGCTACAATATTTGTACCTGCTGAGTTTTAATTTTTGAGAGGGGGGACCCTCACATGGGCGAAATGCACTGGGAGTTCTACGGGTGGAAAACTGAGCTGAAGCCAATTCTTATCATGCTTTATAAATTTAGTTTAACAGTTTGCAGATCTTGTTTGCAATCAGGCATCTTTTGAAAATTGTCTTGTATTATGGTCTGTCACAAGAGAACAGCATACTCACCAAGTTAGGGCTTTTTTTCAGTGGGAACGTGGGGGAATGCAGTTATGGCACCTCCAGCACTGAATGTATGTAATGGCAAGGAGTGCTGGAAAGTCTATTGATGCTGGCTGCTGGGGGATCTATTGTTTCTGGTTGGATCTCTTGATGAGGGAAGAGTCTATTATTGCTGAAGGGTGAATTGTTGCTGGGAGGGGTTTGTTTTTGCTAGCTGCTGGGAGATCTGTTGTTGCTTATGGGGGTATGTTGTTGTTGTTGGAGTGGGTCTATTGTTGCTGGGGATTCTTTTGTTGCTGGCAGCAGGGTATCTTACTGCTTTACGTTTTCTTTAGTAAATTCCATACAAATTGCTTAACACCACAAAATGATACTTGGTTCTGTATTCACTAAAAGGGGTGGTACTGGTAGGTGGGTAGGCAGTGGAACCAAAGGATGATGCTCGAAGGTAGGTAGGGAATGGAGACAAGCGGTGACTCGGAGAGGGGGAGTTCCTGCACCGATTCTGGAAAAGAAGCCCTGTGAATAGACATTATTGGGTCAGAGATTCAAGTAACCACATATAACCTACATTAATTTATACAAGCAACTAATCTGTATAAAAATATTTTTTTTAAAATGTACGCTTCAGTCAATGTTTTTCAAGTGCCACACATTGTCAAGGAAAGAGACAAGATGCGTTGGTTGTAACATCTTTCTAAACTTTTGAAATAAAATCTAATTTGGGCTCTAGCACCTTGGTTTGGTGCTTCAGTTTTCAGATCCAGATAGAAAGTGTGCCTAGATGGGTCCCCAGTTGTAGCCCATGTCCCCAAATGTAGCCCTGCATGGCGGCACCATTAAGGTTCAGTATCTGCTCAGTCTCAGCAAAGCATTTAAGATGCTATATTCCCCTCACTTTGTCCTTCACTGATGCTTGATTGGACAACATACAGTAGCTGGGAGAGGAGAGAGGGGAAAAAGCTGAAATGTTGAATGTGGATGTTGAGACCCTAGTGTCACCCTGGACCCACCTGAACCAAGGCAGAAGAAAGAGCAGCATCCCAATCCTGAAAGTACAGCTCAAGCACATAGTCAGTGCAGGGGCACAGCAGGGGTAGGCAAAATAATCATAGAGCCTAGAACCTGTGTGTACTGCTTCCTCTTCTGTGCTGCCTGTTCTCCATCATCTACAACCATCTCTGTAGTGCCTGTCCTCACCATTAACTGCCCCTCTTGTACTCCCAGTCCACAACATCAGTTGAACCCCCCCCACCCCTTTGTACTGTCTGTCCCCACCATAAACTGCCTCCCTCTGTGATGTCTGACCTCATCATCAATGTCCCCCTTCTGTGCTGCAAGTCCTCATTGTGGCAGGCGCAGCACTTGTAGTGCCTTGTGCGCTGTGGCATTAGAAAAATTATGCAATTGCTGTTTCTTTTGTTTGATTGGATTGACTTTACTCTGTAATTCCTCCAATGCCGCTCTATGGATGCAGTAGGTTTAAAGAGCACACCAAATACTTTAGTTAACTTCTTTAATAACTTCAATCTTCTTCATATAACACTGCTTACAATGGCTTGTTTCATTTATCTTACAGTAGTTTAATTCAGTGGATTATATTAACTTATTTTGTTCTGTATATTTTGATTACTCTACAGTGACTTGATTCGTATTTACTTTACACTGGGTTGATTCGATAGCTTATCTCGATAGATTATTTCGTTGGCTTATGTCGTTAGATTATTTCGGTGGAACTATTTGGCCTTCTCTGCCTCCATAGAGCTTCTCTGACTGGAACTTGTCAGTTTCCTCTTCTGTCTGGTGAGCAAGTGAACCTAGAAAATCCTAGCAGGGAGTTTTACACAGGCAGAAATGTGAAACTGGCTGGGATTGGTTAAGGATCTGTACAGTGTGAGGCTGGATATGATTGGCTCACCTATATGCTAACTCTTAAAGGCATATTTTCCTTTTCTGCTTCTGCTAACACAATGAATATATAAATGTCATATAACATTCAAAGACATAAATTACAGCAATGATTTTGCTTTTGGCCTTAACATGTGCACATATACACTGTACTGAGGTTATTGGCAGGTTTCGTATACACATATATGTGAACCATATTAGCAACCTAGGACCGGTCTTAGCTGGCCAGCTACACTCATCATCAAGCAGCCCCTCTCTTCTTACCCAACTGCCCCTCTCAATTTTACTCCTGTTTCCACCATCACTTGCCCCCCCTGTGGTTTTTACTGCCTGTTCCCACCATCATCAGCTGCCCCCTGATTTGTACTGCCTGTCTCCATCATTAACTGCCCGCTCTTTGCTGTTTGGTCCCCACCATCAACTTTCCCTCTCTGTGCTGCCTGTCCCCACTATCAAATACCCTCCTCTGTGCTGCATGTTCCTACCATCAAGCATCCATTCTGTCCCTACCATGAACTGCCCTTCCCCTTGTACTCAATGTTCCTACTATCACCTGCCCCCCCCCCCTTTGTACTGTCTGTCCCCACCATCAACTGCCCCCTTTGTCCCCACCATCAACTGCCCCTCTGTGTTGTCTGGTCCCCACCATCAACTTCCCCCCCTCTGTGCTACCTTTCCCCACCATCAACTGCTCTCCCAACTATACTGGTTCCTCCAACCATCAACTGCCCTTTCTGTATTGCCAATCCCCACCATCAACTACCCAAACCCCCCCTTCCCAGTACTGTTTTTCTCCACCATCAGCATTCCCCTACCTCTTTTTACCTCCCACTGACACAGGGACATTTACCCTGCACACTGTTGACAGGGCATTTCTTCTCCACTATTAGCAGTATTTTGTGGGTACCAGGACTGTGGCATATGTGTGCAGTGTATACTGGAAATAGACACAGGTTTTGTTTCATCATCTTCTTTTAAGCCACTCCAATTTCTACATGCAATTATAACATACCCAACATTCCCTGTGGAATGCTATGCACACCTCGGAACCTATTTCTCTATTCTATCCCAGGGTGCCCTGGTTCTCTCATTATTCTACTGCCTTGACTTTTTAACTGTGAATCCAGGCAGATTCTTATAGGCAGTGACGTATCCTCCATGTGTGCAATCTGGGAGGGGGATGGAGCCCACATTGCTTTTTACGCTCCATCAATCCAATAACACCATCCTGCCTGTTCTTTTGCCATGCCTGTCATTTACTTCTGCAGCTCAAAGGACAATCATTCTGTCTGTCGCTGTCTATGCTGCCACTGCACATGCCCTCTGATGGGGGATGAGTGCAATCAACAAAACGCTGATCATGTGCAGTAGTAGCAAGGAACGGCTCTGCTGTGATTAAGCTTGCTTGGAATGCTTGTGGCCTGAGCTGCCTGAATATACACCCAACATCCAGCTGGAAAAAGAACAGAACAATGAGGTTACTAGAAGAAGAACAAATCACTCCACAGGGTGGACTTGGAAACCAATTTGATCTTGTTTATGTATGGAGGATGATTTTTCTGCCTGTAAACAGCTGCATCACTACTGGGAACCTAGGGAATATGTAGTTCCATTCAGGCAGAGGAGGAAGAGGTGAGTATCGGATGTAGAGGTGATCAGTGTTGAATCAGTTTTTTCCATACATTGCATTGAAGATTGATTATTCTTCATGGACAAATACTGTACACCATGAAGAAGAAAGAGGAACAGAGAAAGAAAGAGAGAAATAAAAGAGGGAGAGAGAGGGAAAGAAATAGAATAAGAATAGAGGGAGAGAGAGGGAACGAGGGAAAGAAAAGAGGGAGAGAGAGGGAAAGAAAAGAGAGAAAGAAAAGAGGGATAGAGAGGGAAAGTATAGAGAGAAAGAAAAGAGGGAGTGAGAGGGACAGAGAGAGGGAAATAAAGAGAGAAAGAAAAGAGGGAGAGAGAGGGAAAGAATAGAGAGAAAGAAAAGAGGGAGTGAGAAGGAAAGAGAGAGAGAAAGAAAAGAGGGAGAGAGAGGGAAAGAAATAGAATAAGAATAGAGGGAGAGAGAGGGAACGAGGGAAAGAAAAGAGGGAGAGAAAGGGGAAGAAAGAGAGAAAGAAAAGAGGGAGAGAGAGGGAAAAACAGAGAGAAAGAAAAGAGGGGGAGAGAGGGAAAGAAAAGAGAGAATGAAAAGAGGAATACAGGGGGAAAAAATAGAGAGAAAGAAAAGAGTGAGTGAGAGGGAAAGAGAGAGGGAAATACAGAGAGAAAGAAAAGAGGGGGAGAGAGGGAAAGAAAAGAGGGAGTGAGAGGGAAAGAAAGAGAGAAAGAAAAGAGGGAGAAAGAAAGAAAGAAAGAAAGAAAGAAAAGAGGGAGTGAGAGGGAAAGAAAAGAGAGAGGAAAAGAGAGAAAGAAAAGAGGGAGAGGGAAAGAAAAGAGAGAAGGAAAAGAGGGAGAGGGAAAGAGAGAGAGAGAGAGAAAGAAAAGAGGGAGAAAGAGGCAAAGAAAGAGAGAAAGAAAAGAGGGAGGGAGAGTGAAAGAAAAGAGGGAGAGGGAGGGAAAGAAAAGAGGGAGAGAGAGGGAAAGAAAAGAAGGAGAGAGAGGGAAAGAAAGAGAAAGAAAAGAGGGAGAGAGAGGGAAAGAGAAGGAAAGAAAAGAGGGAAAGAAAGAGAGAAAGGAAAGAGATAGAAAGAAAAGTGAGAAAGATAAGGGAGAGAGGCAAAGAAAAAAGAGAAAGAAAAGATGGAGAGAGAGAAAGAAAAAAGAGAAAGAAAAGATGGAGAGAGAGGGAAAGAAAAGAGAGAAAGAAAGGAGGGAGAGAGAGTGAAAGAAAGAGAGGAAGAAAAGAGGGAAAGAAAAGAGGGAGAGAGAGGGAAAGAAAAGAGGGGGAAAGAGAAGGAAAGGAGAGGAAAGGAAAGGAAAGAGGCATTTATATGTCTTTTCATAAGTAAATTAAGAATTCTTCGATATAGAATGATTTGCTGTAATATACAACATGCAGATTGTCTCATATTGTAATAAACCCACAACCTCTTGTAATCCATACAACTACATAGCAGCAGGATGAAGAGGCATTACCTTTTAGAAGCTCTTCTGACACATTGATATTCTTCTTCCCTGTTAAGAAAGCAAAGAAAAAAAAAGATTTTCAAGTTTAATCAGATAAATAAAGGAAAGGTGAAGTTAGAATGTCATGTATAGATTGACATATGATGGACTGAAGGTAATCCACCTCTGTGCTCTGTGGCATGGTAAAGCAGTCTTACCATTTCAGAGTTCCACTGTCAGATATCCTTTCTGTTCCTGTAGGCAGAAAATTGTGAATGTGTGAATCTGCAGCATTTCCTTCCTTTATATTATCGGAAAGTGAAACTGAAAGCATCTTTACAGAGAAAAAATATTCTGATTTCCAGGAACCCTATTCCATAAACACACTGTGACCTACAGTGATGGATCTGAGACTCTGAAGTAGTAAACAGAGCTTCTGAAAACTTTTCTTTAAGAAAAGACTTTGCAGAAAAGTGAAAAACCTAAAATGGTACATTTATCTTCATGCACAAAGGGGTCTTGTATAACACATTTGCCTAGCCAGTCATCCAGCAAATATGCATGTATATTCATTCTGTGCAAATGGGCAGTAGTAACATGTAGCAATATGGCCGCTAGATGAAGCTGAGCAGCATAGGAAATATATACCTCTTTGCAGGGCTTTTTCCATCGGGTACAAGGGGGAATGCAGTTTTGGCATCTTCTGCACTGAATGTACTGTATATAATACCTAGGGATACTGGGGTGTGCTTGTTAGGCCTACTAATGCTGGCTGCTGGGGGAATCTATTGTTGCAGGTGGGTCTAGTGTTTCTGGTTTGGGGTCAGTTGTTCCTGGGAGAGATTTACTATTGAGGGAGGAATCTATTGTTGCTAACTACTGGAAGGTCTGTTAATGCTGGCTGCTGGGGCACCTATTGTTGCTGGGAGGGTATTTTGGACAGACTGGGACTATAGAGGTATGCAGGGCCAGTGCTAGACTATTTTGCGCCCTAGGCAAGACCAGGTACTTAGGGCCCCCCCCCCCAAAAAAAAAACATTTTTTAAAAACAGTAAAAAAATAATAAAACTGCAAAACATGAAACTGCTATTTTTTTTTTTAATTTGCAAAAATAAGTGCCATATGACGCCACCATCACCAATATTAAAGACAAAATCAGTGTTACGGACGGGCTGTATCTGTGGCTGGCAGTGACAGTTGCAGTGAGTGGAGGATGATGGATCCACACACTGACAGATCCCAGGCTGGAATTCCCCAGGCAATGGGGAGAAATAAAATGCCATGTCAGCAGGCAGCCCAGCCCACACACACAGAGAACACCTGAACTGAACAATCCCACACATTGACAGATCCAACACAACACACCAACACTGACACAGATCAGCAGGCACTAGAAAAGCAGGCTGTGGGATTGTGATGATGTCATCATCCACTGACACATTGTGCATGTGGTGGATGGCTGACCGTCCAGGTCAAACTCACACAAACAAGAGACATCAGAGTGGAAAGAGAAGGGTCGGAACTCCACAGTGATCAGCAGCCGCGAGCCGGCTTGCAGTAAGGGACTGAGTCTGAAAGGAACACTGGAAGGAGCGGCAGCTTAGGTGTTATACTGGCCCCAGACACCTGGCATCTTCCTCTGTCCTTTCTTCTTCCCATCTATTGACCCTTCCCTCAGCAGAGGAATCACTGATGACTTGGCGGCATCCCACACAGAGAGAGTGCCAGCTAGTGCTTTGTTCAGGTACCTCTAGGTGACAGTGCGCCCTAGGTGGCTGCCTAGTTTGCCTGTGAAAGCACCAGCCCTGGAGGTATGTCAATGCATAGAGTGGCATTTGAAAAAGAAAGAACATTAGGTGGATGGTAACAAGAAGAAAGCACACATCTTCACAGGACTTAAGGTCCAGTGTGTCGAGGAGTAGTCCATACCTTACCTGGGTTGCCCAGAATCCAGTTTTCCTAGCCAGGGATGCAGATAATCCCTAAAGTCCTGCTGTTCTCCTTGCTTGCTACCCCCCACCAAGGAGGGAGCTCCAGGATATTGATCCTCAAAGATTACATCTGCATCACTCCCACTGCTTCCCATGACCAAGTGAGAGTGGTGGCTCCCTGCCAAACTATTTATCTCCTAGCCTGCTACTCAGGGTGCCCTACTGCTGGCAGGGATGGCATTACAGCATATCTAAACCCAAAAATAAAACATTTCAGATTTTAATTTTATTTTTTAAGCCCCCCCCCCCCCTTTTTTTTTTCACCAGGTGATCCAGCCAGTAATACGCTACGCTACGGTCATGTTGTGACCAGAAAGGGGAACTACACTGGGCACATCCATGACCCTACCACTATAATATACAGCAGGGGTTGGCAACCTTTGAAAGGTGGAGATCTACCTGGACAACACGAAAGAGAGCAAAGATTAAAAAAAAATAAATCAAGCCCTAAATAAAAAGAACTCAGTGTGTCACAGTAGTATCTTCTTCCCCCTTCACATCACCCTACACAGTAGTATCTCCTGCCCACCACCTACATTATTGTCATCTGTCCCCTCCCCCTTCAAATCACTCTAGTGTCCTTTGCCTTTTTACTTTCTCATCACTGCTCCCCCCCTCCACAGTAGTGTCTTCTGGCCAGGGGCGGACTGACAACTCATGGGGCCCCCAGGCAATAGGGGATCATGGGGCCACTGTGTCCTTACCCAACCTCAAAAAAGCCTGTGAAAAAGGTACCAGGGGCATCTCATGGGGCCCTCTACTGACCCCGGGCCCTCCGGCAGTTTCCCAGAATTTCCAAATGGTCAGTCCGCCCCTGCTTCTGGCCCTCTGCCCCTCACAGTAGTGTCCTGTACCCCCTAAAGCAGTGTCCTTTGCCTTCTTTACATCATCACACACACAGCAATCTCCTTCATTTGCCTACAGGTGTACAGCAGAGTGGAGAGCAGAAGGCAGCACAGTTCTGGATGGAGAGTGGGAGCTGGAGCTGCTGGAATTTACTTTTCATATTAACAAGCTAGTGATTGGTTGCTAGGACCAATCACCCGCGGGATAACTCGAAAAATTGACTTGGGCATCACCAGCTCCTGCCCTTCGTCCAGAGAAGGGCGAAGGTCGGGGGAAGAATCCGCACCTAAGTGGCAGGGATCAGCAAAGCAGGGACATTGTTGCAATCTACCTGTCACCAGCCCATGGTTGACAGGTATATCATAATTAGCGGGTTAAAAAATAAATGTGTAAAACAGTGCAGCGCTCAAAATAAATCAATAAGAATATATACATATAATAATTCTCACATGAATGGATATTGTAACCCCCCCCCCCCCCCAGTGCACATAGGGGTTAAACTATAACACAGTGCAACACGTGAATTCCCACTGGGAATAACTAGGTGGAAATGTGACCTGTGTCCTGATAGACACTCGTGAAAAACCCCTGAGGAACCCTGAGGTACGCGAGGAGGCATTTCTGGGTGCGCGGTGACGTCACTTCCGGTGTGGGAGCCATATTTGAAAGTCCTGTATCAAATACCCATGCAATACATTTCTAGCATGAGGTAGAAAAGCTTTGTGAAAGGAGAAGGAGCATGTGAGTGGGCATTTTTCTTACTGCATATACCTAAATAAAAATACGGTTTTACACTATGGAAGTTTTTTGTCTACCTATGGTCCGGAGGGGATACTGCTGACAGTGATGTGTATGGAAGGAGCGGAGTACTTGGGAGTGGATTTGAAAAATTACCTGTTGCCATCCAGAGTGGTTTTACACTCAGAGCGAGCTGACCCTGCAGGGTCGATGTAAGGAGGTGATGGGGGCACTTTGGCTACTAAGGATTTACACGGAGTTAACACATACCAGCACCTGCATGAAAATCTGATTTTGATCACTTTCATTAGACATTTGTGTTTTGTATTCATCTTTGTGGGGGTTTTTTATATATATTATGTTTTATTGTTTTTTTATGAGTGTCTATCAGGACACAGGTCACATTTCCACCTAGTTATTCCCAGTGGGAATTCACGCGTTGCACTGTGTTATAGTTTAACCCCTATGTGCACTGGGGTTTTTTTTTACAATATCCATTCATGTGAGAATTATTATATGCACAGTATATATTCGTATTGATTTATTTGGAGTGCTGCACTTTTACACATTTATTTTTTACTCATTTAGGTAAGAGGTTAGTGTCAGCAGCTTGAGTGTCAGGGCCCATTTCTAGCGCAGGAGGATTTTTCTGTCATGATAAACAGGTTGCCAACCCCCTATATGCATTATCTATAGATACATTTGCCAAAGTTTTCTAGGAACATATAATGGTGTTAGGTAGTTTGCAGAGGGTTAACTTTTTCAATACTCATGGTAACACCCATTTAGGATCCCATGTGTTCTATATGTAGTACCCTCTGGTGTACGTAGTTGTTGAGAGTAGTTAGAGGCTTGCTAGAAGCCTGGGTTTAGTCAGAGGGTTATTTCAGTTCAGGGTTGGAGGGCTCTACAGGTCAGCCCTCTGGTAACTCCCCCTGCTCCTGAAACTTGGAGAAGCTTCTAGAAGGCAGTAGGCGTGGGTGAGGAGAGGCTGATCTGCATATTTAAGGGATCTGACCAATCCCAGACAGGAGGCCTGGCAGTGTAGCAGACCAGCCCATTAATATGACAGAGCCTGGGCAGCAGGAGAGTCGGGTGGAAGATGGAGTATTGAGAGGTGCTGCTGTGTAGCCTGGGAGAGGGCCCTGGTGAAGGGGGGGAGCTCCACTACCCTGCAGTCCACCGGGGAAGGACAGCCTGCAAAGCTTGGAATGGAACCAACCCAGCTAGGGGACCTGAAGGCAGTTCTAATCCCAGCTGCAGGACAAGGACCATGTGGCAGGGCAGCAAGTCTGAATGGTGTGCCCATGCCGTCTACCAAAATGCTGGAATCTCATTCACCTAAACTTCTGGTGTGTGTGAGGCCTTAACAGAAGGAATAAGTTCTGCTCTCTTTGCTGAACCTCCTTGTATTATATGGACACATAGCTACTATATAGACTGTAATAACATAGTGAAATAGCTCAGTACACAATATGGCACAGATCCACCCACACTCATATACAAACAGTTGCTGCAATGGCATCCTACGCCATTCATTTAGCTGAGGTTTGCTCGTTGCTGTCATCTATTGTGTGTCTGTAATTCATAATAAATGTTAAAAACCCAATAGCACCGCAATCCCCTTCTTCAGGGTGCAGTTCTGCATGAATGTTCACATGCCTTTGCGGTGCAGTTGTGGCACCTTTGTGATGTGGTTTTTTTTTTCCGCTATTATTTGTTTTACTGAGTTGCATTTACATGTTTTTCATTCATTACAGTGTGGAAAGATGCAGCATCCTATGTTTTTTTTAAATGCAGGTGAATGCACCACAGTGGTGTAAACGCAGCTCATTGAAATACACTGCTCAAAAAAAATTAAAGGAACACTTTGAAAACACAACAGATCTCAATAGGGAAAAATATCATGCTGGATATCTACACTGATATGGACGGGGTAATGTGTTAGGAATGTAAGGATGCCCCATCGTTTGATGAAAATGAAAATGATCAACCTCAGTTTTGCTCAGAAGGAATACTCAGGCACGTGCTACAGGATCAGTTATGGGAAGGGGAATACTGTAGATTTGTGTAAGATTGTAAGCTGTTGTGCTGCACCACAGACTAGCCCATTCCATACACCCATACACTGATTCCTGCTCTTTTAGGGTAATAACAGGTAAGGTGTGGCAGTTTAGTTGTGCCCGCCAGTAGGTAAATTACTTCACTCTCTACCTTCATCCATCAGAAGGCGCCGTGCTGTGGAGCACAAGGGTCTCAGCCTTTGGGCTGTGTGTATGTAAATTTATTGTATATTCCAGCATTTGTGGTTGTGTTTATTTGCCACATCTAAGTAAAATTCTGTTGTGGCAAAAGCTGGTGTTGGGATTGCTTTCCTCGTTCGTGACTTCACTGTATCCTGGGGAGCACACCCCGGTACACGGCTTACACAGGCAGTCCAATTCCTCCAGGATGGCACACCAATATGTGCCATTGCCAGAAGGTTTGCTGTGTCTCCTAGCACAGTCTCAAGAGCATGGAGGAATTTCCAGAAGACAGGCAGTTACTCTAGGAGCAGGGCTCTCTAATCCCTCTTGTTTTGAACTGTATTGTTACTGTACTGTCTCCCTCCATTATGTAAAGCGCTGAGCAAATTGTCGGCGCTATATAAGTCCTGTATAATAATGATAATAGGAGAGCTGGACAGGGATGTAGAAGGTCCTTACCCATCAGCAGGACCGGTACCATAGAGCTCGATTGGCATTTGCCATTGAACACCAGAATTGGCAGGTCCGCCACTGGCACCCTGACTGCCATTAGGTATGGGGATGAAATCCTTGGACCCATTGTCAGACCCTACGCTGGTGCAGTGGGTCCTGGGTTTCTCCTGGTGCACGACAATGCCCAGCCTCATGTGGCGAGAGTATGCAGGCAGTTCCTGAAGGATGAAGGAGTTGATACCACTGAATAGCCCCCATGCTTGCCTGACCTAAACCTAATAGAACACCTCTAAGATATCATGTTTCGGTCCATCCAACGCCACCAGGTTGTACCTCAGACTGTGCAGGAGCTCAGTGATGCCCTGGTCCAGATCTGGGAGGAAATACCCCAGGACACCATGCATACAAGCACATGGGAGCCATACAAAATACCGAGGACCATTTTGAGTTGCTGCAATGAAATATCAGCAAAATGGACTAGCCTGCTGCATCATTTATTCACTTTGATTTTCGGGGTGTCTTTGAATTCAGTCCTCTGTAGGTTGATAATTGTCATTTACATCAAACGATGGGGCATCCTCACGTTCCTAACACATTACCCAGTCCACATCAGTATAGATATCCATCATGATATTTTTCCCCATTGAGATCTGATGTATTTTCAAAGGGTTCCTTTAGTTTTTATGAGCAGTGTACTGTATATGTCTGTGTGATGAGATGTAATATCTGCTGTAATACAAGTGAATGGGTGGCTACATACAGTTGTGTTCAAAATAATAGCAGTCAGACATCACTAACCTGATCAATCACTGTTTTTGGTAGAAATTATATTTCTACATGGCAAATAATTTACTAGCAGGTCTAGTAGAGTAATAGAAATCCGACAGACCCAACAGTTTTGACATGCATGCTGCTGATTCTGTGTAATCGAATCACTAATTGAAAGGGGCATGTTCAAAATAATAGCAGTGTAGAGTTCTATTAGTGAGGTCATTCATTCTTTGAAAAACAGGTGGCAATTATTGCCCTTTTAAGGAAGGAAGGCAGCAAATGTTGTTCATGCTGGTTACAGTGCATTTCTCTCTAAAATTCTGAGGAAAATGGGTCATTACAGACATTGTTCAGAAGAACAGCGTACCTTGATTAAAAAGTTGATTGGAGAGGGGAAAACATATAAAGAAGTGCAGAAAATGATAGGCTGCTCAGCTAAAATGATCACAAATGCTTTAAAATGGCAACCAAAACCTGAAAGACGTGGAAGAAAGCGAAAAACTACAATTCGAATAGATAGAATAGCCAAAATGGCAAGGATTCCGCTAGCAATCAGCTCCAGGAAGATCAAAGAAGGTCTAAAGTTACCTGTGAGTACTGTTACAATTAGAAGACGCCTATGTGAAGCCAAGCTATCTGCAAGAAGCCCCCGCAAAGTCCCACTGTTGAAAAAAAGACATGTGCTGAAGAGGTTACAATTTGCCAAAGAGCACATTGACTGGCCTAAAGAGAAATGGTGAACATTTTGTGGACTGATGAAAGTAAGGATTGTTCTTTTTGGGTCTAGTGGCCGGAGACAGTTTGTCAGACGACCCCCAAACACTGAATTCAAGCCACAGTACACTGTGAAGTCAGTGAAGCATGGTTGCGCAAGCATCATGATATGGGGATGTTTCTCATACTACGGTGTTGGGCCTATTTATCGCATACCAGGGATCATGGATCAGTTTGAATACATCAGAATACTTGAAGAGGTCATGCTGCCTTATACTGAAGAGGAAATGCCCTTGAAATGGGTGTGTTCTGTTAGTGGATCCTGCTCAGATGCTCACACACTGTAGTTAACAGGAGACATTTTATTAGGTGCTTCTAGCTGCCATTATACATGTGTCTGCCCTAGAACTACAACCAAAGAGAGGCAATAACACAGTTGTACCAGTATCTAAGTAGTGAGACCCCTAGAGGCCATACACAGCATATAACATATTGCTACATCCTTTCTCTTTTAAATAAAAGAACAATGAAATATAACAAACACAAAATGGTGAAGTAGAACATAGCTATAAATTAGATATAATCCTTGAGGTGAGCCGGCTTTCTGATTGTTCTGCCAGCTCGCGTAACATATGAGGTTTCTTCTGATTCTGGCAGTCTATTTTCTGGGACTGTCTCTCTCTGCCTAGAGACCTCCCTATGCTCCTCAGCAGTTCCTGTTTCTTTGTTGCTGGTATTCATAGTCTCATCGCTTTGAGTGTCCATATACTGTTCCCAGGGCCCTGTATCATCTCCTTCTTGTGTTTTTCTCAGATGTCTCCGATTTCTCCTCCATCTTCTTCCTTCCTCTGTTATAATTTCATAGGACCGTGGTCCCAATTTCTGTACAACCTTCGCTTTTTTCCAGTGTTTGTCATATTTCCCTATTGGCTGAATCCGTACATTGTCATTGCTCTGGAGAACAGGCAGATCTTTTGCAGATTTATTATAATAGAAAGCTTGCCTATCTTGATTCTTCGTTAGTTTGGCTTTAACATTGCCCACAAGCTTTAGCTTTAGTAGTTGAACTGCAGTTGGTAGGAGAGTCCTTGTACGTCTACTCATAAGCCGCTGTGCTGGACTGGTGTCTAGGCCTTGTGTGGGTGTGTTTCTGTGGTCCAGTATAGACAGGTATATCTCTGTACCTGCCTGTTTTGCCTTTTGCATGAGTCTTTTGGCTGTTTTTACTGCTGACTCGGCTTTACCATTACTCTGCGGATATCCAGGAGATGATGTCTGGTGCTCAAATTCCCACCTCTCCCTGAATTTTTTGAATTCTTCCGATGTAAATTGAGCGGCGTTGTCAGAGAACACAATATGCGGAATGCCATATCTGGCAAAATGGGCCTTGAGTTTTTTAATTACTGTTTTGGCCCTTGTGTCCTGTAAGTAGTCTATCTCCCAGAAGTTGGAAAAATAGTCCACAGTTACCAGATATTCCTTGTCGTTCCACGTGAACAGATCTGTTCCTACTTTTGACCATGGTCTGTTTGGAATTGTATGTGGTTGCAATGTCTCTTTCGGTTGCTTATCATTGCACGATGCACATATTTCACACTGTGCTATAAAGTTTTTTATGTGGTCATTCATTCCATACCAATAAACATATTCTCGTGCACGACGTAGACATCCTTCTACACCTAAGTGAGTCGAGTGCAATCTTTCTATAATGTCTCTTCTAAGTGATTGTGGTATGACAGCCCTTTCTCCTTTAAAGATGATTCCATGCTGCACAGAGAGTTCATCTCTTATATGAAAAAATGGAGAAACCTCCATTGGAGCATTGGCCATCCCTTCAAGATGACAGTCGATAGGATCTGTAGAGTTTTATCTTCTATTGTTGGCATTGGATAGTGATTTCTTTTAAGGGCCTTGTTCAGTGGCTTAGGATCAATGCATATTCTTAACTTGCCTGATGGTTTTTTCACTATCACCAAACTGCTTATCCAGTCTGTGCTTTCCTGTACTGGTGCTATCATACCTCTGCTGTGCAAATCCTGCAGTTCCTCTTTAAGCGGTTGCATTAAGGCTACAGGTACTCTTCTTGTAGTCAGTCTGGTAGGCTGTATTGTGTGATCAATTTCTAGTTTGTATTTACCTTCCAGGCACCCATCACCTTCAAATAAATCAGCATACTCTGTTTTTATGTGGTGAAAATCCAAAATGTATTCTGCCTTTTGTGTAGGATTTTGAGTATTGTCAGAAACTTCCAGAGCCATGATGTTATGGGACTGCACCTTTATGAAGTCCATAGCCTGAACTGCTTTAACTCCCAGCAAAGGAATGTGATCGTCCTCCTGCAACACAGTAAACTCCACTCTGTAGCTCTTTCTGTTACGTGGATTTCTTAATTTTAGCTTGCATGTTCCCATGGGTTTCAGAACACTTTTGTTGTACATGACCAGTACCTTATCAGTGGGCTCAATGGGAACCTGTTTGTTAAGCAGAGTAAATGGAATGACATTGCAGCTTGCTCCACAATCCAGCTGAAATCTTATGGGCTGTTCATCCACCATAAATATGGCAAAGAGCTGCTTTGCATCATTGGCTACTGGCTGTTTGACTACATTGACGTTCTCTGTTGCAGACTGCAGCTGCAGCCATGTGATGCCCTCTGTGCTGTCCTCGTCTGTGTCCTGGGTCACTGTGTGGACTTGTCTGTACTGTTTGCTGGTTTTGAATCTGCACACAGCTGAAAAGTGGTTCATCTTGCCACAAGTCCTGCAGGACTCCCCATACGCTGGACATTTCTCTTTGTCTCTTTCATGTCTTTTGCCACAGTATTTACACTGGACTGAGCTCACAGGGAGCCTGGACCTTGCTCTGCCTTTCACAGATACTGCATGTACTGAGGCATCACTGGTGCCCTCCATCATCTTCAGCCTGTCTTTAGTCAGCTCTGCAGCCCTGCAGATTTGTATACATTTCTCCAGCGCCAGCTCTTCCTCCCTCAGTAATCTTTCTCTGAGGTGAGAGTCTCTGATGCCACACACTATCCTGTCTCGGATAAGGGAGTCCCTGATGTCCCCAAATCCACAGGTTGCAGCCAGTCTCCTCAGCTCTGTCACATATCTGTCCACACTGTCCCCAATCTCCTGATTCCTTGAGAAGAACTTGTATCTCTCCACCGTCTCATTCTTTTTGGGGTCACAGTGCTTATCAAATGCTTGCAGTATGTCTGTCAGTGCCATGCTGTCTGTGAGCAGGGTCTCGGCTAGTTCTCTGCCTTTTTCCCCAATCAAGTAATAAAACAGCTTTACTTCCCTCTGCTCATCTCTGGGTGCCACTGTCAGGTCCACATACAGAGTAAACTCTTCCTTCCAGTGTCTCCATGTCTGTGAGAGATTGGAAGAAGTGACATCCAGTCTCTGAGGGGGTTTCAGGCCACTCTCCATAGTGCAGTCTGATAGGGACTCTGTACTTACAGTTGCTGATTCTCTGTACAGTTCCAGTGTCACACAATCTGTATTTGTAGACAGAAGACTTGCTATTCAGAGGTTCAGTGCCCAGCTGCCACCATGTTCTGTTAGTGGATCCTGCTCAGATGCTCACACACTGTAGTTAACAGGAGACATTTTATTAGGTGCTTCTAGCTGCCATTATACATGTGTCTGCCCTAGAACTACAACCAAAGAGAGGCAATAACACAGTTGTACCAGTATCTAAGTAGTGAGACCCCTAGAGGCCATACACAGCATATAACATATTGCTACAGGGTGTTCCAACAGGACAACGACCCCAAACACACCAGTAAACATTCAACATCTTGGTTCCAGACCAACAAGATTGACGTTATGGAGTGGCCAGCCCAATCCCCGGATCTTAATCCAATAGAAAACTTGTGGGGTGACATCAAAAATGCAGTTTCTGAGGCAAAACCAAGAAATAGAGAAGAACTGTGGAATGTAGTCCAATCATCCTGGGCTGGAATACCTGTTCACAAGGGCCAGAAGTTGGTTGACTCCATGCAACACAGATGTACAGCAGTTCTTAGAAACAGTGCTTAAACAACTAAATATTAATTAAGTGATTCAAAGGAAAGCAAAATCTTCAAACATTTTTCAGTTTATATAGTGAATGTTTGAGTTTGTAAAGAAGAATACAAACACTGCGATTTTTTTTGAACAGTCTAATATTCACTTTTCTTCAATTTTTTTAGAGGAACAACACAAATTAGATATTTTTCTTCATGTTTTGATTTGGAATAGAATGTGTAGTGTTCCCAATGCATTTGTGTGTATGGAAATAAAAGCTATTAAAAGGATTTTGAGGTTTTTTCACTTTTTTCAACACACTGCTATTATTTTGAACACAACTGTATATAAAATATATGTAAACCCTCACCTTGCAAAACATCCCATTTAGAGTAAAATAGAAATGAAAGATAAACATTTGTGTACAGATATAATAAAATGTATATATTTTTTTGTTTCCTCTTTTTTATCAGTGATTACATACCTTCAGTTCTCAACTGCAGAGGCAAAGGAGGAGAAACAGCAACACACTTGTATTCCCAGTGAATAGCTTTCCAAGAGAAAGGGAGGAATGTGCCAGTGCAAGTTTGATCATTGGAGGAGAGCAGGGTGAATTCCCAGCATAGCTAGAGAACCGACCACAGTGTATTCTGCCTAGTGTGGTCAGTTTTTAATAGGAAAGCAGAGGGACTGGCAGGTACACCAGGGATTTTACACAAAGGAAGCAATACAAAGTGAACAGGATACTTTTTCATACAAGTATATTGTACAGCAGGCACATATCAGGAATATGAAATGTTGGATTTACATACTGTTTAATAATATTATTATTATTATTATACAGTATTTATATAGCGCCAACAGTTAGCTCAGCGCTGTACATTACAATGGGAGACAATATATGAGACAGTACAATAACAATACAGTGCGATACACGAGGGGTTCAAGGGCCCTGCTCCTTGCTCCACTAGGAGGGTGGGGATAGTGGTACGAGAGGAAAAGCTGTGGGGGATGGAGTGGTAGGAAGAGTGAAGGAGATCGGCAGTTAGCAGAGGGTGGGGTAGGCTTCCCTGAAGAGGTGGGTTTTTAGGGTGCGCCTAAAGGAGAGAAGAGTGGGTGATAGTCTGATGGATTGGGGTAGGGAGTTCCAGAGGATAGGTGATGCCCTGGAGAAGTCCTGGAGGCGGGCATGGGAGGAAGAGATCAGGGAACTAGAGAGAAGGAGGTCTTGTGAAGAATGGAGAGTGCATTTTGGGTGGTATTTGGATATTAGGTCGGTAATGTAGTTTGGGGCAGAATTATGGACAGCTTTGTATGTCAGTGTTAGCAGTTTGAATTTGATCCGTTGGGCAATCAGAAGCCAGAGGAGGGATTGGCAGAGGGGGGTAGCGGAAACGGAGCAGTTGGTAAGGTGGATGAGTCTGGTCGCCGTATTCAGGATCGACTGAAGTGGGGATAGCCTGTTGTGAGGCAGGCCAGTGAGGAAGGAGTTGCAGTAATCGAGTTGTGATATGATGAGGAAGTGGATGAGCTGCTTAGTATTATTATTATTATTATTATACAGTATTTATAAAGTGCCAATAGTTCGCTCAGCGCTGTACATTACAAAGGGGGACAGAACATGTGACAGAACAATACCAATACAATGTGATACACGAGGGGTTCGAGGGCCCTGCTCTTTCGAGCTTACAATCTAGGAGGGAGGGGATGGTGGCACAGGAGGAGATAGCTGTGGGGGATGGAGTGGTAGGAAGAGTGGAGGAGGTCGGCAAGTTAGCAGGGGGTGGGGTAGGCTTCCCTGAAGAGATGGGTTTTCAGGGTGCGCCTAAAGGAGAGGAGAGTAGGTGATAATCTGATGGGTTGGGGCAGGGAGTTCCAGAGGATGGGTGACACCCTGGAGAAGTCCTGGAGGCGGGCATGGGAGGAGGAGACCAGGGAACTAGAGAGAAGGAGGTCTTGTGAGGAGCGGAGTGTGTGTGCTGGGCGGTACTTGGATATTAGGTCAGTGATGTAGTTCGGGGCAGTATGGTGGACAGCTTTGTACGTCAGCGTTAGGATTTTAAATTTGATCCGTTGCGCAATCGGAAGCCAGTGGAGGGATTGGCAGAGGGGGGTGGCGGAGACGGAGCGGTTGGAAAGGTGAATGAGTCTGGCAGCCGTATTCAGGATCGACTGAAGCGGGGATAGCCAGCGACGAGGCAGACCAGTGAGGAGGGAGTTGCAGTAGTCGAGTCGTGATATGATGAGAGAGTGGATGAGCTGTTTAGTGGTTTCTGGGGTTAGGAACGTGCGGATTTTGGCGATGTTGCGGAGGTGGAGTCTGCACGAGTTTGTTAAAGATTGGACTTGGGGCTGGAAGGATAGGTTGGAGTCCAGAATGACACCCAGTACTCTGGCCTGCAGGGCGGGTTTGATGGTAGCGTTGTTAGATGTGACGGAGAAATCAATGGGGGGTGGTGTCCGGGCTGGGGGGAAGACAAGAAACTCGGTTTTGGAGAGGTTCAATTTAAGGAAGTGGAGCGACATCCAGTCTGATATGTCGCTCAGTAGGTGTGTGATTCGGGCTGAGACCAAGGGGGTGAGGTGGGGGGTTGAGAGAGTAGTAGTTTCTTGGGTTAGGAATGGGCGTATTTTGGCAATGTTGCGGAGGTGGAGTCTGCATGAGTTTGTTAGCGATTGGACTTGGGGTTGGAAGGATAGATTGGAATCTAGTATGACACCAAGTACTCTGGCTTGCAGGGTGGGCTTGATGGTGGCATGGTTGGACGTGATGGAGAAGTCAGTGGGGGGGGGGGGATTGTGGGCTGGGGGGAAGACTAGGAGCTTGGTTTTGGAGAGGATCAGTTTAAGGAAGTGGACGACATCCAATCTAATATGTCGTTCAGTAGGCTGGTGATTCGGGCGGAGACTGAAGGGGTGAGGCGAGGGGTCGAGAGATAGATTTGCGTGTCCTCAGCATAGAGGTGGTAGTTGAAGCCTTGAGAGTGTATCAGTTGGCCAAGGGAGGAGGTGAAGATGGAGAAAAGAAGAAGAGACTTGAGGGACCCCAACAGAGAGGGGGAGTGGGGGGGGTGGTAGTGTTATAGATAACGCTGAAGGATCGTTGTGATAGGTAGGATGAGAGCCAGGAGAGAGCGGAGTCTCTGAGGCCAAGGGAGTGTAGTTTCCTGAGGAGGAGGGGGTGGTCGACTGTCTTGAACGCCGTGGAGAGGTCGAGAAGTAGGAGCACTGAGTAGTGACCATTAGCTTTGGCGGTTAGCAGGTCGTTTGTGAGTTTGAGTAAGGCGGTTTCGGTGAAGTGTAGGGGACGGAAGCCAGACTGTAGGGGGTCAAGGAGGTTGTTGTCATTGAGGTGGGAGCTTAGGCGAGTATAGACTAAGCACTCAAGGAGTTTGGATGTAAATGGCAGCTGGGAGATGGGTCTAAGGTTGTTCGGGTCGGTGGAGTCCAGGTAGGGCTTTTTAAGTATGGGAGTGATGTGTGCGTGTTTCAGAGGGGAGGGGAATGCACCAGAATAGAGGGAGAGATTAAAGATGTGGGTGAGGGAGCGTAGGATGGAGGAGGAGGGAGATCGTAGGGGTTGTGAGGGGATAGGGTCGAGAGGGCAGGTGGTGAGGCAGGCTTCAGAGAAGACCTTAGTGACCTCCTCAGTGGTGGTGAGGTCGAAGGAGTGGAGTGTTGAGGGATGTTCGATGGGGTTAGAAGGATGTTAGATGGGGTGGAGGTCTGAACAGTGGTGACGCCAAGGGGGAGGGGTGTTGAGGGGGTTGCTGTGTGAGAGGAGGTAGGTGGGGTGGAGCTCTGAGCAGCAGCGATATCCCTGCGAATAGTGTCAATCTTGTTTTTGAAGTGATTGGCAATCTCGAGGGCAGGGAGTGAGGTACTGGGTGGAGGTGGGGGCGGAGAGAGTAGAGAGTTGAAAGTGGAGAAGAGTCGGCGAGGATTGGAGGAGAGGGTATTGATGAGGGTCAGAAAGTAGGCTTGTTTGGCAGCATGGAGGGAGGAGGTGTAGGTGTGGAAGGCAGATCTGTAGCGGGTAAACGCTAGTTGGGATCTGGTTTTGCACCATAGTCGCTCCAGCGCACGACTGCGTTGTTTGAGAGTTTTGGTATGATCAGTCTGCCAGGGCTGGAGCAGGCGGGGTCTGATGCTTCGTGTGGTTAAAGGCGCTAGCGAGTCTAGAGCTGATGACAGTGAGTTGTTATAGGCAGTCGTGGCCAGGTCGGGGCAGGACAGGGGATGGATGCTGTCGTAAAGTTGATCATCTGTGGAGTGGAAGGGGGCAGGGTTCAGGTTGCGGAGGTTCTGGCTGGTAATAGTTTGACATTTGGGGGGTAGGCATTTGAGGATGAGGAGACAGAGAAGGTGTTGAGGTTGTAGTCAGAGGGAGGGAAGGGGGTGTTTGTGAGGTTGTGGGGGGCGCAGAGATAGAAGAGGAGGTCCAGGATGTTCCCGTCGAAGTGGGTGGTGGATTGTATGCACTGAGTGAGTGCAAAAGAGGAGGTTAAGTGGAGGAATTGAGATGTAGCCGGGTTATTGATGTTGACATGGATGTTGAAGTCTCCAAGGATGATGGTGGGTAGCTCGGAAGAGAGAAAGAAGGGTAGCCAGGCGGAAAAGTCATCAAGGAAGCGGGATACGGGTCCAGGAGGTTGGTAGATCACAGCAATCCTCAGGGGGGTTGGAGAGAAAAGTTGGATGCAGTGGGCCTCAAAGGAGGAGAAGGATAGAGAGGGGGGGTTTGGGAGGACTCGGAAGGTGCTCAGTGGTGACAGGAGCAGACCAACCCCACCACCTTTTCGACCGGAGGTTGAGGGAGCGGCAAACAAAGAGGTTGTGGATGGCAGTGAGCTTGCTGTAAACTGATCGGGCGTTCAGAAGTGCACATGAAAACGGGGGGGGGTGGTTTTGGGGAGCAGAGGGACAGGTACTAGGTTGAGGGGGTTTCAGCAGGACGTGGAAGTGGGAGGGTGCCTTGTGGGTGGGCGAGGTGGTGGAGGGCCAGGGTACGGGGAGATGTCCCCGGCGGTTAGGAGAAGAAGGGTGAGAAAGGTGGCATGAAAGTGGGATGTGCAGGAGCGTGTAAGTCTACCAGTGGAGGTGTTCAGGTCAGTGGGAGAGTGGAGCATTAGGAGGAGGTGGTGGGTGCCGTAAAGGGGAGAAGGAAGCAGTGAGGGTGCAATGAACAGATGTTTGGGAGGAGCAGAGAGATATAGAGAAGAGATTTTGGGAATGGAGGAGAGAAGTATGAGGAGGAGGAGTGGGGGAGGCATTTTAGGGAGGTAAACGGAGTGGCGGACAGGTGTGGTGGGAAGCTTGGTTGCAGATAGTCTAGCGTGCAGTGGTGTATCTCATCGCTGTGTCTTCAGGTAGCTAGAGTTCTCGTCCCTAGGAGCAGGATGGGTAGCGTTCAGGTCGATAGGTTGTAGTCGGGGGTAATCAAGCTGTGAGTATCAGTTTGTGAAAGTCTGGTTTGAGGGGTGAGGTTTGGTTTGCGGAGATGAAGGGTGGTCGTCAGCAGCGGAGGTGTTTTCCAGGTGGTGGAGATGAAGGGTGGTCGTCAGCAGCGGAGGTGTTTTCTAGGTAGTGGAGATGGGTGTAGAGAAGGTTGTGAGAGGTGGGTATCAGATATGGGTGATGGGCGTAGTAAGGCTGGGGGATCGCAGAACCAGCAGTCGGGCCTTCTCCCGCACTGTGTTCCCGGGGGTCATTAGGTGGGTTTCAGGTCCGGGCAGATCAGGTTGCGCTGTGGTGGGTGATGGTAGGCTTCACCAGGTTGAGGTTGTCCGTTGAGCTCAGCGGCCTGGGCAGGGTTGCGTCGTGGGAGGCAATGGTGGGCCTCACCAGGCTGAGATCATCTGCTGGGCTCAGTGGTGTGGGAAGCGCTCGCTTTAGGACAGCCTTACGGGTGTGGATGGGGGTGTGCGGGTGGGGCTCCTTTATGCCAGGAGCAGGCTCCCTTTGGGTTTTCTGGGAGGGGGGGAGGGGGAGTGTCGTGGTAGGCCACAGTAGGCCCTGCCAGGCCAGATGCTTGGGTGCTGAGGTAGGCCTCAGCCTAGGTGGTGCAGTAATATCTGCAACAAACTATTTGCACGGTAGACCTCTTCATTCATTAGTGGTGGGTACAGGAAGATCATTTATAACCCTGCATCATGTATTACGTTAACTGTTATTTTGAAATATTGTATATATATATATATATATATCTATATAGATATATATATATATATACACATACCTGGCAGTACAAGGGTCGTTGGTTTGAATCCCATCCAAAGCACCACCTGCCTTGAGTTTGGATGTTCTCCCTGTGCCTGCATGGGTTTCCTCTGGGTACTCTGGTTTCCTCCCACACTCCAAAGACATGCTGGTAGGTCATTTGGTTCTTGTCTAAATTGGCCCTAGTAAGTGTATGTATGAATGTGAGTTATGGACCTTAGATTGTACACTCTTTGGGGGTTAGGGACTGATGTGAATGTACAATATATTTATATATATATATGTAAAGCGCTGCGTAAATTTACGGCGCTATATAGTACCTGAAATTAAAAATAATAATAATAAAATATACACTCACTGGTCACTTTATTAGGTACACATGTTCAATTGCTTGGTAACACAAATTGCTAATCAGCCAATCACATGGCAGCAACTCAATGCATTTCGGCATCTAGAAGTGGTGAAGATGGCTTGCTGAAGTTCAAACTGAGCATCAGAATGGGAAAGAAAGGGGATTTAAGTGACTTTGAATGTGGCGTGGTTGTTGGTGCCAGACAGGCTGGTCTCAATATTTCAAAAACTGCTGATCTACTGGGAATTTCACACACATTCATCTGTAGGGTTTACAGATAAAGGTCCGAAAAAGAGAAACTATGCAGTGAGCAGCAATTGTGTAGACAAAAATGCCTTGTTGATGTCAGAGGAGGATGGGCAGACTGCCTTGTATTAAGGGTCCAGGCTGGTGGTATAATGGTGGGGGGGGGGGGGAGATTTTCTTGGCACTAGCAAGGTGTACCTAATGCAGTGGCAGTAAGTGTATATATACAGTATATGCAATCTGTATCCTGTCTTGGTATTTTTTAACACTGTAAACCTGTTTTTTTAGATTTTAATTAATAATCATGGCACTGTTGAAAACAAATAATGGTGTAAATATTGTGGTTGCTGCAGCTGTTTCTTCTGATTTATTTCTTGTTTTTTTTGGTACGTCAAAAGAACCACAGTGTGTACACATTCCAAGAAACACTGGTAATACTATATTTTGTCCGCAAGATGTCAGCATAGGTAACATTATTTTTCTTGCAGAACCCACTCTAGGAATGCTGTCATATGTAATACATGGGGGGGGGTTACTACAACTGGAGAACACACAATCTGGTGCAACTGTGCATAGCATCCAATCCACTTCTAATCTCAGCTTGTTCAATTAAGATTTGACAATATAACCTAGAAGCAGACTGGTCACTATGCAGAGCAGTGGCATCGCTGTGTTGGTGTCACCTGGTGCAGTAAAACATGGTGTCACACCCCCCCAATTACCCCATAATCTCACATTGCATATGCCCCCTTCACCCCCCTCCCCCAGGAGACGCTCTCACCTCTCCCCTGGCTACCATCACTCCATCCAGCTGCAGCTAGTAAACAACTGCCCAGACTGGGACAATCCGGATTTACCAGGACAACTGGAGAGCGTATGCCACGTGATGACGTCACTGCGTCCAGGAGGAGCGAGCCAGACTTGTCCTGCAATGGAGGGCAGGGAGGCAGGGTGGACAGAGATACATATAGGGACACATATATATATATATACATACCTACTTGATGGTGTCATCCCTCTGGTGGGTGTCACGCGGGTGCGGTCCACGCTTCCACAGCAATGTCACTGATGAAGAGCTGCACCAGTTTTAGTAAACCTCCCCATTGCATGCAAATGATATCTTTGCAATATATTTTTAACGTTATAGACCACCTGTAACACAAAGCACTACATACAAGGTGTAGAGTGCACTAAACTACACAAATAATAAGATTTCAGTCTAGAGAGGACACTTTTTGGAATATGTTTTTAGTCTTAATAGTACTGAAGTCTGAAGTTTTTGTCCTAAATACACAGATGCAGAGCAGTGGACAATAATAAAATTTTGTCCGGGAGAACATCCTTGATAGTCTCTCTAACCGCCCCGCCTCATGGCTCCATGTTCCATGATGTGAAGCACCACTTCACATGGCAATCTGCCTGGCTGCTTGTGCGTGGGGCCATTGCACATGTGCACCTTGTCCTGCTGCCTCTGCATGTTGGTATCACTGGGTGTCACCACAGGACCTTGCTGAGGTAAGGTGATGCCCAACAACAGGACAGACAGGGCATCAAAAATGGAAAAATAGGACCACCTGAGCAGAAGGAAGACAAAGCTTTGAAAGAAAGACAAACGGAATACAATGTAAGTCTCAAACTGCTGCAGGAACCTTTTTTTAAAAACTAACGTTTGCTATCACTTTATCAAAAAATCCTAATAGACTGTAGTGAAAAAGATGAAGTTATTTCACAAGGAATACGGTGGAAAGTGAACCCCCCACAACCACCACCCACCTTTCTACAGTTTTCCTATAATTCATTTCCCCCACTCCTCTTAGCTCTGCCCACTAGGTAAAATACGCACGCACAAGTGCCCCCAGAGGAAGCTGCTTACACAGGTCTCTCTCGTTAATGATACTCGGTGATTGCTGGGTGCTGGCGGTTGGGACCCAGTGATCAACATCTGTAGCCGCCAATGGCAGCACAGGTAGGGTGGCGCGCGCGCGCACCCCCTACCCGGAAATGCAAATATATACGTGCTTTCGCGCAGCCCTGCGCCCTATAACAGTAGTTCTGCAATAGGGCGGTCGGGATGCGATTAAAGACAAAAAAAACAAGAACCTTTAGAACCACTTTAAATAGTAATACACTTTTCAGCCACTAGATGCCAGCAGCGTTATACCTGTGCAAAGCAGCAGCAAAACACATCCTGCTATCAGTAATATGGTACAGTGTATCACCCAATAATTTTTTTGATGAAAAGAAATGGAGTGGTTTACAGAAAGTGGACCTTAGCAATCAGAAACATATCTCCCCCTTTCATATTTCCACACATAATACTTCCTCAGTGTACAATATTACTTGCTGTAATTGATCAAGGTCTGATGAACCAAAGTGTGTGGAGAGAATGGGGGAGTAGTTTCAAACACTGTGTCGCCCTGGTTTTCCCCAGATTTTGCAAGTCTGTACCAGAAACAGTAAAATGTAAATGTAAAGTCTGTGCTAGATATTCATAGAAGGTGACACAGTTGACAATGCACAGCCCATCTTAAAGTGGAACCACACTGTATCTGAGCACTATAAACCAAAAGCTCTATGAAACTCATTTTTAAAATTGAAAGCAAACTGCCCCTTCCATCCATGTCTCCATGATTTATTTTGCTGAGAAATCACTTAGAACCCCCCCCCTAGCATTTCTGGTTGTGAGCAAGGGCAGATCCATCGTCCTTAGCTCAGGAATGCAGGTGTGCTTAGCTGAAAAAACACCTCCTGCCCTCCTGAAGACTCCTGGGATCTACGACATCATTTGCCTAGGCATGGAACTTGGGATGTAACTAAAGAAGTGTAAAAAAAAAACAAACAGTATAAAACATGTAAATATTATATAATTTTCTATTTATTAATGTTATCAGCATAGGAATTCAAAATAGTCAATGTTGATTGGGGGAACAAAGATGGACTGGACAAACAACAAAAGTATCATACAGTACATTGCCACTAGCAGGTTCTGCAAAAGTCCCTAAGTGACCCTGTTTGAAATAGTCTTAAAAAGTCTAGAAAGCAGCACACATCTGTGAGTTTACTTTTTGGACTAAAACTGAACTTTCATACATCTCAAGCTCTCAGCTTAGGTTCATATTTCATAGCTCCTGCTGTAACAGAGTTACCATCATAAACAGGATTACACTAAAGTATGAGAAAATTCAAATTAGACAACATACACACCTACCTTACAAGGTCCAGAAGACTTATGGTACACGTCAGACGTTGTAAGAGAGACATACAGTACATTAGATATACTGTATATCGTATTTGGTATCTAACAAATTGTAATTTCATTCTGCTAAATAATATGCTGGTTGTCGGTGTGTGAAAATTTACCATATGGACTTCCCTCTGCCGGTGAAAATTTCCCCTGGGTACTCCAGTTTCCTCTCACAGAAATGCTGGTAGGTTAATTAGCTCTTGTTTAAATTGGCCCTAGTATGTGTATGTATCAATGTGAGTTAGGGCCCTTAGACTGTAAGCTCATTGGGGGCAGGGACTGATGTGAATGAATATATATATTATTATTATTATTATACAGTATTTATATAGCGCTAAAAGGTTTGCTCAGTGCTGTACATTATAGTGGGGGACAGAACATGAGACAAAACAGTAACAAAACAATACACGAGGGGTTCGAGGGCCCTGCTCTTTCGAGCTTACAATCTAGGAGGGAGGGGGGGGATAGTGGTACAGGAGGAAGTGGCTAAGGGGGATGGAGTTGTAGGAGGAGTGGAGGAGATCGGCTGTTAGGTGAGGGCGGGGTAGACTTCCCTGAAGAGATGGGTTGTAAAGTGCTGTGTAAATTGGCGGCTCTGTATACAGTAAGTACCTGTAATAAATAAATAACAATTAAATATACACTATATGTAGCCAGGACCCCCTTGGACTATTTAATTGGATTTAATTAAATCTGGAACACCCTCACCAAAGAACAGATAAACAGAATTAACTTCATAAAAAGGGTTACACTAATGTATGGGATGAATCCATTCAGTTGCACACAAAACATGCCTACATTACAAAATCTAGAAGGCTGATGGGACACTTTTTACTTCCTAAGTGAGATATTGATAAGATTTCTATCACATTTGGTGTCCAACAAATTGTAATTTCATTCTACTAAATAATATGCTGGTTATCGAATTGTAAAACCTTTTATATGCATGAGATTGTTGGCATTGAAGGTGTTACCTGAGCATAATAAAATACTTCAGCACAACTATCAACACACACCTCTAAAAAGAAACCCCTAGACTTATTTTTGAGCCAGTGGAAGAATGCCAAAAATGCTGTGTGCCTGGCTGTGCATGCTGTGAGTGGAGGAAATAGGGCCAAATTGTCAGTGACAATTGTCAGCACTACACATTGTTAAGCTAAATCTTTGAATGATCTAACTAGTAATTAAATAATCTGTCAAAAGAAATACAAAAACTCTGCCTGTCAGGATTATGTAATATGCAATATAGCATAGAGCAGCAATGGGCAAACTACGGCCCGCGGGCCATATACGGCCCGGCGGACCTTTTAATCCGGCCCGCGGAGCTAGGCTCCCCTCACAGTCCGCCCTGAAGACCGGTGTAGCATGAAAATCTGTCTCCTATGAGGATCTGTCCCCCTCGACGTATCTGCGCATGTGCCGGAGATCGCCGATCGGCTGCTAATGCCTGAAACTGGCACATGCACAGATACGTCGAGGGGGACAGATCCTCATAGGAGACAGATTTTCATGCTACACCGGAACGGCGCGGGACACGGCGAGAGGAACGCGCGGAGCAAAGGTAAGTGAATTGACACAGGGGGGGCTTGGGGACTTAATATGGGGGATGAATTAATATGGGGAATGAATTACTATATGGGGGATGAATTACTATGGGGGATGAATTACTATATGGGGGATGAATTACTATATGGGGGATGAATTACTATGGGGGATGAATTACTATATGGGGGATGAATTACTATATGGGGGATGAATTACTATGGGGGATGAATTACTATATGGGGGATGAATTACTATATGGGGGATGAATTACTATGGGGGATGAATTACTATGGGGGATGAATTACTATATGGGGGATGAATTACTATATGGGGGATGAATTACTATATGGGGGATGAATTACTATATGGGCGATGAATTACTATAGGGGGGATGAATTACTATATGGGGGATGAATTACTATGGGGGATGAATTACTATATGGGGGATGAATTACTATGGGGGATGAATTACTATATGGGGGATGAATTACTATGGGGGATGAATTACTATATGGGGGATGAATTACTACGGGGGATGAATTACTATATGGGGGATGAATTACTATGGGGGATGAATTACTATATGGGGGATGAATTACTATAGGGGGATGAATTACTATGGGGGATGAATTACTATATGGGGGATGAATTACTATATGGGGGATGAATTACTATGGGGGATGAATTACTATATGGGGGATGAATTACTATAGGGGGGATGAATTACTATGGGGGATGAATTACTATGGGGGATGAATTACTATATGGGGGATGAATTACTATAGGGGGGATGAATTACTATGGGGGATGAATTACTATGGGGGATGAATTACTATATGGGGGATTAATTACTATGCTTACTATGGGGGAATATTACTATACTTACTATGGATGACACATACACATAATTTATCTACTCTTGGTCCGGCCCCCGGGTCCAATATATGAACCCATTGCGGCCCTCAAGTCAAAAAGTTTGCCCACCCCTGGCATAGAGTGTAGTGGTCAGGAGTACGTGACATATAACAAAGCATACAGAGTGCAGAAATCATGTCTATTTAAAGTTTTACTAAACCCAGGACCCTGCATTCACTATATCCCACAGTACACAGAACATGGAAGCGCAATTATTTTAGTAAATATAAACTGCTAAATACCCTTTATGACTTCTATCAGTGTCCAGGCGAGCACTGTATAAAGCTTGTAGAAGAAGTTTTAATTTTGCTCTAGGAGGAAGCAGAACCCCTGACATCTGTCTGGACTTTGCTGATTGGCCCTGTGCTGATCAAATGCGCTCTCCCAAGAAAAAAAAAAAAAAAACCTCTCTAGCAATACACACCAAACTGAGCATGTGCAGTGACACTCCACATGATATGTCTTATCAGGAGATAAGAGGGGGATACTGGAAGAAGGGGAGGATCAGAGAAGTCAAGATCAAAACAGCATTTTTACACAATGCAGAGGATTAACTCCTTAGCTTCCACAGTGAGTATAACAAGCATGCTTTACTGTATATACAGACTGATTTTACTGTTGTGGGCAGGGGCAATAATAACAATAATTTAGGCAGACAGCCATAGAGAAAGCTAACTGGAAGCCCAAGATAAGGGAAGAGACCGAAGAGGAGAAGCCAATGATGAGTGAGTGATCCTCCATCCTTGTGATACCCGGAACTATACATGGCTTGGTCTGGGCACACACACAGCACATGTAAATAAGGAATAAAAGAAGGCGCCACTGAGTGCAGACCGTTAAATACTTTAGTTACAAACAATGGTGTAAATTAACACTCACATTGGGAAGGGTAAAATAAAGCACATCTGAGGTCAGGGAGTCCAACTCCTAGGTCCAGAAGCCAGCTAACAGATGGAGTGGGACCGGAAGGATGCTGTGTACTGCGGTGGAACGCAGGTGGAGCACATCTCTATTGGACTTCAGATGTGCTTTATTCCACCCTTCACAATGTGAGTGTTCATTTACACCATTGTTTCCCCCCTCCCTCACACCCCTCACTCTCTCATTCACCTTTTTTATCACCTCTGCTCTCTCATGCCCCCCTCTCTTTCACCCCCTCTTTTTCAACCCCCCCCCCCCACCTCACCTCTCTCTCTTGTCCCCCTTCCTTCTCTCTCTCACCCTCTCCCTCCTCTTTCTCCCCTCCTTCTCACCCCTTCCTTCTCACCACTACTTTCCCATCTCCCTATCTCTCTCTCCCTTCTATTCCTATCTCCCCTCCCCCTCTTTCCTCTCTCCCCTCCTGTCTCTATCCTTCCACCCCCTCTTCCCCTCTTAGTTTCTAATAGGAGTCTCAGTTATATTTCAGGTTTTCAGTAGAAAACATACTCTATCCTTAGATTTTCCAATATTTTCTCAGTGTTTAAAAAAAGTTTGGGGGTATGGCAACCCTGTCAGGAAGTAGCTGAGTGGGAGCGCAACGGTTCCACAAGGCAATTAACCCCTCAATCATCAGGCATCTTTACTGTACTATGTAACCAGAGGGGGGTACCTATAGCACCCAAAAACCACACCTAATTTTTGCCTTCTTTCTTTGGCATTGGGGCCCAAATTATGATCTTGCACACAGGCCCACTGCTTTCATAAAATGCTCCTTGTTGCATTACAAATATGGCTGCCACATGAAGGCCATCTTAACCACTTCCCGCCCGGCCTATAGTAAAATGATGGCCGAGTGGGCCTCTCATCAATCCAGGAGGGCGTCATATGAGGTCTTTCCCGGATCGCGCATTGTGCGTGCACGCAGGGCCGTGATGTGGTGAGATCTGTCACCGCCTGTGTACCTTGGACACGACCGATGACAGATCTGTGTACCGGCCCCATTGCCAGTACCATGTGACCTGCTGTGACCAATCACAGCAGGTCACATGACAGTTGTAAACAATACATGGCTTCCTTTCATGCCATCCATTGTATACAAGTGTGTCTAGCTGTGAATGGTCACAGTGATCACATGGACAGGCTGGGCCAATCACAGCCCATACTGTGGTGCATTTAGATTTTGCCTTCACAGCTCCGGAGGACATCCCCGGGAGTGCATACACCATCAAGCAGCCCTCAGCCTCTTTTGGATCCCACCTGGTCCCCATGCTGCATGTGCCCCTTCTTCCATCCCTTATTCGGGGGGGGCATGCGCTGCCCCCTTGAAAAATGCCTCCCTAGGCAAATGCCTTGTTTGCCTTGTGGTAACTACACCCCTGAGCCCATCTGTGTTATGTGATTAGCCATGGCCAATCACAGTTAATCACAACAAAAAGACCTGAATTAATCGATTTCATTCAGTTAAATGCTTGCTTGCAGCAAAGAAATTCTTTGCTATAAGCAATCAAATTGTGTAAAAACAAAAAAAACACTGATCACTTCCTCAAAGTAGTACAATGTTACAATGGTAACATTATACTACTTTGGTCTTAAGTGTAATATGAAAACAAATCTGAAAAAAAGAGAAAAAAATTTAATAAAAAAATTGAAAACAGATTGAAAAAAAATTATCAATTTTTTTTTTGTACTGTCACCAGTCAGTGTCCCTGATCACCGCCACACCAGTTATAATTTCTTCATTTTCCAAAAAATTATGACAAAAAAATTACACTTCAAAAATCTTGCTATGCCTTCTATGAAATATGTTGGACTGTCTACTTTGGAAAAAAGGGTCATTTGGGGGATATCTGTACTTATCTTACATTTGTGGGCCTCAAGAAACCAGACTGGCTGTCAGTACTTCAGGATTGATCAATTTTCAGATATATCCCATAGTTTGGGAACTCTGTAACTTTCCTACAGACTAAATAATAAATACTGATTTGGGTTATTTTCACCAAAGACATGTAGCAGAATACATCTTGGCCTAAATTTATGAAGAACAATTATTTATTTGCAAACTTTTATAACAGAAACAAAGAAAACCGTGGGGTTTTTTTTAAATATTGTTTTTTTTTGTTAATTTAGCAAAAAATAAAAACCCCAGCGGTGATTAAATACCACCAAAAAAAAGTTCTAGTTGTGTTAACAAAATAATAAAAATTTAGTTTGGGTACAGTGTTGCATGACTGCACAATTGTCATTCAAAGTGTGAGAGCGCTGAAAGCTGAATATTGGCCTGGGAAGGAAGGGGATAAAAGTGCCCGGTATTGAAGTGGTTAAACCTGGAAGTGCCCAGCAGCTTCTATAGAAGTCGCAAACCTCCATGCAGGCTATGCTGCGGTGGATATTTACACTAAATGCCCCTCTTTTCAGCTGAGCTGTGATAACCCAATGATCAGGCCCACAGAGGTTCCTGGAGGCATGGTTTGGAGCCCGTCAGGCACCTGACAGGTTATCAGATGGTGGACACATCACCTTTGAAGGTGTTCAGTGGCTTCCCAGCAATACCAATGGGAATCTCCATGAACCTAAGCTGCAGCCAAGAATTGGGCATTGGTTTGCTGATGGCCCCTTCTGTGCATATGTGGAGGATGGCTGTCACGTACGCATGTAATGTAGGCCCTGCAATATGTAAGTTGGGCTTTGTGTAGGTGTGGTTTGAGTATGGGAGGGGATACAGGGGCCCCATGATTCTCTATTGCCCGGGGGCCCAATGAGTTGTCAGTCCACCCCTGGTTATGGGTTTAGTAACACTTTAAGGTCACCAAAGAAAACAACTAAAATACAGCCCAGCAAAAAAGCATACTTGCAAATAAAATCTTTGGCAGCTGCTGTTTATAAAACAAATATAAAAGCATAGAGGTCACAAAAGGTAAACAAGGTCATTTTTTCACTTTTCCATAACTATATGCAGTATCCAGGATCTGTAATTAATTTACTGAGGGCAAATAAGCTCAACAGTCATTCCGGCAGCAGCACACAATAGTGAAATAGAATTGTACGATAACATTCAAAGCAAACATTATCAAGCTTTATAATCATAAACTTCAAACAAGCTCCATCAAAAGAAAATGTCATCACGTCAGGAAGTTAGCCTTGCTAGGCTTTGCAGATAAACAGTTTTAAAAGTGAAAATATATACAATTTAGACCAGATTTAAATAAAAAATTACATTTTTATTATAAGTGGAACTTGGTGAGCTAAGACTTCTTATACTGTATGTCTTGGACGCTCCAACGTTGAAATCCTCCTGCCATGATTCCTGATTCGTGCCCCTGATTGTTGAGAGACTTGGTTGTTCCTGCCCACCTTTGGGTGCCCCCCACCTCCTGTCACATTCATACAATGTAAAAAAATTAAGTTGGGATGGTGGGAAGAACACATAATGGACACAAGTTTGCAGAGCTGGAAATGTACTGCAGAGATGAAGAGAAAAGAGGACCCCACAGCATCACATGACTGGCCATAAAAGTTAAGTATAAAAAAGGCATAGAATACAATCCCCAAGAAGTAGTGACTGAGGGGGGAGGGGGGATCCTAGAGTTTAGGTTTAAAGGGTCACTCCTCCTTCAGTTCCAGAAGACTTACCCCCCCTTCCTGACCAGACCATTTTTTGCAATACGGCACTGCGTTACTTGCACATCCATGCAACACTGTACCCAAATGAAATGTATGCCCTTCTTTCCCCACAAATAGAATTCTTTTGGTGGTATTTGATCACCTCTGTGGTTTTTACTTTTTGTATTATAAACAAAAAGAGACTGGCCATTTTGAAAAAAAAACAATATTTTTTATTTTCTACTATAACACATATCCAATAAAAAAAATTAAAAAAATCTAATTTCTTAATAAATTTAGGCTAAAATGTATTCTGCTACATATTTGTGGTTAAAAAATCCCAATAAGCATATATTGATTAGTTTGTGCAAACGTTATAGCATCTACAAACTATGGGAATATACTGGAATTTTTTTTTATATATACTAGTAACTGTGGTGATCAGCAACTTATAGCGGTACTTCAATATTGTGGTGGACATTTTTACATTAACGGTTACTTTGTGGGAACCAGTGACACTAATAGAGTGCTACACTGATTACTGTACTAATGACACTGGTTTTCAAGGGGTTAATATCTAGGATAATCAAAGGGTTAAGTGTGTGCCTAGCTATGTGCTTGGTGTACACTTGGTGTACACTAGGTGGTGCTGGTACAAGAGGAAGTGATGGATATGCTCTGCAGGGACACACAATCAATCACTTTTCCCTGTCACAACAGTGCTGTACCTATGTTGCTGGTGTTCCCGTTACTCTGGATACCTTCTTTTTCTGACCCTCAGGGGTTGATTTACTAAATGCAAATAGACTGTGCACTTTGCTAAGTGCAGTTACTCCAGAGCTTAGTAAATGAGGGGAAGCTCTGCTGACTTCCATCATTCAATCATGTGCAAGCAAAATTGCTGTTTCCTTACATGCGATTGGGTGTTCTTTGTACAGCTTTACTTCATTTACTAAGCTCTGGAGCAACTGGACTTTGCAAAGTGCACAGTCTATTTGCCTTTAGTAAATCAACCTCTCAGTTTAATATTAGTTACTTCTCTTTGTACCTGTCTGTCCTGCATACAGTCAGTTAGGCTCGATTCACACTTGTGTGAGTTATGTGACTTTGAACATCTAAGTCTCAGCCCATTATTTTCAATGACACCCATTTAAATCGGTGCAACTTAAAGTCACAGTGACTTTGAAAAGGTGCCTGCACTACTTTGATGTGACTTTGCTCCAGAGAAAGTAAATTCGGATCAAAGTCACACCAAACGTTGTATCAAAATCGCGCTCTAAACACGCACTGGAAATTGTGGGACTTTGGATATGCGCTAACGTGAATGGAGCTGAGCTAGCGTGTCTGCTCCATGACTGATTCCACCACACAACACTCCAGTCCAATGGAAGAGAGTCTTCTCATAAGATCTGGGCTGCTCTGTAAGGTAGGAATAAAATATAACCTTCCTCACAGGCAAACTTTGGAACTAATAAACGTCATTGATTTTAATATGGGTTATTTATTAGTTCCAGAGGTCCAAAGTTCCAAAGTGCCCTAGACTTTACAGGCAGACCTTGCATTGCCATTGTCAGCTATAATGAACACTCTTTTTATTATGTTAAAATCAATTAAATTTGCAAAAATATAAAGAATACAAGTGTGCTCAATTATTGAGGTGTATCAGTGTCATACAGTGTAGGGTAAAGCCTGTATACAAAGTCCTTTTGTGGATCCTATTGGTACACTGAAAACATGGCAGTTTGCCTGTATTTCTACAACATCGTCCCTCTTCTGTCTACAAGAAATTAATATTTTCAGCCCTGATACTGTGATCAGCTACTGCAATTACTGCAGACAGGCCCTCCCACTAGTTTCATTGATCCAAAGTACTTGGCATGGACTATGTAGGAGATGACGGCACTTCTGCAAATCATAGAATTTGCAGCATTTTGGTTGGGTACAATCAAGGCTTTTTTTTCCCAGAGAATAGGTGCAGGAACTTCCCCCTTCTGAGTCATTCTTTATTTCTACCCCTCTACCCATCTCCGAACATCGGCACTGGGTTCCACCTCCTACCCATCTCCCAGTACCGCTCCTTTTAGAGAATACAGAGCCAGGTATCATTTTGCATGGAATTTGTTATCAAGAAAAGCAGTAAAACAGATCCCCTGCAACCAGCAACAATAATTCCCCTGGCAACAATAGCCCCCCCAGCAACAATAGCCCTTGCCCCCCAGCAACAAGAGATTCCCCCAGCAACAATAGCCCCCCCCCCCAGCAACAATAGTTCCCCCCCCAGCAACAAAATCCCACGCCAGCAACAATAGACTCCCAGCAGCAGCAACAGATCTCCCATTACCAAGCAACAATTGACCTACCAGCAACAATAGATTCCTCTCCAGCAACAATAGATTCATCTCCAGCAACAATAGATTCCTCTCCAGCAGCAATAGATTCCTCTCCAGCAACAATAGATTCCTCTCCAGCAGCAATAGATTCTACTCCAGCAGCAATAGACTTCCACATCAGCAACAGACCACCATGCAAAAATAGATCCCCTCTAGTGACAATAGATGCCCCAGCAGCCAGCATCAATAGACCCTCCAGCTCCCTTTGTCACTACATACATTCAGTTCTGGAGGTGCCGGTTCTGCCGCATTCCCCCTGAAAAAAAACCCAGGATACAATACAGTAGAGTGAATATAAAGGGTCACCAGTAGGAAGCAATATGGTTGATTTACTAAAGGCAGTTAGACTGTGCACTTTGCACGAGCAGTTGCTCCAGAGCTTAGTAAATGAGGGGAAGCTCTGCTGACTTCCATCATCCAATCATGTGCAAGCAAAAATGCCGTTTTTTTTAATTTTCCTCACATGTGATTGGGTATTCTTGGAAAAGGGAAGCTTTACCTCGTTTACTAAGCTGTGGAGCAACTGAACTTTGCAGACTGCACAGTCTATTTACCTTTAGTAAATCATCCCCACTGTGTCATAAATTGCTTAGTTTTTCCCATCTGATCTCTACCAGCAAAAACCATCACAATAAAGAATTAACCAAAAAGTTTTACTTGTGCGCCACTATCTGTGACTCCACACAAAAATCAACCCCGCCAGCAATCATTGTGCAGGAAAAGTATGAATGATTAGAGTAAGGCTACGTTCACACTAGCGTTGTGTGCAGGCGGCAGAGAGGCATTTGGGAAGCGTTTTTACCGCTTCCCAAACGCCTCTGCCAATTCTGCACATTACAGCACATGGTGCTGTTCTAACGGGAGCGTTTGCATCGCGTCGTGGCAAAACGGACGCCTCTGGTCGAGTCAGGAGGCGTTGAAGCCTCCTATTCTAGTCTATGGTGCCGCTCCGCAAACGCCCAGCCGGCGTTTGCAGTGCAGTTGCGACGCAGTTGCGGGGCGTTTGCGGAGCGGTAACACCATTCAAACTGCATTATAGACGTTTGTGGGGCGTTTTTAACGCTCGGCAAACGCCTACAACCACCACTAAACCGCGCATGCAGCGTTTGCGGAGCGTTAAAAAACGCTCCGCAAACGCCGGACCAACGCTTGCCAAACGCTATACGGGCGTTTAGCAAGAGTTGGTAAAACAGCCAAGTGTGAACGAGCCCTTAGGTTTATTTTTGGCCTGTCATTGTTATCATCATGTTGATGATCATGTTTAAGTAAGAAGTACTCACGGAAAGCGTTCATAATATATTAATATTTTTTACATGTGTCTTTCTAAGGCTGCATTCACACCTGGGCATTTCAGAAACGCATGACAAAGCCACAGAAAATGCGCATTTTTTGCTACACGTTTCAGAAATGTTCTGCAAACACAAGGCACACGTGTGTCACACTTTTGGTGACATTAAGTGCTGATGGTACCCCAAGTACTGTGGCAGCAGGGGCGGACTGACCATTTGGAAACTCGGGCACTGCCCGAGGGCCCGGGGTCAGTAGGGGGCCCCTTAAGATGTCCCTGGTACCTTTTTTATAGGCTTTTTTGAGTTTGGACAAGGATACAGGGGTCCCATGATCCCCTATTGCCTGGGGGCCCCATGAGTTGTCAGTCCGCCCCTGTGTGGCAGACGTATGTCATGATGCAAATGCTCCAAAACACACGCTGGAAAAAATGCACCACAATTGGCTCCAAAATACAGTGTTTGTGAATGGCCTGCCGTGTGCACATTGAACAGAAGTGCTCCAAAAACACAAAGCTCAGATATGAACGAGGTCTAAAGCCTCATTCACAGAGGTGGCAGGAGGGACGTACAAAAATATGTGACTGATCCATGTTTTCCTGCCCCCTGACCACTTACACAGAAGCAGATTTAGTGTCCACTCAGGTCACATTGCCAAGACTGCGATGCTTCACCGTGCACCAATGTCAACTCACCATGTCATGTTTTGAAGGCATTCTGTTTGCTAAACCTATCCATTCAAGTCAATGGGACCACCGTGATCGCTAAATTGAGGCTCAGGCCGTAAATGTTCAGTCCAGGTGACAATGGTGGCCAAAACAAATAGAAAGGGTGACTTTCCCAATTGGGGACACAGACAGCAATGAAAACCTGAAAAGGGATCTAATCCATCTACATTTAATCAAAAACTAAGATAAAAAAACAAAAAATTGGAGTTTTAAATATCCTTTTAACCACGTCAATACCGGGCACTTTCCTCCCCTTCCTACTCGAGGCAATTTTCAGCTTTCAGCGCCGTCACACATAGAATGTCTTTTTGCTGATGTCACAAAGGTGTGTAATAGGGTTGATATCCCTGGAGGTGTTTGTAACATGGAACATGATTTGGCATTGCTGGAAGATTGGTCAAAAAAGTGGAAATAGCAGTTCAATGTTTCCAAATGTAAAATAATGCACCTAGGGAAAAAGAATCCCTCAAGAGAGTACAGCATTGGGGGTACAGTGTTAGCCAGCACTTCAGAGGAAAAGGATTTGGGGGAACTTATTTCAGATTGCAAAATGAGCAAACAGTGTGGCCAAGCTGTGGGGAAAGCAAATAGAATTATAGGATTCATCACTAGAGGGGGTCACCAGCAGGAGGAAGGAGGTTCTGGTTCCTCTATATAGATCTTTAGTTAGACCTCATTTAGAATACTGCGACCAGTTCTGGAGACCTCACTTACAAAAAGATATTGAAAAGATAGAACAAGTCCAGAGATGGGTAACAAATTTGGTGAAAGGTCTGAGGGCTAAAATGTATCGAGCAACTTCAGGAACATGTACAGTCTGGAGGAAAGAAGGGAAAGGGGAGACAAGACTGCAACCTTTAAATAGATCAAGGGGGTGAATAAGGTTCAGGAGGGCAGCATTTTCAACACGAAGCCAAAATCAAGAACACGGGACATGACCTTAAATTAATTGGAGGATAATTCAAAACTAATCTCAAAAAATATTATTTTACTGAAAGAGTAATTGATGCTTGGAATAAACTTCCAGCAGAGGTAGTGAGCCACTTAACAGTAAATAGCTTCAAACATGCTTGGGACGAGCATAGATCTATACATAGAGATAAAAGTTAAGAAAAAAAAAAAACAACAAAAATAACCCAACCCCTCCCCCCCTAAAAAAAAACCACACACACACACAAAAATGGGCAGACACAATATTGTCTTTTTCTGCTGTCACTTTTCTATGTTTCTATGAATGACAATTGCGCGGTCATGCAACACTGTACCCAAATGAAATTGTTATCATTTTTTCAGACAGATAGTGCTTTCTTTTGGTCGTATTTAATCACCACTGGGTTTTTTTCATTTTTGCTAAACAAAAAAAGGCCGAAAATTTTGAAAACGTGTTTCTTTGTTTCTGTTATAAATGTTTGGAAAAATGTGATTTTTCTTCTTCACTGATGTGTGCTTATGAGGCTGCACTGATGGGCACTGATAGGCTGCACTGAAGGGCATTGAGGAGGATGCACTAATGGGCACTGATAAGGCTACACTGATGGACATTGAGGAGGCTGCAATGATGGGCACTGATAAGGCTAAACTGATGAACATTGAGGAGGCTGCACTAATGGGCACTAACGAGCACTGATGAGATGGGACTGATGAGGCTGCACTGATGAGGTGGCACTGATGGGCACTGAGGAGGCTGCACTGATGGACACCTATAAGGCTACACTGATGGGCATTGAGGAGGCTGCAATAATGGGCACCAATGAGCACTGATGAGATTGCATTGATGAGGCTGCACTGATGAGGTGGCACTGAGGGGCATTAGTGAGGCAGCACTGATGGGCACTGATAGGCTGCACTGTTGGACACTGATGAGGAGGCACTAAGGAGACTGCACTGATGAGGAGGCACTGGTGGGAACTGATAGGCAGCACTGATGTGCACTGATATGCTACAGTGAAGGGCACTGATTGGCACTGATGGGGCTACACTAATAATTCGGGCAGTGATTATCAGTGTAATCCGACAGCCTTGCCGGTTTTCGTCTATCCTTTCCTCACACAGACACAGCGTGTGAGAAAAGGACTTCTGATAACCGGAAAGTCTGTTTACATGTAATCAGCTGTGATTGAACCCAGCTGATCACATGGTAAAGGGCCACTGTGATTGGTCCTTTTACCCCGATCTGTAATCAGCTGTGTCCAAAGAACACAGCGGTCACAAATCACGCTGGGGGCGGGGTTATGGGTGGACATCCATGGATGCCCAGAACTGGACAACCGCTTTGTAGCTGTCTTTCAGCTATAGCACAGTTGGCAAGTGGTTAAACCTTGGTTCACATTTCTGTGTGTCGGGAGCATGGGACATCAGGGACATCTTTTCTCATGTTTCTTAAGGGTAGGGCAAACCATTGAAATGAATGTGCTGTCCTACACGTGATGTGTGGAAATGCATTAAAAACACACATGAACACAATATTATGACCCAAGCCTAAAGTGAAGTTTTCCTAACACTTTGAAATGTTGTCTGAGTCTATGGACATTTGTCTCTTTCCACACTGCTAGTCTATATAAAGAAGCAGAATACCAATGTATTAATGCTTCCTTTGTCAAGAAATAACTTCAAGAGTTCCTTCAATTTTTACATTTATTATCCAGTTAACAAGCATTTGGTCAGTAACTTGATTATGATAGCAACATTGTAAATAATGAGATGGAGATAGTAGGAAAGTTTATTATAGGAGTCATGGTTTCCATACCCTGCACTGATGATGGTCAAAAAGCCTGAAGCAGCTCTAGGCAGTTTATAATAAATGACTCTAAATGAGTATAATATTAGGCTATACAGTATTTGAAATATACCTGAATCTGGAAGCATCTGGCTAATGGGGCAAAGTCCTTAGCTTGGTCAGCTTGACTAGAGGGCAGGGAAGACTCCTGGGGGTTTATTTATTAAAGCTGGAGAGTCCAAAATCAGACTCCCTTCTGCATAGAAACCAATCAGCTTCCAGGTTTCATTGCCAAAGCTTCATTGAACAAGCTGAGGTTAGAAGCTGATTGGTTTCTATGCAGAAGGGAGTCTGATTTTGGACTCTCCAGCTTTAGTAAATAAACCCCCTGGTGTCTCTATAAAGAGAACCTGTGACCTGCCCATGATATCATCAGGGTATAGAGGGCTTGTTAGCCCCCTTGTGGTAGTAATAAATCTAAATGAAAACGGGTTAACAATGTAAATGTGTGTATATATTTATATATATATATATATATATATATATATATATATATACACTGCTCAAAAAATTAAAGGAACACTTTTAAAACATATCAGATCTCAATGGGGAAAAATATCATGCTGATTATCTATACTGATATGGACTGGGTAATGTATTAGGAATGTAAGGATGCCCCATCGTTTGATGGAAATAAAAATTAACAACCTACAGAGGACTAAATTCAAAGACATCCCAAAAACCAAATTGGAAAAATGATGCAGCAGGCTAGTCCATTTTGCTGAAATTTTATATCAACTCAGAATGGTACTCAGTGGTTTGTATGGCCCCCACGTGCTTGTATGCATGCCTGATAACGTCGGGACATGCTCCCAATGAGAAAACGGATGGTGTCCTGGGGTATTTCCTCCCAGATCTGGACCAGGGAATCACTGAGCTCCTGCACAGACTGAAATGCAACCTGGCGGCGTTGAATGGCCAACACATGATATCTCAGAGGTGTTCTATTGGATTTAGGTCAGGCGAACGTGGGGGCCATTCAATGGTATCAATTCCTTCATCCTCCAGGAGCTACCTGCATACTGTCACCATATGAGGCCAAGCATTGTCGTGCACCAGGAGAAACTCAGGACCAACTGCACCAGCGTAGAGTCTGACAATGGGTCCAAGGATTTCATCCCGATACCTAATGGTAGTCAAGGTGCCATTGTCTAGCCTGTAGAGTTCTGTGTGTCCCTCCATGGATATGCCTCCTCAGACTATCACTGACCCACCACCAAAATGGTCATGCTGAACGATGTTTCAAGCAGCATAACATTCTCCTCGGCTTCTCCAGACCCTTTCACGTCTGTCACATGGGCTCAGGGTGAACCTGCTCTCATCTGTGAAAAGCACAAGGAGCCAGTGGTGGACCTGCCAATTCTAGTGTTCAATGGCAAATGTCAATCAAGCTCTATGGTGCCAGGCAGTGAGCACAGGGCCCACTAGAGGATGTCGGGCCCACGGGCCACCCTCAAGAAGTCTGTATCTGATTGTTTGGTCAGAGACATTCACACCAGTGACCTGCTGGAGGTAATTTTGTATGGCTCTGGCAGTGCTCATCCTTTTCATCCTTGCGCAAAGGAGCAGATACCGGTCCTGCTGATGGGTTAAGGACCTTCTACGGCCCTGTCCAGCTTTCCTAGAGTAACTGGCTGTCTCCTGGAATCTCCTCCATGCTCTTGAGACTGTGCTGGGAGACACAGCAAACCTTCTGGCAATGGCATGTATTGATGTGCCATCCTGGGGGAGTTGGACTGCCTGTGCAACCTCTGTAGAGTCCAGGTATCACCTCATGCTACCAGTAGTGACACTGAGTCTAGCCAAATGCAAAACTAGTGAAAAACAGTCAGAAAAGATGAGTAGGGAACAGGGGCGGACTGACAACTCATGGGGCCCCCGGGCAATAGGGGTTCATGAGGCCCCTGTGTCCTTGCCCAAACTCAAAAAAGCCTATGAAAAAGGTACCAGGGGCATCTCATGGGGCCCCCAACTGACCTCGGGCAGTGCCCGAGTTTCCAAATGGTCAGTCCGCCCCTGGTAGGGAATAAAATGTCAGAGGCCTCCACCTGTAAAACCATTCCTGTTTTGGGGGTCGTCTCACTGTTGCCCATCTAGTGAACTTGTTGTTCATTTCATTAACACCAAAGCAGCTGAAACAGATTAACCACCCCCTCTGCTACTTAAATGACCAGATCAATATCAGAAGGAGATTCATTGACTTGATGCTATACGCTGGTTAAAAAGTGTTCCTTTAATTTTTTTGAGCAGTGTATTTTCTGAAAGCACATGACCAGTAGAATAAAAATAAGGTGCTACTGAATTTTAAGGCCCAGTGATATTTGTGCAAATGTTTATCAAAACAATATTTTACCTAATAATACACTAAAATCATTATTAGCAGGTACAAACACAGCAGAGTTTAAAAAATCCTGCTAAATTCCTACTAAATATAAAAGCTCAACCTGTATTGAGTTAATAAATAACAAATATTTGTAAAATTTTAAATTGCACCTTTTTGCGAAATGGTGAAAATTGAACGTATGCGAAACTGTAAATAAACAAATTTCTCTAAAAATCATGAGGTTTTAAATGTTCACTTACAGCTTTCAGAGTTTATAAAAGACCCCATAAACCATATATTTTCTGAAAGCATAGGACCAGTACAATACAAAGAAGGTGCTACTTTTCATTAATACTTATTTGCATACATAAACATAACACAACTTACAAAATTCCCGCTAAGTTCCTACTAAGGCCTTGTTCACATGGGATGTACTAAAGCGTATGCCCTATGGATGGCCGTGTTTACCTGCATGGGGATGCACAGGTGTTTTGTACATCCCTGTGCAGGCAATCCTATTCATGTTAATTGGGATGCAGTGGCTGCAAGGAAAGATCTGACTGTAGGTGCATGGTCTCAAACGTAGACGGTGTCAGTTCAGAGACAGGCACCCATATGGATGTTAAATTGGGAGCAGTTACAATTTTATTTATTTTTACAGGTACATTTTTATAATATTATCTACCTTTTTTTGGGGGGAGGGGGCGCAAAAGCTCTACAGCTTAATGCAATGCATGCGGTTGCAGCGCATTTGTCAGTAAAAATGGGGTAAAAAATGGTGGAGGGGAGGCATTGACTTGCTTCCTCACCCTGTCAGTAGTCTCTGGAGTGTGATCCGAATGCAGATCAGGCTTCAGAGGCAAGGGTGTTTTTTTTTTGGGGGGGGGGGGTTACCAAATTTTATTTTTTTTTTCCTTTTGGGGGAGGGCTTTGGAGAGACATTAGAGGTCTAAACAGACTCTTAATTTCTTATTTTTTAGATGGAGAAAGGGACTGAAGACAGTTCCTTTCTCAGCAGCCGGAGCTGCAATGTGGATGGATGAGTAGAAGTCAGTACTGACTCCTATCCATTCACAAAATGACAGTAAATGTCTATGTAAAAGACAGTAAAAGTTCTATGCTTCATTCACAACTGAAACATAGTAAACACAGTTTACTATGAGTCAGTGATAAATGAACAGAGTGATTGCTACTGATCACATGTGCATTCAGGAAAGAAAAGGGGCTAGTAAACCATCTTGACAGTCACGATCTCCCGTGCAGCAGCTGCAGCTGGCAGGAGGGGGTAGAGAGAATGCCAGCCAGCAGTGCTGCATGGGGGGAGCTGTAGGAGATTGTGTGGGGGGGGGGCACAAGTGGGAGAGGCAGAGGAGGGAAGCCGGTACTTGCACAGCCATGGGGATCAGTGCTGGAGGTGGGGCAAGGGCAGTAATCTGCCAGTGCTAGGAGGGGGGGCCCAGGAACGGTGCGGGGGTCACAGCAGCAGACTCTGCAATTGCCAGTGAGAGAGACAGAGGAGGGAAGCCCGTAATTGCAGAGCCACAGGGGATTGGTGCTGGCGGGGGGGGCAGAGGAGGTAATCGGCCGTGCTGGGGGGGGTGGGTGCTGGGGGGGTGTAGGAAGAGTGTGGGGGTCACAGTGGCAAGTAGGCTTTGCAATTACGGGACAGGCAGAGGAAGGAAGCCAGTAGTTGGAGAGGGTGAGAAGCAGACAAGGAGCGGTAATTGGGGAGGGGGTCGCTTCAGTGACCATGAGCTTGTAGCACAAGGAAGTCAGGTTCATATGGCGTACGGACCTGGCCAGCTGGGAGCAGTGCTGTAGGTCCATACACCATATCTGGCAGTGAAAGGGTTAAACGTGTGCAAAAAGAAAATGCAAAAATGGCCCTGGCAGTGAAAGGGTTAAATTTTTCAGCAAACCTATAACATCTGACATTCTGAATGAATAACCTGACAACCTCAGTGGTGGCATTTAAGCTGGAAATTTTTCCAGTGATGCGATCAAGACTGTGGTGTCATCAATGGTCCCATGAAACAAAGGACCTCATACAAAGTACAGTAAATAAATAGCTTTTATGGATTGACAACAGACACTCCTGGAAGTGACTAATTGGCCAACATTAACGTTTAACCACAAAGGTGTGAATGCAGGCTTTGAGAGTGCCAGTCCCCTCGGCTATGAAATGGATGAGATAAGAGTCCCAAGAACTGGCACAGGGAGCACTATTGTTATATTGCTCTTGTGTTAGCTCTACTTTCACATTGGGTTCATAGTGGAAAGTTACCACCAAACCGTTCCACATGTATGCAAGCCGCCAGCACGCTAACCGCAACATAGCGAAGTTTACTTTGCTAAGTGCTCTTGGCTAATCCGACACATTCGTCATTGTCACCAGACCAATTAATTAGAAAAATATTTGCAAAGAGTTTGACGAATAAAAGTTTTAATGGTTCTCTCAGGTTTCACCTGGAAAGTCTGAATATAGAAGACAAAGTCTACCACCAATAAAGCTTGTAAGTTTAGTAAAAGCACAAAGTCCCCTACCTAAAGAGCCTGATCTCCACCTTTACATGAAATTGCTTCCCCAATTACCAACTCCACTCCTGAGGAGCTTAACGTGACATCAAATAAAAAATTCTATTCAAGTATGTATTCTTAACTTAGAAAATTCTCTTCTTTTGCTCTCAGTCTCCTCCAGATCTTCAACTCATTCAGCTGCTGTGACCTGACTTCCTCTTAGAGGGTGGCTATGTTCGTTCTTCATGGTCCCACTGTATGTAGGATTGTAACCACCCTCTCTTGCTTGTTCCAGAGATGGACTATGAACTATGGGATGTGTAGTATGAATAAAGAAGTGCACATGGCCACAACTACCATGCACTGCTTGATCCAAACAAACAGAAGTGAAGGGGGGGGGGGAGAAAGGGTTTAGGGGTTCATGGAAGGTGCAACAAGGGAGGCAGAAAAACACAGTATGAAATGTTTTCTCAAAAAAAGTTTACAGGTCCATAGGAGAACTCCAGCCATTAAAAAATCAAGTAATATAGTAGCTGCTTACTTTTAAGAAACAGACACTCACCAGCCCAGGAGTCCAGGGCTGTGTTCACCCGGGCCAGTTCTTCGCCATTTTTCAGATCACCAGCGCCACCATCTTGGATGTGGGAGCTGGCTGTGACTTCCTGTTGTCTCACAGCTGGCTCACTGCCCATTCGTGGGCAGGCCAATCTTATGTAGTTCTTGCCTGGGAGAAAATTGAAGGTACTTCTCAGAAAAAGGTACCTGCAGTACTTTTAAGTGAAGGTTCTCTTTAAAAAGTGGATGTGTGAAAGCTGGGAGGGGGGAAGGGGGAGGTGATGATGGACCTTCCTCCATGCTTCCCATTAACTTGCTGGGCACCAAATCTGAGTCACATAAGAGGACTACCCCTGGTGTGGGTTATTCTGGGCTACACTAGGCACCCGTATAGGATAATTCTACTTTGCACACAAGGAGTACCTTTACTAGGTTCACCAATGCCCCGGGACAAGGCTGAGGGTGTCGTCAGGGAATGCATGACCTTAAGGTGGGTCACCACTCTTATAGATGAACATACACTGTGTACACTTACAAACAACTGTTCTCCATTTACTCTGGGGTCCCCATGGAAGCGTGGATCTTCCCACTGTATCTCGCAATTAGGTGGGCCATGATGAACACTGACCACAGCCTCCTGCCCAGCTTTTTCCCAACATCGGTCCTGGTAGTGGCATGGAACCCCGCCGTGCGCATAGCACAGGCTCCAACGTGTACTTGATTTTAATTTTTTAACTTCCGTTCCTCTATACAGGATGGCGACCTCTGTGGTGCAGTTTTGCTCCAGTTGCTATGAGAGATGGAATGCAGTGTAGGGAGCTCCGACAACATCTCCCTCACGGCTAGAGGCAGTTCCACCTATAACAGGCACATGTTCCAACAGGTTGCTTGCTGACTATACCTTTGTTGCTCATGGAAACCACATGTATAATGTGCACTAGGATGACACGTAACATACTTATATCCCGATATGTTAGTGACCCAGAACTGTAGCAATGTGCAGGTTACTTGCAGTGCACTCCTTCAGACTTCAGACCAGGCAGAAGGCAAAGTTTCCACAATGTACTATATTAAATGCAGAACAGTCCATACAGAATCCAAAGATCACACAAAGCAGTCACTTTCCTAGTCTCTAATCCCTAATCCTAACTCAGGTTTAAGTGTTGCCCTGGCATACCTGCAAAGGTAGAGTCCATGTGCATTCAGGTCCAACACTGGCATTCCCCAGTGGCTGCATTCCTCAGGGTGAACCCCAGGCTGAATGGCTCTCACATCTTTTGGGGTCTTAGGTGGCTGTACCCACCATGGAACATAGCTGATGAATCGATCTCAAGGGTCTCAAACTTCTCCAGGGGAGCTTTGAGGAACCTCCTTCCTTCCCCCAGGCCTCCTCCTGCTCTCTCCCCAACAACACCCCAGGGCTCTGGAATAGGGCCTCAGACTCTGGACCACATCTCCCTTTTTATAGCCACAGGAGCAGTGGGTCAGACCCAAAGTTCCTGGCAAACAAAAAACCCAGGAACTAAGTTAACCCCAGCCCTTCCTTCTGGGGTAGCACCTAACTGGGGCAGCACAGTGGCTAAATGGCTTGCACCTCCGCCCTGGCAGCACTAGGGTCATTGGTTTGAATTCCAACCATGGCACCACCTGCCTGGAGTTTGCATTTTCTCCCTGTGTCTGCATGGGTTTCCTCTGGGTACTTCGGTTTCCTCCCACACTACAAAGACATGCTGGTAGGTTAATTGGGTTCTGTCTAAATTGGACTTAGTATGTGTATGTATGAATGTGAGTTAGGGACCTTAGATTATATGCCTCTTGAGGGTTAGGGACTAATGTGAATCTACAGTTAGGTCCATATATATTTGGAAACAAGCACAATTTTTCTTCATTATCCTTCCTACTATAGAAGTTAAACTAACAGGTCTATAATTACTTGGTAAAGTTTTTGACCTCTTTTTAAATATTAGCACCACGTTGCCTTACACCAATCCAGTGGAACTATGCCGGTCATTAAAGGATCCCTAAAAATTAGAAACAATGGCTTTGAAATTACAGAGCTCAATTCTTCAAGGACCTGTGGGTGTATGCCATCTGGTCCAGGTGCTTTATTCTGTCTAAATATTTTTGGATCATATCAATTGCGAGCCAATGCGGATCATCTTGAGCTGTGTCAATACCATGCCCATTATGGACAAGAGCTCCCCCATGATCCTTTGTATACACAGATCTGAAGAAGGTATTTATTAAATTTGCCTTCTCTTTGTCCCCAGTCACCCACTCTAGATTATTTTGTAAAGGGCCTACATGCTAGGACCGAACCTTTTTACTATTAATATATTTGAAGAATTTTTGGGGGTTGGTCCTGCTATCTTTTGCAATCTGTCGTTCATTTTCAATTTATGTGGCCTTTATTTCCTTTTTGTATATTATGTTATATTCTTTGTAATGTTTAAATGATGATAGCATTCTTTCATTTTTATATTTAATAAAAGCTCTTTTCTTATTATCTATAGCTTTTTTAACTTTGGCCATAAGCCACATAGGTTTGACTTTAAGCCTTTTAAACTTGTTGCATATGGGAATATATTTTGCAGTATGTTCACATAGAGTCTTTTTGAAGAACTCCCATTTCTGTGTTGTGTTCATCAATGCCAATATTCTCTCCCAGTCTAAGTCTTGGAGAGCAGCTCTTAGCCTTGGAAAATTAGCTCTCATAAAATTGAGTGGTTTTATTTTTCCCGTATGTGCTCGCTGTTTACAGCTAACAATAAATGAAATCATGTTATGGTCACTGCTACCCAGATATTCTTGTATATGGACATTCATAATAAGCTCTTTATGGTTTGAGATTACCAGGTCCAGCAGGGCATCATTCCTAGTAGGGGCTTCTATGAACTGTACCATAAAATTGTCCTGTAGTAAGCTTAGAAAATGTTGCCCTTTAACTGTTCTTGCAGTACCATTATTCCAGTCAATTTCCAGGTAGTTAAAATCCCCCATTATTATCACTGTCCCAGCCCTTGCAGCCCTTTCGATCTGTGCAAGTAGCTGAGTCTCTACCTCCTCATTAACACTGGGAGGCCTATAACAAACTCCAATGATTACCTTTGTAGTATGCACCCCCATGTGCAGTTCCACCCATAATATTTCAGCCTCATCACGCTCTCCATCAACTAGGTCCTCTTTCACACTTGCTCTGAGATCACTTCTCACATAGAGACAGACACCACCACCTTTCCTATTTACCCTGCCTCTCCGAAAGAGAACATAGCCAGGAATATTAATGGCCCAGTTATGTGAAGAATGAAGCCAAGATTCAGAAATACCAATTAAATCATAGTTCTCTTCATGCACCAAAGCTTCCAACTCACCTATTTTGCTTGGCCGACTTCTGGCATTGGTGAACAAACACTTTAATGCATTGACACCTTGTTCACACGTACAGTTGCAAGAAAAAGTATGTGAACCCCTTGGGATTACGTGGAGTTTTGCATGAATAGGGCATAAAATGTGCTCTGAACGTCATCTAAGTCACAACAATAGAAGAACACAGTCTGCTGAACACAATACTACACAAACATTAGATGTTGCCATGGTTTAATTGCACATAACATGTAAACATTCACAGTGCAGGGAGGAAAAAGTATGTGAACCTTTGGACTTAATAACTGATTGACCCTCCTTTGGCAGCAATAACCTCAACCAAACGTTTCCTGTAGTTGCAGATCAGACCTGCACAACGATCTGGAGTAATATTGGACCACTCCTCTTCACAAAACTGTTTCAGTGTAGCAATATTCTTGGGATGTCTGGTGTGAACCCCTCTCTTAAGGTCATGCCACAGCATTTCAATCGGGTTGAGGTCAGGACTCTGACTGGGCCACTCCAGAAGGCGTATTCTGTGCTGTTGCAGCCATTGTTTTGTTGAATTACTTGTATGCTTTGGGTCATTGTCCTGTTGCATCACCCATCCTCTGCGGAGCTTCAGTTGGCGGAGAGATGGTCGTACGTTTTCCTGCAAAATGTCTTGATAAACTCTGGAATTCATTTTCCCATCAATGACAACAATCCGTCCAGGCCCTGAGGCAGTAAAGCAGCCCCAAACCATGATGCTCCCTCCGCCATGTTTTACAGTGGGGATGAGGTTTTGATGTTGGTGTGCTGTGTCTTTTTTTCTGCACACATAGTGTTGTGTGTTCTTCCCAAACAACTCAATCTTGGTTTCATCTGTCCACAGTATATTTTGCCAGTAGTGCTGTGAAACATCCAGGTGCTCTTTTGCAAACTTCAAACGTGCTGAAATATTCTTTTTGGACAGCAATGGCTTCCTCCGTGGTGTCCTCCCATGTACTCCATTCTTGTTTAATGTTTTCCTTATTGTAGATGTGTCAACAAAAATGTTAGCACATGCCAGAGATTTCTGTAGGTCTTTAGCTGACACTCTGGGATTCTTCTTTACCTCATACAGCATTTTGCGCTGTGCTCTTGCAGTCATTTTTACAGGACGACCACGCCTAGGAAGAGTACCAACAGTGCTAAACTTTCTCCATTTGAAGACAGTCTGTCTTACCGTGGACACATGAACATCAAGGCTTTTGGAGATACTTTTGTAACCCTTTCCAGCTTCATGCAAGTCAACAATTCTTGATCGTAGGTCTTCTGAGAGCTCTTTTCTGCGAGGCATGGTTCACATCAGACAGTGCTTCTTGAAACCAGTAAACCCAAAACAGGTGTGTGTTTTTTAAGGGCAGGACAGCTGTCAGCAGCACATCCAATATCATCACACTGATTGGAGTCAAGGTTGGCTCACTCCTGGCTCCAATTAGCTCTGGGAGAAGTCATTAAGCTAGGGCCTCACATACTTTTTCCTCCCTGCACTGTGAATGTTTACATGTTATGTGCAATTAAACCATGGCAACATCTAATGTTTGTGTAGTATTATGTTCAGCAGACTGTGTTTTTCTATTGTTGTGACTTAGATGACGTTCAGAGCACATTTTATGCCCAATTCATGTAAAACTCCACGTAATCCCAAGGGGTTCACATACTTTTTCTTACAACTGTATTTTGCATATTTCTTATTTTCATACAAATGGTACCAATTCCACTGGTTGTTTGTAACATGGGAACTTTCTTATCTGCGATATTTTGTTGAAAACCCTTTACTGGCAATGACTGCCTGAAGTCTGGAACCCATAGACATTACCAAAAACTGGGTTTCCTCCTTTCTGATGCTTTGCCAGGCTCTAACTGCAGCTGCCTTCAGTTGTTCTTTGTTTGTGGGTCTTTCTGCCTTTAGTTTTGCCTTCAGCAAGTGAAATGCATGCTCAATTGGGTTGAGATCAGGTGATTGACTCGGCCATTTCAGAATATTCCACTTCTTTTCCTTCAAAAGCTCCTAGGTTTCTTTTGCAGTGTGTTTTGGATCATTGTCCATCTGTACTGTGAAGCACCATCCAATAAACTTTGCTGCATTTGGTAGCCTGAGTGGGCCCTGTGCTCACAGCCCCGCACCATAAAGCTTGATTGGCATTTGCCATTGAACAACAGAATTGGCAGGTCCACCACCAGCGCCCTGTGCTTTTCACAGATGAGAGCAGGTTCACCCTGAGCCCATGTGACAGACATGAAAGGGTCTGGAGAAGCCGTGGAGAATGTTATGCTGCCTGTAACATCATTCAGCATGACCATTTGGGTGGTGGATCAGTGATGGTCTGGGGAGGCATTCCATGGAGGGACACAGAGACCTCTACAGGCTAGACCAGCAATGGGCAAACTACGGCCCGCGGGCCGTATACGGCCCGGCGGACCTTTTAATCCGGCCCGCGGAGCTAGGCTCCCGCAAGGCCAGTGGTCGGCAAGCCGCGGCTCTTTACAAATTTAGATGCGGCTCTCCTGTGTGCCGGGCGCCCGCTCCCCTCCCTCCTCTCCTCCTCTCCCCTCCTCCTCTCCCCTCCCTCCTCTCCTCCTCTCCCCTCCCCTCCTCTCCTCTCGGATGGCCGCCCCCCCTCTCGGATGGCCGCCCCCCTCCCTCCTCTCGGACGTCAGGACTCTGCAGCTGTCAGGATGTAGGCGGGGCAGCGTGACTAACTCCTCTCACAGTCCTCCCTGAAGACCAGAACGGCGCGGGAATACGAGAGGAACGCGCGGACCAAAGGTAAGTGAATTGACACAGGGGGGGGACTTACTATATGGGGGATGAATTACTATATGGGGGACTTACTATATGGGGAATGAATTACTATATGGAGGACTTACTATATGGGGAATGAATTACTATATGGGGGACTTACTATATGGGGAATGAATTACTATATGGAGGACTTACTATATGGGGAATGAATTACTATATGGGGGACTTACTATATGGGGAATGAATTACTATATGGGGGACTTACTATATGGGGAATGAATTACTATATGGGGGACTTACTATATGGGGAATGAATTACTATATGGAGGACTTACTATATGGGGGATGAATTACTATATGGAGGACTTACTATATGGGGAATGAATTACTATATGGAGGACTTACTATATGGGGAATGAATTACTATATGGGGGACTTACTATATGGGGAATGAATTACTATATGGAGGACTTACTATATGGGGAATGAATTACTATATGGGGGACTTACTATATGGGGGATGAATTACTATATGGGGGATGAATTACTATGTGGGGGATGAATTACTATATGGGGGATGAATTACTATGGGGGATGAATTACTATATGGGGGATGAATTACTATGGGGGATGAATTACTATAGGGGGGATGAATTACTATGGGGGACGAATTACTATATGGGGGACGAATTACTATATGGGGGACGAATTACTATATGGGGGATGAATTACTATGGGGGATGAATTACTATATGGGGGATGAATTACTATGGGGGATGAATTACTATATGGGGGATTAATTACTATATGGGGGATTAATTACTATGGGGGATTAATTACTATGCTTACTATGGGGGAATATTACTATACTTACTATGGATGACACATACACATCATTCATCTACTCTTGGTCCGGCCCCCGGGTCCAATATATGAACCCATTGCGGCCCTCAAGTCAAAAAGTTTGCCCACCCCTGGGCTAGACAGTGGCACCCTGACTGCCATTAGGTATCGGGATGAAATCCTTGGACCCATTGTCAGACCCTACGCTGATGTAGTGGGTTCTGAGTTCCTCCTGATGCACGACAATGTCTGGCCTCATGTGGTGAGAGTATGCAAGCAGTCGCTGGAGGATGAAGGAATTAATATCATTGAATGGCCCCCACACTCGCCTGAGCAAAATCCAAAAGAACACCTCTGGGAAATCATGTTTCGGTCCATCTGACGCCACCAGGTTGCACCTCAGACTGTCCAGGAGCTCAGTGATGCCCTGGTCCAGATGTGGGAGGAAATACCCCAGGACACCATCCGTCGTCTCATTAGGAGCATTCCCCCGACGTTGTCAGGCATGCATTCAAGTGTGTGGGGGCCATACAAACTACTGAGGACCATTTTGAGTTGCTGCATTGAAATTCCAGAAAAATGGACTAGCCTGCTGCATCATTTTTTCACTTTCATTTTTGGGGTGTCTTTGAAATCAGTCCTCTGTAGGTTGATAATTGCCATTTCCATCAAACGATGGGGCATCCTTACGTTCCTAACACATTACCCAGTCCATATCAGTATAGATATCCATCAGGGGATTTTTCCCCATTGAGATCTGATGTGTTTTCAAAGTGTTCCTTTAATTTTGTTGAGCAGTGTACAAAAGTCATGTGGATTATTTCTTGAATCCTGATGTGCTTTGTGTATTTCTTCCAGATCCATGCAGTAACCTAATGTGACTGTGAAGTAAAACAAGAAGAAGCGCACCAACCTTGCGCATTACCTCAGTAACCAAATTTATTTAGTAAAAGAATGGTACTCACAAACAGCGAATAAAAACAGGCATGTAAGTCCTCCCAGGGACTTCAAAGGCAAGAGGCCAGCGCAAATCCCATCATGGGGGTGGACACTCAGTACAGCTGACGCGTTTCGAAGGCCATGCCTTCTTCCTCAGAGCTGACTAGACTGAGAGTGTAGGTTCCCATTTATACCCCAGACTGAAATAAAGCCCTCCCCTAAAGGGTTGGGCTGTCCTGGGCAAGGGGGAGGGACCAGGGTGTCAACAAAATGCAGTAACTAGTCATCAGAATATATATAAAACCCAATATACATAATGAACATACATTCAAAACGCGTCAGCTGTACTGAGTGTCCACCCCCATGATGGGATTCGCGCTGGCCTCTTGCCTTTGAAGTCCCTGGGAGGACTTACATGCCTGTTTTTATTCGCTGTTTGTGAGTACCATTCTTTTACTAAATAAATTTGGTTACTGAGGTAATGCGCAAGGTTGGTGCGCTTCTTCTTGTTTTACTTTACAGTTCTGTTCGGGCTTCCCCAGCCTTGGTTTGGAGCTGCACGACCTTGTATGCCCCGGTGGTTGTTTTTTTGGGATTTGATCTACTCACCACCGGCCTGGGTCCCGGAGCGCAGGAGAAATTGCATTTAGTAACCTAATGTGAACCTTTTCCTTCCTGTAATAAAGACTTGTCACTGCTGCTCTCTCTCCTTGTGGTCTTGTCTCCGCTCCCTCCTGTAGATTTATGTGCGGAGGCTGCTGGGTCCCTCCCACAGCTCTGCTCCCTGCACAGGCTCTGTACCCCACAGCGACGATGTCACTGCTACTTTTACAAAATAATATCTGGGTTTACAAGGCAGTTGGTGCTCACAAAGGGGAGATTTAGATCCTTTGTGGCTATTAAGGAATATGTTTAAATGAACATTTTTGTGCCTGGAGTTGAGCTTTAATGAGTATGTGTTTGGTGTCTAAGAAAACCTCTCCACCCCTATTCTTTTGGCTGAAACTGTACTCTTAGAATCAACTGACACTTCTTACATAGTCTTTCCAAGAATAATCTAGTGACTCAGAATAAGATGTGATTGATTTAATTTCCTTCCTCGGAAACGTTTCATTTTCTCTGCTGTGTGGGCAGTTCAGCTAAATTACAAGTTCTGTTTATAAACTAAGCAGAATTGTGATGTCTGTGTGTGGACGGCAGGTGATTCAGGTAAGCGGGTAACAATTTGAGCCTGTGGCTTCATGTTGGGGAGGTGTTGCTCCTATCAGGACTGAAAATAAAGCCTTAAAGCTCAACAGAACTAAATCAGCTAAATACTTTTCAAGTGCATCAAAGCAAAAAGGTGTACAAAGTCCTACAGATCATTTTCTTTAGAAAGCAGCCTCAGCCTACGTAGAAAAGCCTGTCCCCTGCCAGCAGTTTGCTGAGAGGAAGAGCAGTGGTCTCTCTGCTGACTGTTGACAATCAGGTGGAAGCAATCAGGCAGCAGTACAGTCACCCAATTCCTTCTACACACCACTCATATATTCAACCCCCCCCCCCCCCCCCCACACTCCCATCTATGTTTCCTAGGCTCCGCTGTACCACCTGCAGACCCAGATCTAGCAAGGAGAGTGCAGCTGGATAGAGTAGAGGGGAGGGAGCGTATATAAAAAAGAAAAAGTTGCCATCCTGATCGAATATAATTATATCCTTATAATATCTCCGTCTCACTTCAAATTAAGTGTGGATTATAAACCCAGCAATACTTCAGAAAAACAAAATGGCAGTAGACTAGTGCAAAAACTGCCTAAAGGTGGTTTGTAATAAATCCCATGCGGAGTAATTTGTCACTACGTTGTTGAATGCAATATTGTATTTATTAGATCACATAGATCGTAGAAAAGGTAGACAAAAAAATGGTCGGCGTCTTCAATTCAGCTGTGTGGGCAATAATTGATCAATATGAGGCTGTAAAGATTCTTCTGTGTTCATCAAATGAGGTTTCCATACTTCTTAACCTAATCAATTTGTTTTTCCTCCTTTTAATATAAGCTTCAAAGCATATACGGAGAGGTTCCTAGGAATAAACAGTGCAATGTGAGGAATTCAAAAGAATCATAAAGCTTGTCGTCATCATTAAACCTAGTAGGATGCACATGTGGGAATCCGATTGTTGATTAAATATTCATCTCATTACCTTCTGAGTGAGTGTACCATATCTTGTAGATTGTGAATATAAATTTCCTTGTATGACCAAGAATAGTAGATAATAATCCAAAAAATGATATGTGTTAAGGTGAGGTTTCTGGAATAAAGACAATTAGTGAAATAGTATAAAGTGATACATGAGTGTGGCTCTTATGTTAAATATAATGAGTTTACCATATTGAAAACCTGGTCAATTCCCACTGATGAAGTGAAAAACATTTGTATAATGGTATTGATGATGGAATCCAAGAAATACCTTATTTTTCTCTCCATAAGACGCACTTTTTTCCCCCCAAAAAAGGGGGGGAAATGTCAGTGCGTCTTATGGAGTGAATATAAAGCGTCCGGTCCGGTATTTCTGCTGCCACCATGTCAGAATACCAGGCCAGCCGCTCAGCTCTTCTCTCCTGCAGGGCCTTGCCTGTTCCTCGCTCCAGCGCTGCACAGTCTTCTTTGACAGCCGGGTGCCCACTGCGCATGCGCTGCGCTTTGTGAATGGTCCAGTGTTTTCTGGGACACATGACAGGTCCCAGAAGGCGCCGGGCCATTCACAAAGCGCAGCGCTTCTCGCGCATGCGCAGTGGGCACCCGGCTGTCACAGAAGCCGGCACGGGAAGAAGAGGGAAAGACAACTCCGCGGAAGTGGGAGCGGGTACCTGTCAAATTCAGGTACCCGTTCCCCCTCCCTCCCCAAAGGTCAGCAGTCTCTGGTCATCCCCTGCACTGTCTGCAGTCTCTGGTCATCCCCTGCACTGTCTGCAGTCTCTGGTCATTCCCTGCACTGTCTGCAGTCTCTGGTCATCTGTACTGTGTCCCTGGTATTTTCCCTGTACTATGTCCACAGTCTCTGGTCATCTCCTGTACTGTGTCCGCAGTCTCTGATCATCTCCTGTACTCTGTCCGCAGTCTCTGGTCATCTCCTGTACTGTGTCCGCAGTCTCTGGTCATCTCCTGTACTGTGTCCGCAGTCTCTGGTCATCTCCTGTACTGTGTCCGCAGTCTCTGGTCATCTCCTGTACTGTGTCCGCAGTCTCTGGTCATCTCCTGTACTATGTCTGCAGTCCATTGGTTCAGAAAATTTTTTTTTCTTGTTTTTTGCCTCTAAAACCTAGGTGCGTCTTATGGAGCGAAAAATACAGTAAGTAGTATGGAAGTCTCTATAAATTGCATTCAAACATTCATGTTTCCTTAAGATGTGCCCTGTAAGGGTTCCAAAAATGTATCTTATGCAAGAGCTGATGCGGTTCCTATAGGGATACGTGAGACTAAAATCCCATATCAGAGGTAGTAAAACAAATGGTATTAAATATACCTATTGTATCCAAAAATTCCCCTCAAGATAGAGCTCAAATGACCCTATCGTGGCCTGGGGTATATATTATCCCGTATCAAAAAATTGTGGTTTATAATGACTCAGCTTAATATTATGGTACTTGCCACCCGTGGAAGTGAACTGAGTCACTTAAAATCGCCCATAAAACTCCTTAGAGTAATTGCATAGTGGTTTTCCATTTGCCTCGGGTTTATCCAAGATGGAGCTGCATCACTTGCTTCTTTCCCCTTGTGGATACCGCAGCATATGAAGACGCCGAGCGTGATGATGTCATTACGTTGATGCGTTTCGTCCGCCAATCATCGCAGACTTTGTGAACCATTACACTCCTGATGTCTCAATAAAAATACCAAACAAAATAGTTTAACTAAATGATTAAAAGAAAAAAAAAGTATAGTGAAAAAAAGTGGGGACAAAAATAAAGTTACACTCAAGCACATAATGTAAATTCCCCAAAAAATACATATGTGTGGAATCCACATAGGAAAGCATTGATTGTCTTACACGTGTTATATATTACCTAGCATGCCAGAGTGAAGATAATAAGGCTGCTTTCACACTGATCCATTTTTCTTCCGTGTTTGTTTAAAATAAAGCAGAAGAAAAACATGTGATCATTAAATCATATGGAACTCTTTACACTGGTCATTTTCAGGTCTGTTGCAGCCTTTTTGGTGCATGCTTGGTGCGGTAAAAAAAAAAACGATTCGATTAATATAGCCACCCAAGTGGCCAATTGAGTGCGTAGCAATGGAAAGCTCGTAGTCACGGTTTAGTTCTTTTTTCTAAGCCATTTTCTTACATAGTTAGGCTGACTGAAAAAAGACCCAAGTCCATCCAGTTCAACCATAAAGGGAACAAAAATGTTTATATCCTATACCCACAGTTGATCCAGAGTAAGGCCAAAAAACCCAGCAAAGCATGATCCAATTTGCCCCTGCAGGGAAAAAAATCCTTCCTAATCCCCAGAGAGACAATTGGATATTCTCTGGATCAACTTTACCTATAAATGTTAGTAACCAGTTATATTCTGTGTATCTAGGAAAGAATCCAGGACTTTTTTAAAGCAATCCACTGAGCTGGGCAGAACCAACTCTTGAGGGAGTCTATTCCACATTTTCACAGCTCTTACTGTGAAGAAACCTTTCCGTGTTTAGAGATTAAATCTCTTTTCCTCCAGACGTAAATAGTGCCCCCTTGTCCTCTGTAATAACCTGAAGGTGAAGAACTTGAAAAGTTCACTATATGGACCACCTATGTATTTGTGCATGTTGATCATATCCCCCCTTACTCTCCTTTTCACAAGAGAGAATTCAGTTCTCCACTATTCTCCACCATTGATTCCCCCAGTTGTACCCCCCCTAGTATGTATGATGCATGCATATTCTTGGCTCCCAAGTGTATAAACTTACATTTATCAACATTAAACCTCATTTGCCACATAGTTGCCCAATTAAGTGCATTGAGGACGGTTTGTAAACTGCAGACATCCTGTAAGGACATTATTCCTAGGGCCGGTGCTTCCACTAGGCAAACTAGGCACCCACCTAGGGCGTACTGCCACTCAGGGGCACCTGGGCACGGCACAGGCCGGAACTCTCTCTGTGGGGGATGCCGCCACTTCATGAATGATCTTCAGCTGAGGGGAGAGGTAGCAGTGGGGAGGAAGAAAGGACAGAGGAAGATACCAGTTGTCTGGGGCCAATGTTGCAGCTGAGCTGTCACTCGTTATAGTGTTCCTCTCAGACTCAGTCCCTCACTGCAAGCTGACTGCTGTTCACTGTGGAGTTCCAGCCCTTCTTTCTCCATTCTTGCGCCTTTGGAAGAAGGTAATGTCTGACTCTCATATCTTGTGTCTGTGTGAGTGTGACCCAGCCGGCCAGACATCCATCACATGTGAAATGTATCAGTGAGTGATGACATCATCACGATCCCACAGCCTCTTCTAGTGCCTGCTGATCTGTGTCAGTGTTGGTGGTGGTGTGTTGTGTCGGATCTGTTACTGTGTGGGATCGCTCAGTTTAACTGCTTGCTGTCACAGTGTTTTATCTCCTCTCATTGCCTGGGGATTTCCAGCCAGTCTGTCAGAGTGTGGATCCATCATCCTCCACTCACTGCAACTGTCACTAATTTTGTCACTAACTTCATCTTTAATATTGGTGCTGATGGCATCTCATGGTACTTATCTTTACAAATTAAAAGAAATTTAGCATTTTCATGTTTTGTTGATGTCATTTTTTTTTGGGGGGGGGGGGCACAAGTAGCTGATCTTGCCTAGGGCGCAAAATAGTCTAGCATCGGCCCTGGTTATTCCTGCACAGCTTGGTGTCATCTGCAAAGACTGAAATAGTATTTAGAATCCCAGACCCTATATCACTAATGAATATATTAAAAAGTAAGGGTCCCAACACTGAACCTTGGGGTACACCACTGACAACCCTAGACCATTCGTAGTATGAATCATTAACCACTACTCCCAGAATACGATCTTTTAGCCAGTTTTCTATCCATTTACATACAGATTTTTCCAAGCCTGTAGACCTTACCTTACACATTAGCTGTGTGTGGGGAACTGTGTCAAACGCTTTTGCATAATCCAAGTATACCACGTCCACCACCACCCCTCTGTCCAAATATACCACGTCCACATCCACCCCTCTGTCCAAGGTTTTGCTCACTTCCTCAAAGAAATCAGATTTGTTTGACAACTTCTGTCTTTCATGAATTCATGCTGTCTGTTGCTTAAAATATTTTTTTCCAGCACGAACTCATCTATGCAGTCTTTTATTAAACTCTCCAGTATCTTCCCAACTATAGAAGTTAAACTAACAGGTCTATAATTACTTGGTAAAGATTTTGACCCCTTTTTAAATATTGGCACCACATTGGCCTTACACCAGTCCAGTGGTACTATGCCAGTCATTAAAGAGTCCCTAAAAATCAGAAACAATGGCCTTGCGATGATCAAACTCAATTCTTTAAGGACCCGTGGGTGTATGCCATCCGGTCCAGGTGCTTTATTCACCTTTATTCTGTCTAAATAATTCTGGAGCATTTCAATTTTGAGCCAATGTGGATCATTTTCTTGTTGAGTGTTACGCCTCGATTATATTCTCAATTGTTGTAGGTATTCTGATGCTTATGGTATAAACCTCAACTGACTAGCATGGTTGTTGTCAATGTGCCATATTTCTCAATAAAATGTTGTCCTTTAAAAAAAACATAAAAAAAGCACCAAAATCGAACCTTTCCAATAGTGTGGATGGAAATGGAATAAAAAAATAAGGCAAAAACGCATTAAAAACACACCCATGGTTGCGTCTTTGGTACATTTTTGAGGCACGTTTTTTTTTCACAGATGCACCAGAAAGAAAGCAAAAATGCACATGCGTTTTTACGTGTTTGCAAGGGAACACTGTGAAAGTAGCCTAATTCTAGGGCTAACAGTTAATGTGATTCTAAAAATTAACAAACATGTTACACTTACCTGCTCTGTGCAATGGTTTTGCAAAAAAACTTCTGACTTTAGAACCACTTTAACTCTAAGCTCATTGTCTACGGAAAATTTAGAGTACTGAAGTGTGTCTCCATCTTTACATACACAATTTTAAGGCTTGACATGTTTATCTATTTACTTGGTACAACCTCATTGTTTATATTTTCCCAAAAATTTTAATTATATATTGTGGTTTGCTGAGATTGTGTGACATAAAATATTAGAACAATCAAGATTCTTTTCTCATTTTTTCTTAAGGTCTTTGCTTTCAGAAAAAATTAAATGTTTGATGGGTTTTAAGTAATCTTCAGGTCTAAATGATTTTTTCTAAATGTGTGGAAAAAAAGGGCGAAAACAGCTAAGGCAGCAAAAGCGTTAAACACATACAGGGAAAGTAGCCTACCTTTTTTTTTACGCATTCTTTATTCAAAGAAAGTTTTTACAATGACAATAAGCAAAAAAAAAAAGAAAAAATAGAAATGTACAAGATTCAGAGACCTAATCATCCATGTACAAATTCAGAAAGGGTACAGTTAGGATACCACCTGTTCAGTATGTCAAGTATGTAAAGTGTGCCCAACGTTTTAAAAAAATAAAATTGACCCAAAGGGAGGGTACAAAATAATAAAAAAAAAAGTTGCAAAAGACAATTGTTTTCAGGGTTTTTTTTTTTAATTCAAGGCAAAGTGACAGTGTTTTTGCAAGTGCCTTACCTCCCTCCAATCTATTTTTCCATATGACAATGCTGAATCTAGCAGCCATTACTAGGACCCAGCACCATCATTGCTCCCCTCTAATATCTGACATTAGCCACCATTTAGTGCTGGCTGTGACACAAGAAGGAGCAGTGGGGAGTGCTGCCAAAGTTAATATCAGTGGGTCGAAGGGATTCCTTTGTACAGATATTGTCCATTTGCCCTCAATAGGAAGTGTGAGTGTCTCTGTAACACATAGAGAGACGCAGTGACAGCTGAAGCCAGTAAGTTTAAGCTGTCAAAGTACAATACAGTCTTTAAAACATGAACTATTTTTGTAACACATTAACTAGAAGCATTTATGTATAAAATCACAAAATGTTGTTCATTTGTAGGCTTATAATAAAACCAACAAAAGCAGAGAATGATTAAAATCATGTATCAAAAACAGCTTGTACCTGTATGTCCCACAAAAATCAGCATAAGAATGATTTAGGTATGCAGAATAGAATTATAGTTAGGTCAGTCAGCACATAGTGACACTCATAAATTTGGTCAGGGCATCTAGGCTTCAATGACCTCTGGTCTTCAGGGGGTTAAGCAGTCTGCTTTACCAGCAACATTGTTCTTCTCAATTCCACCAACCATTCCAGTTACGTAAATTTTGGGCTATCAAAACAGGAAGAAGAAAGTAGACTGACATGTTTTAATTAACAGAGTTACAAACTGTCACAATCGTTTCCTGATTCCACCCAAGGCGACGTTTGACATTTCCATTCACCTGTGTCTACATCCTCCAGCCCAGTTCCTCCAGGAAGTTTACTCTGGAATGAGTGCAACGTTTCATTCCCGTATACCAGGCACGCTATGTTTGTACAGTACTTACCTGTGCACCTTACTGGGTCCTATAATATTTAGCTGATGTATAAAAATTGGAGAAAGGACCAGTAATTATCTGTGGAGGACTGTTGGGTAGGTTCCTCAAGCCTCTGATGTTTCATATACATCGATTGCTTTAGACCAACCTTTTTACCCCAACAAACCCTTAAAATATTGTTCAGGTATAAAGGAACTGCTACTAAAACAGTTTATCAGGGATCAATGGTCAGAATTCCCCTTACATTGGTGGTTCGTGGAAGAATGTCCCCCTTACAGTGGTGGTCAGAATGGCACCCTTGTAGACATTTAAAAAGATCATTTAGGTTTCTAAACAAAGAGCCAATTTACTGTCCTACAGACTTTAGTAGGGCCGGACTGTGGCCATCAATAGTAGAAAATGTCCCAGTATCAGTGGGAATAAATAATCCCTCCTCATTGGTGTCAGTGAAAGGAATTGTGCCCCATCATTGGTGTCATTGGGAGGAGTTGTGCCCCATCATTGGGAGGAACTGTGCCAGCGATTAGTAGAAAATGTGCCCCATCATTGGTGTTATTGGGTCCCATTTTTGGTGTTATTGGGAGGAACTATGCCACATCATTGATGTCATTGGTAGAAATTGTGCCCCTGGTATAACTGGGAGGAACTGTGCTCTTCATTTGTGTCAGTGAATGAAATGGTGCTCCAAGGGCCAGATAAAAGCAAGCAAAGGGCTGCATTTGGCCCCTGGGTCACAGTCTGGAGACCACTGATCTAGGGGAACCCTAGATGAGCATGTCTGGTCTAGACTCTAGACAATAGCTTCCCCTGTACATAGCTACAAAGAAGTTTGGACTTCCTTTATTGAATCCTCTTGAACTTCTATTCCTCTCTAATACACATTTCCCCATTATATCCCTTAAAAATTCTGCAAGTATAATAAAATACATGCTAATCCTGCCATAAATGCAGTGCACTCCTAACTTCCTGTACTGAGCTGACAACGTTGCCTCTTCTGCACCTACATCCAAAACAGTGTTGTCAGTCCTGCCTGAGTTCTCCCTTCTGAACTACAAAACATCTCATGTTATGGAGATGAGAAGAGGGGTAAGTGTCCCTGCAGTCCAAAAAAAGAATTGGACATAATGCTTCTTGGGATTTCAGAGAATGTGGAAAATGAGGTGGTGTCTGGATTTCTGCCAAGATCAATACATATTTTTCTGCCTCTCTGTGATAAATGTGCATGCAGAGATGTACTATATATGTTTCTTTTTTTTGGCCCTGACAAATGCTTTTAAAGATAAAAGTTCCATTTGATTCACAATACAGCTTTTCATGCTATAACCAATGTATGCTTTCTTCCTGCATGTTGGTAGGCAGGCAACTCAAGTGCTCTACCTTTAATCAAGATTTTGGGACTGCTGATCGTGTGTAGCCTGTAAAGCTTTAGAACAGCTCATGTTATAGGTTAACATTGTGATCTGATTCAAGGATGCTGGGAACAATAGAAAGGCATCTTTAGTGTGTCATTCATAGGTCAGTGGTTTTCATGTCACAGCTGACATGGTTGTGGACCATTTAGAGTCTAGGCCAGCCTTTCTCTACCAAGGTTCCTCCAGAGGTTGCTGGGGGTTCCTTCAGCGGTAGTAATTTGCTCTTCTACCTACACCCAGCACAAATATTGGGAGCAGAATCTTCCACTGACATCCAATGATAGGGGTCACCTCTAAAGTGACCACCAATGCAAGGGGGCACTAAACTGACCAGAAATTTAATGAGACATTTTTCCACTGATGCCCAGTTTAGAACAGAACATATCCGCTGTCCACCAATGTAAGGGGTAAATTATTCCAATGGCTAAAAAAAGGTTGAGAAAGACTGATTTAGGCTGTAAGTCAATGTTGAGGATGCTTATCCAAGAATCCAGTACAAACAGCGCTTAGGAATACCTTACAACAGGGTTCAAAATTTCAAGTCCTTAGCTACTAGCCAGTCCTTAAGAGTTGCTCGCCACTAGTTTCCCCACCCAACTCCTACTCTGCCCCGCCCCTAATTCCGCCCTTAAATACACCCTTGTAAATTATCTCATGACGTGACACTGATAAATGTTTTATGCAGAATAAAGTTACAAAAATAAATATTAACAATAGCTTTAAAAATATTAGCATAAAGCAGTGTAAACATAAAAGTAAAATAGGTGTTTTACATCAATAGGGAAACCTAGAACTACTTTACCACAAGTACAGGGAAAGGGGGGCACTGATGCTCTGCATGACGGAGAGGTGGGGCAATGGCACTCTGCAGAGGGAGGGGGGCACTGATGCCCTGTGGAGGGAGAAGGGGGGCACTGATACCCTGTGGAGAGAGAAGGGGGGCACTGATACCCTGTGGAGGGACAAGGGGGGAACTGATACCCTGTGGAGGGAGAAGGGGGGAACTGATGCCCTGTGGAGGGAGAAGGGGGGAACTGATGCCCTGTGGAGGGAGATGGGGGGAACTGATGCCCTGTGGAGGGAGAGGGAGGGCACTGATGCTCTGTGGAGGGAGCGGGGGCACTAATTCCCTGTGGAGGGAGGAGGGCACTGATGCCCTGTGGAGGGAGAAGGGGGGTACTGATGTCCTGTGGAGGGAGATGGGGGGCACTGATGTCCTGTGGAGGGAGAAGGGGAGCACTGATGCCCTGTGGAGGGAGAAGGGGAGCACTGATGCCCTGTGGAGGGAGATGGGGGGCACTGATGCCCTGTGAAGGGAGAAGGGAAGCACTGATGCCCTGTGGAGGGAGATGGGGGGCACTGATGCCCTGTGGAGGGAGAAGGAGGGCACTGATGCCCTGTGGAGGGAGAAGGAGGGCACTGATGCCCTGTGGAGGGAGATGGGGGGCACTGATGCCCTGTGGAGGGAGATGGGGGGCACTGATGCCCTGTGGAGGGAGAAGGAGGGCACTGATGCCCTGTGGAGGGAGATGGGGGGCACTGATGCCGTGGAGGGAGAAGGGGGGCACTGATGCCCTGTGGAGGGAGATGGGGGCACTGATGCCCTGTGGAGGGAGAAGGGGGGCACTGATGCCCTGTGGAAGGAGAAGGGGGGCACTGGCGCTCTGCAAAGGGAGAGGGGGCACTGAGGGGAGCTGTAGTCTGAAGCAGGTAAGTGGAGCTGATTTTAGCGGTGCTGTCAAATACCTCTGAAAAGCAATCCATGTGTGGATTGGTTTTCAGAGGAGTTCAGAGACTCAGAGCAGTAGAGGCAAGGGAGGGACGTATGCAATTGTCAGAGGGGGAGGTGTATGGACAAGGACTCACCAACTTTTCTGCCTTCACTCTAGTGTGTGTCCTTCAATTTGTTGCCTGCTGCACTGCACGCAGTTTTAGTAAATCTACCCCATAGTGTGAACCCCCAATTCTACCCCAACCCCAACTCTGTTAGGAAATGGTTATTCCAGTTTAAAGTAGATGGCTTCTTTCTTGCCTCTTGCAAACCAGTTGTCCTCCCTGTCAAAAATGTGTACTTCACTGTCCTCAAAAGAAAGTCTATTTTCTTTAAGGTGTAGGAAGACTGGAGACATTGACCATGTCAATGACTGAGAAAATAATTGGGCGAAAGGATCAACACGATTCTGCTTGCATTACATAATCCAATTCCATGTCAGAACGTCTGAGATATGTGTTAATTGTTTGAGTTACATGGTTGGTGGTGTAAACTGCAGGGTTTTCTTAGTAGAGATGTTAAAATGGCATTACATGTGAGTGACAGATGGTGCCAAAGACCCCCACCTTGTTTAGGGATGATTATTCCAATTTAATGTAGATGACTTCTTTCTTGCCAAAGGATCAACATGACAGCCAGGCAACAAACACAGAAGAAATGGTCAGCAGTGGCAGCCTCCATGCAGTTGTCTGACAGCTTTCCTTCATACCTGGTCCTGATCAGCCCAGACAGAAATTTAAGATTTAGCTACATTTAAGAAAAGCACACAAACTAAAATCTGAAATGTAACATGAACATTCTGAACAAGGACATACTTATAGCCACAGAAGACCATGCAGATGCTATGGGGCCCCAAGCTGTCTGGCTATGCTGTGATTTATGAAGGTAATTATGGCATTTTGCAAATGCATTTGCTCAAGATAAACAATTGACTGCAAATTGACTGCCATGAAAACAGTTTTTTTCAAATGCAAGGAACTGCCAGTGCAATAGAAAATAAGAAAGACAGGGGGTCCTCTAAAGCCTGATTGGAATAGATATGCAGTCAGATAGACTTTGTACTAACAAACTCTCTGTTCAAAGTCTTACCTCAACTTTTTTTTACCAGCAGTTGTGCAGGGTCTATAATTAACTGGGCAGTCCAATAGGAAGCAGTTAGACCCAGTGCACTCAGTAATCAGGACTCAGTTAGGCCCAGGGGCGGACTAACAACTCATGGGGCCCCCGGGCAATAGAGGATCATGGGGCCCCTGTGTCCTTGCCCAAACTCAAAAAAGCCTATGAAAAAGGTACCAGGGGCATCTTAGGGGCCCCCTATTGACCCCGGGCAGTGCTCGAGTTTCCAAATGGTCAGTCCGCCCCTGGTTAGGCCCCTTTCACACGAGGTCAACTGCCTCTGCAATCTGCTTGCTCAGCAGGAGTTCTGTCCGCTGATCCAAGATGGCAGGTCCATGTCCACTCCACTAATGCAGAGCAGACACACACCGCTCTCCTCTATGAGCGGTTGGATGTAAACAGTGCATGTTGTTCATTTACACCCGATTGCAATCCGATCCACTGCATGAAGGGTCTCTTTCTAGCGGACCGGATTGGATGTAGGCGGGTATAAAACAGACATATCTATTTACACCTGCAGCTCCATAGAAGAGTACAGAGGTTCTAATTGGGTTTGACTGTCCATTTTTTAGGCAGACCCGATCACAACCTCTATCTCTATGGAGCGGCAAAACGTTCATGTGAAAGGGCCCTAACAAAGCTGGTCTGACACACCTCTTCCCATGTCAGCAAAACTAATCTCCAAGGACACTTGTGATGAGGGTTGTTGCTGCTATTTAGCTGTGCCAGCATAGAACACTGTAGTGTAAGGGAATTAAGCAGCATTTTTTTCTGAAACAAGCCATTTCCTATGAAAAAAAAAAAGTTACAAAACATAACAAACAGGGGTGTAGGACCATAAAGAGACAAAAAGGTGTGAGATGGCAGTTGGGTTTAATGGTCCCACCACAGATAGTTATGAGGTTTGCATGTTTGTCCTCATGCCCCCATTCAGCTATGTGAAAAGTTTAGTGCGCATTTCTTTATGTTACACACATTGTGGTTTTCCGTCAGGGAAAAAAACTATTTTTTAGAGTTGCTCTGTGCTGGCGCATCATGATTGAGATATCTCTCTTAACTGTGTTTAATAGATTAAAATCAGTACAGCTCTGCACTTGTGAGAACCTTAACCCCTTCTCTGATAAAATGACTGCAGAGTATAAAACAACATTGCAGTGGTATAGAGAAGACTGAACCTACAAGTATTTCTGGTCTGGAATGAAAAGTTTCACAACTGAATTTTGGAAAAATTGGTAACTTTTCTGCATTTTCTACAAAAAAAAGAAAGAAAAAAGAAAAAAAAGAAAAACATTTGTGAAGACCATCATTCATAGGTGCAACCTTAGCATTCTGAACTTAAAACATAATGATGTTCAATACAAGAGGGTCAGATGGCCCTGCTTGTGAGATCTTACAATCTACAGGGAGGGGCAAGGGATACAGAAGGTAATAACTGTGAGAGATGAGTTGGAGAAGAAGGTAAAAGTTCAGTTTATTAGGTAGAGCTGGGATAGGCTAAGGTGTTTCTATGGATCACCTAAAGGTGGACAGACTAGGAGAAAGATTGGGGAAGAGAGTTCAAGAGGCTGGGAAAGCCACTGGAGAAATCTTGGAGGAGGTAATGAGGCAGCTATATAGCTGGAGGACTTTGGAAGAGTGAAGATGATGGTTTGGGTGATATTTTGAGATGAGGATGATGATGTAGGTAGGGGCAGAGTTATGGATGGCTTTGATGAGGCTGATGGTGTAGGTGTGGGCAGAGATTTGGATGGCTTTGATGAGGTCGATGGTGTAGGTGGGGCAGAAATTTGGATGGCACCAATGAGGTTGATTACAGTCAGGTCCATAAATATTGGGACATTGACACAATTCTAACATTTTTGGCTCTATACACCACCACAATGGATTTGAAATGAAACTAACAAGATGTGCTTTAACTGCAGACTGTCAGCTTTAATTTGAGGGTATTTACATCCAAATCAGGTGAACGGTGTAGGAATTACAACAGTTTGCATATGTGCCTCCCACTTATTAAGGGACCAAAAGTAATGGGACAATTGGTTTCTCAGCTGTTCCATGGCCAGGTGTGTGTTATTCCCTCATTATCCCAATTACAATGAGCAGATAAAAGGTCCAGAGTTCATTTCAAGTGTGCTATTTGCATTTGGAATCTGTTGCTGTCAACTCTCAAGATGAGATCCAAAGAGCTGTCACTATCAGTGAAGCAAGCCATCATTAGGCTGAAAAAAGAAAACAAACCCATCAGAGAGATAGCAAAAACATTAGGCGTGGCCAAAACAACTGTTTGGAACATTCTTAAAAAGAAGGAACGCACCGGTGAGCTCAGCAACACCAAAAGACCCGGAAGACCACGGAAAACAACTGTGGTGGATGACCGAAGAATTCTTTCCCTGGTGAAGAAAACACCCTTCACAACAGTTGGCCAGATCAAGAACACTCTCCAGGAGGTAGGTGTATGTGTGTCAAAGTCAATAATCAAGAGAAGACTTCACCAGAGTGAATACAGAAGGTTCACCACAAGATGTAAACCATTGGTGAGCCTCAAAAACAGGAAGGCCAGATTAGAGTTTGCCAAACAACATCTAAAAAAGCCTTCAAAGTTCTGGAACAACATCCTATGGACAGATGAGACCAAGATCAACTTGTACCAGAGTGATGGAAGAGAAGAGTATGGAGAAGGAAAGGAACTGCTCATGATCCTAAGCATACCACATCATCAGTGAAGCATGGTGGTGGTAGTGTCATGGCGTGGGCATGTATGGCTGCCAATGGAACTGGTTCTCTTGTATTTATTGATGATGTGACTGCTGACAAAAGCAGCAGGATGAATTCTGAAGTGTTTTGGGCAATATTATCTGCTCATATTCAGCCAAATGCTTCAGAACTCATTGGACGCCGCTTCACAGTGCAGATGGACAATGACCCAAAGCATACTGTAAAAGCAACCAAAGAGTTTTTTAAGGGAAAGAAGTGGAATGTTATGCAATGGCCAAGTCAATCACCTGACCTGAATCCGATTGAGCATGCATTTCACTTGCTGAAGACAAAACTGAAGGGAAAATGCCCCAAGAACAAGCAGGAACTGAAGACAGTTGCAGTAGAGGCCTGGCAGAGCATCACCAGGGATGAAACCCAGTGTCTGGTGATGTCTATGCGTTCCAGACTTCAGGCTGTAATTGACTGCAAAGGATTTGCAACCAAGTATTAAAAAGTGAAAGTTTGATTTATGATTATTATTCTGTCCCATTACTTTTGGTTCCTTAATAAATGGGAGGCACATATGCAAACTGTTGTAATTCCTACACCGTTCACCTGATTTGGATGTAAATACCCTCAAATTAAAGCTGACAGTCTGCAGTTAAAGCACATCTTGTTTGTTTCATTTCAAATCCATTGTGGTGGTGTATAGAGCCAAAAATGTTAGAATTGTGTCGATGTCCCAATATTTATGGACCTGACTGTATGTAGTTGGGGCAGGATTATAATTTTTTTTTTTTTTTTTTTTTAATGGTTGAACTGGATGGACTTTTGTTTTTTCAGCCAGACTAACTATATACAGTTGTGGCCAAAATTATTCAACCCCCACTGAAATTGAGTGTTTTGGCCAGTTTGACATTGCTTTTGATCATTCAGTCATCTTGCTTACATTTACATTAAAGAGGCACTTGTAGGTCAGACAAATATAACATAACAGTTATAATGAAATAACCACAAATGTCTTTTCTGTGCTCACAGCATTATCAGTTTTATTCAACCCCCAAGTGACATTCAATCTTAGTACTTAGTACAGCATCCTTTTACAGTTATAACAGCTTTTAAACGTGAAGCATAGCTTGACACAAGTGTCTTGCAGCGATCTACGGGTATCTTCGCCCATTCTTCATGGGCAAAGGCCTCCAGTTCAGTCACATTCTTAGGCTTGCGCACTGCAACTGCTTTCTTTAAGTCCCACCAGAGGTTCTCAATCGGATTTAAGTCTGGTGACTGCGATGGCCACTCCAAAATGTTCCAGCCTTTCCTCTGCAACCATGCTCTAGTGGACTTGGAGGTATGCTTGGGATCATTGTCCTGTTGAAAGGTCCAACGTCTCCCAAGCCTCAGGTGTGTGACGGACTGCATCACGTTTCCATCCAATATCTCCTGGTACTGAAGAGAATTCATGGTACCTTGCACACGCTGAAGCTTCCCTGTACCTGCAGAAGCAAAACAGCCCCAAAGCATGATTGACCCTCCACCATGCTTCACAGTAGGCAAGGTGTTCTTTTCATCATAGGCCTTGTTCTTCCTCCTCCAAACATAGCGTTGATCCATGGGCCCAAACAGTTCTAATTTTGTTTCATCAGTCCACAGAACACTATCCCACAACTTTTGTGGTTTGTCCACATGGCTTTTGGCATACTGCAGTCGACTCTTCTTATTCTTTGGAGACAGCAAGGGGGTACGCCTGGGAGTTCTGGCACGGAGGCCTTCATTACGCAGTGTGCGTCTTATTGTCTGGGCTGAAACTTCTGTACCCACATCTGACAAATCTTTTCTCAGTTCCTCAGCAGTCACACGGGGACTTCTCTCCACTCTACGCTTCAGGTAGCGCACAGCAGTCGAAGTCAGCATCTTCTTTCTGCCACGACCAGGTAGCGTTTCAACAGTGCCCTTTGCCTTGAATTTGCGAATGATGCTTCCTAAGGTGTCTCTTGGTATGTTTAACATCTTTGCAATCTTCTTATAGCCATTGCCCTTCCTGTGAAGAGAAATCACCTCTTCTCTTGTCTTCCTGGACCATTCTCTTGCCTTCACCATGTTTGTAACCACACCAGTAAATGTCTAGAAGGAGCTGAGTATCACAGTCATTTTAAAGCTGCCTAATTGGTGCTTATTATGCTTGATTGCTGCTCGGTGACATCCACAGGTGTTTTCAATACCTGATGGAAAGCACCTGTATGAACCTCTGTTCTTCAGAGTGGTAGTCTTTAAGGGGTTGAATAATTGTGGCAATGAAGAAACCACATAAGAACCATTTACTACTGTATTACATAAACAATTGATGTCATTTTAGTTGCATTTGGGTAGTTACAACGTCCTTGTAGGATTTGATTCTGAATACAATTCCAAATGTACACTATAGTCCCTAAACCCCTTTACAGCATTGGGGGTTGAATAATTTTGGCCACAACTGTATCTATACGTACGTGTTTTACTCCAGTTTAGTGCTTCTTTAATCCATTTTTTCAAACTGTTACCAATGCTGGAAGATTCATTCAATATTCTTGTAGCCAGGAGCTTGGCTAAGAAAGGAGAGTAAAGGTGGGAATACACGATTAGAAAATCGACCGATCGGTCATCCGACGACCGAGAGGTATTCGTTCGTCGGTCGAAATCATGGCCCACATTAACCAATCTAAAAAAATAGTTTGTCGGGCCAATATGTAGTGTTGATGTCTTCCGTACAAGTGGAAGTGATGCAGTGTGTGCGTGACCTTGTAGCCACGCCCTTCCGGCCAGAACGAGCGTTCCATGCTCAGAGTTGTGGATGGCTTGGATGAGGTTGATGATGTAAGTGGGGGCAGAGATTTGGATGACATTGATGATGTTGTTGGGGGCAAATATTTGGATGACATTGATGAGGTTGATGATGTAAAGGGAGCAGAGATTTGGATGGCATTGATGAAATTGATGATGTAGCTGGGGGCAGAGTTGTAGATGGCTTTGGTAAAGCTGATGATGCAGCTGGGGGTAGAGTTATGGATGGCTTTACATGTTAGCATTAGGGATTTTATTTGTTGGATGAATGGAAGCCAATGGATGGATTGGCAGAGAGGAGTGGGGGACACTGAGCAGTGGGTAAGGTGGGTGAGTCTGTCAGCAGCATTCATGATTGACTGAAGGGGGGATAGCCAGCAAAGTAGCCTGTGAGGTTCCTAGCAGTAAACCAACAAGGAGTAAGTCGCAGTAGTAGAGATGAGAGATAACATGGGAGCCAATTAGTAGCTTTGTGGTGTCATTGGTTAACAAGGGGTGTATTTTGAAGATGTTACTGATCTGAAGGCTTGGACAGTAATTGGATGTAAGGCTGAAAAGGAGAGATCAAAGTCCAGGATGACACCTAGGACCCTGGTAATGAGGGGAGAGACTGATAATTGCACCATTGCTCTCAATAGTAAAGTCAAGAGAGGGGACATGAGAGAAGGAAATATTATGAGCTCAGTTTTGGAAGGACTGAGTCAGAGGAAGTAGAGTGACATCCAGAACGATATTTTAGGTAGTAATTTAGTGATGCCTGAGGAGACAGAAGGGGTGAGCTGAGGAATGAAGAAATAGATGTTATGTGTCCTCAACATAGAGATGGTATTAGAATTCACAAGTTTGTGACATCCTAATATTGTTCATGCTTAGATGGTTATAAATGCATGAAAATTCTGAATTAGCAGGAATGTGTTCACTGAAGTTGTACTAGAAATACAGGGTCTTCCCATGCTAAATTTATTTTAAATATACCAGTTACTGGTTTCAATACTTTCTTAGTCACTTAAATGGAAGTTAGAACTTTAAAATTGTGATGGAGGTAGCAGGTGATGGATCCAAATGCACAGTCACAAACTCAGGTGGCAGATACGAGTGTGCCAATCGGTGTCTCCTCTCGCTTTGTACTTGGTTGGTATCCTCTGCTTTTACAACGTTTGATAATACCACCAAAGCATTCTCTGACCGGATGAGGTGGAGAGCATGACATCACTGCCCCACCTCTCCACCTCATCGAACCAGACAACGCTTTGCATTCATTGAGAATAGGCAAAGCGATCTCTGAATGGCACCCATGCCAAGCGGTCAACCTTCTGTGTTCACAATGCAGCAGGACAGTTACTCTGAACGAACCCAGAAGCTATTAGAGAATATTGGAGTAGCAGTGTCTATACAGTGATATCCAGCTTCTAGAAGGATCCCACAGGTATGGCGTGTATATATATATATATATATATATATATATATATATATGTAGTTACACTGGTCCAAGCTGGACCAATGTAACTAGGTAAAAATATCCATACCTAGAATTTTTTTAACAGTTTCCATCACAGAGCATTACCATACATCTACAGTAATGACACATGAAGCCTCGGGGTGGAGGTTTTTGACAAGTCCACAACCGACCCTGGGTGTCCAGGGTTTCTCTTTTCTCCTTTTGGTGTCCCTATGATCACTCCAAGGATACATTTTAGTGACTGGGCTCCAGGTGAATTCACAGCTATGAAGAGTTAGCACTACTGAAAAAGCAGTTCACATCCTAGAAACATGTTGAGAAAGGTCTTCATTCTTCTGCACCACTAGCAACTGATATCATGTCTATTTAATTAAATGAAGGAAAGAGTACATGGTCATGTAGATAGCTAATGGATACTTAATGAAGATATCGATGCAACTGAGGTGAAAGTATGATGTAATTGAGAGCAACAAAGTTTTAATATGTTTTAGAATGTTATTAATACAATTGTATTTATTTTATTATCATTTCATAAATCTTTTTTGGGTACCTTACGACTTCATTATATTTCTTGTTCATATTATAGTATTGTATATTGGATGTGGTACCTTTCCACAAGAGCCCATTCTTTAGTATTACTAATACTAGTCAAGGTAAAAATCTATATAGAACCAGAGTTCTAGTTGACAACTCAGATGTGAAGATGCCCTTTAAGATGAATTACAAGAGGTACAGGAATAAACAGCAGCACCACCCTAAATGTTAAGAGACCATGAAGAGTTTATTTCATCATAAACGTCCGAAGAACAATTTTCAGCAAATTTTGGAGCAAGGAGTTCCCTTCTTCAGGGATTAAAATTTCTGGTAAGAATCTGGATGGTCTCAAAGGGTATCTAAACCCAAAATAAAAATGTAATATGTTGCAGCAAACCAGTCATTAGATGTGGTGGCAGCACTTGTTTTCTTTATTTCTAGGATCTTTTACTTTTACCTGGTGATCTGGCCCGTAAATCATTCAGCTTACTTCCTGTGATCCCAAATTGTCAGTAACGCCCCACCCAGGAAGGAGGTCTGTCATCACACTGGCTTGAGCTCATTCGAGAATTCTTAGACATAGTATTATTGTCTTCAGCATTCAGGACCACCCTCCACAACATAAAGACCTATGACATCACATGGGGGCCCACTAGAACCCTCAAAACACATTAGATTATTCATTGACATTGTATTATGCAATAAAGTCCTTGTCGTTTTTCACATTTGGCCTTGGTCTCCTGTTTTCTTTCTTGTACCACTTAGGCTTCCAAAATTGCCACTAATTTGAATGCTTGTTCCAGGTTAGTGCATAGGAAAGTCATGAAGTGATTGGATCACCATGACAAAAGCAATACGCATTTTCAGACAGGTCATCTAATTACTTTTCCTTTAAAAAATTTAGAAAAAAAGAAATATTATTTCAAGTACAAGTTTTAGTCTTTGCTTGCTAAGTACATCAAAGTTTCAGGTAAGAATCAAAGCTGCACAAAATGCTATTATTACAGGATTTATCATCAACATAATACATATCGTCATCAGTTTGCACGTTTTACAATATAAAGGGAGACGGTACAGTTACAATACTGTATATTACAAGAGGGTTAAGAGAGTCCTGCTCATAAGAGCTTACACTCTACTAGTACAAATAACACACTGTACTGAGTACTGAAAAAACTTAACATCCACTCCTACCTACCTCTGAGCACTGTCCCTTGGTTCCATCAACTACCCACCTCCCAGTATGGCTCTTTTAGAGAATATAGAACCAAGTATGATTTTTTTTTTGGTGTCAATTAATTTGTATGGAATGTGGTAATAACACGAAAAAGTGGTAAAATAGATCCCCTGCAGCCAGAAACAATAGAACTCCCAGCAACAAAAAATCACCCCCCACAGCAAAAATAGATCACCCAAAACAAAAGATTTACCTCAACAACAATAGACACCTGCCAAAAACAATAGAAACAGCCAGCATCAGTAGACCCCTTCCTCAACAGTAGATTTCACCCCAGCAACAATAGATCCCCAGCCATCAACAACAGACCTTGTGCAATAATAGATCCCTCCAGCATCAGTAGACAATCCAGCACATCTCAGTACCCCAGCTTTTACATACATTCAGTGCTAGAGGAACGGAGTTCCTCTGCATTCCCGCTGAAAAATAAGCCCTGGCAATAAGTATATGTCAGGAAAGTTCTGATCATAAGGGGAGATAATATGCCACACACATTTAATTTCTTGGTGGTAATTCCAGTAAAATATACCATATTGCTAAGGGTGGGTTCACACTTATACATATTGCTGCTGTGCATTATAGTATGTTGCAATGAGGCAGCCCATTGATTATTCATATGAACAGACCACAAAAGAGAAAAAAGATACAGGACCCTTTTTTTTATAATGCAGTGCACCACAGCCCACAGTTTTTACAATGTGTTGTACCGTGGTGCGTTGGGCGCTACAATACAACACAGTACCATGGGGTGCCATTTACAATGATCGGCAAAGTAACAAACTACAGTTGTCCAGATGGGTTCATGCGTACTAAAATTTGTACAACGCATTGGTCTGATTGGACCCTAATATAATATAGACACTCAGCCCCAAGCAGGAATGCCTATTCAAATGTATTATTTGATAGGCTGTAGTAAGTCTGAGCTGTAGTTTCTGTGGGTCTCACCTTGGCTCAGGTTACAGTTTCCTTCTGCCTGCTATTGGGGAGTGAACTTGGTGATGGTATGAGAGGCTTCAGTAACCAGAGTTATGAATATTTATATTACCCTGGCCAATCACTAGGAGATTTATTTCCAGTAGTGCAGGCTGCTAGAGGGTATAGATATTTAGGAGTGAGCTTGGGAAGTCTGTCTTCTTCTGGACCTCCTGCCTTGGAATGTAGTTGGTTGGCTGATCCTCCTAGGCCTGGTGCCTGAGAATGGTGACCATGTGTCTGGATAGAGGCCTAGGTTTGAGGACTATTGGGCTGAAAAAGAGTACTGAAGAACCATGGGGAACATGAACAATTTTCTATGTGAATAGACTGAGAAGCTTGGTAAAGCTTGGCCCTTAAATGAAGTGTGGGAATCTGCTGAACAGGGGTACTAATGAGCTGGGATCTGCTGAGTTTGGGTACTACTGAGCCAGGGTTCTACTGGGCCCTTTTAAAACAAATAGAAAATCAGCATACTTACATAGGTTACTAGCAAAGCTTCAATAAGCAAAACCGAAGCATCACAGAAGCACCAAAAACACATCAAAAAGCTGTTGAAGCGGTAGGCTCTTTAATGTGTTTTAAAGAGGTAGTAAACTCTACTAAAACTAAAACGAAGACTTCCAGCGGTGCACTGTCAGAGCTTCCATCTTCACTCAGTCCTTCTTTTGGGTTCGTGGGCTCCAGCAGCTTGAATGGCTGAGCCACGATGACATCACTCCTGCACATGAGCGCGGGAGTCACATTTTACACACAGATCTGAAGGAATGACATGGGCAGTGCGCTCCTGTACCTTTAAGGAGGGGTGGGCTCCCTCAGGTCCATCTGCCCTTGGTCTATCCATTAAATACATGAGCCTCTACTATGGGAGCTCTTAAAATTGGAGAGTTAGGAACTACAGAATACTGGGGTGTCATGACGAGGCTCTGTAGCTTACTTATGTATTTGCAAATGTGTGCTAATTAAACCCCTGTTTTTAACACATATTGTTAGACAGTTTAATTCGGTTTGTTTGCAGGCTGGCTGGCAAGTTAGAGCTCGGAATTTTTATTTTTTTGTTGTTTGACATGCGTTGCCCTTCCATGTGCTCCTTGCTGTGAAGGCCGGTTATAGACTGGGGCAGTGGCCATTAGTTGTATTGTTGAATTGTTGGTCGAGAGGATGCACTGGACACCTTAGCTGCCATTGTGCTATATGCTTGGTGTCCGGTGTGCTCCTGTATCTCTAAGGAAGGGTGGGCTCCCTCAGGTCCATCTGCCTTGGTCTATCAATTAAATACATGTGCCTCTACTATGGGGGCTCTTAAAATTGGAGAGTTAGGAACTACAAAATACTGGGGTGCCGTGACGAGGCTCTGTAACTTACGCATGTATTTGCAAATATGTGCTAACTAAACCCCTGTTTTTAACGCATACTGTTAGACAGGATAATTTGTTTTGTTTGCAGGCTGGCTGGCAAGTTAGAGCTTGGAATTTTTATTTTTTGTTGTTTGACATGTGTTCCTTCAGAGTGCATGTGCCGGTGCTCTACACAAGTGTTTAGGAGATATTTACAGTACCTACAGGTAAGCCTTATTATAGGCTTACCTGTAGGTAGAAGTTAAAAAACAAAGTTTACTACCACTTTAAAGTCAAAGCAAGTGTAAATGAGCCCTAATGCTTCTACATTTGGGCTCCTTATAGCCCCCTTAAAAATAAGGGTGCCCCATTTGATACTTCTCCCAACAATATCTATTATAAAAGATCAGATAAAAAATGGATGAAAGGCACAGAAAAAAAGTAAGATTGAGTGAAAGAAATAAACCAAACTAATTAAAGTGTACCTATAGCCAAATTTTTTTTTTTTTAGTTTTGGATAGAGTGGGAAAGGGTTCAAACACCTGTCAGAATTTACTGATGTTGAAGGCTCCATTGGAGAGATCCCTTCATTCCTGATTGGTACAAAGGTTTTCCCCTGGACAGAAAGTGAGAAATATCTCTAATGGAACAATAAAACCCAGTAGGGCATCCATTCTCAACCAGGATTCCATGGAACCCTACAGTTCCTCCAGAAGTTGCTGGCTGTTCCTTGAGCTGTGGTTGATTGACCTTCCATCTGATGGTGCTAACATAGTTCTGAAGCCAGTGGCAAATAGCAGATCCAGCTGCATGACACCAAAAAAATGTTTGGTTGTCTGTAAGGGTGGCATTATGACCATTACTGTAAGAGGCCATTCTTCACGCTAACCATCAGTGTAAGGGCTATTTGTCCCACAGGTCACCAAAGAATTTGGGTGGAGCAGGGATTCCACAAGACTCAACATTGATTTCAAGGGTAGAAAGGTTGAGAAAGTCTGTGATAGATATTCCAACCTTTTCCCATTCTATTCAAAATAAAAAAAAAAAGTTGTAGGTAATATTTTCTTTTACTAGCTTGAGAAAACAACAACCCCCCACCAAAAGGGCTACAGGGAATTGACTCTGGAATAATACAGGTTGCAATAGGAATTAAAAAAAGGTCACGATCAACACTTCCTTGTTGCCTGGAAACCACAATACATAAAGTTATATTACTCTGAGAAATAAACTGTCTTCTGTTTAAACCCAACAAAATGCCTTTGTGTTAAACGCATAACTTGCTGAGTGTATAGGAATTCTTCCAGAGCCGGGAGGGGGCTCATGGATTAGAGAGGGTTGCAGCCTTGGTACTGACCAGTGCTACACATTGCACCCAAAGCTTTTCTGAGTAATAGTCTGTGCACTCCTATAACAAGAACCCAGGCCCACCATCAGGAGCAGGGACAGAGTGCCCCTTTAAGCACCATGTGTAAAAGCCCCTAATGGTGGTTATACTGATCAGTCTGATAATTCAACACAATTATTTCTCAGCATTTAATCTGGAAATAACCAACTGCTTTTAATACCATTTTAATCATGGAGTGAGGGGCAAAAGCCCTGCCCTGCTAGGTGAGAAGTAGCAGAGTCTAATCAAAGAGCCACATAGGTTCACACCGCTGCCTGTAACAAAGCATTTCCTGATGCGTTTTGCATTTTTTGAATGTGTGCTTTTGATGTGTTTTTTAATTCATTTTGTAGGGCTTATTTGCCAATAGGAAAGTACGGACTTTGTTTTGACTTGGATGTGACTTTGGTGTGACTTTGAATGGGTGCGATTTGGATGCTTCTTGGATAAGACTTTACATGGGTGCAACTTTGATGCTACTTTGAATGGGTGTGACTTTGATGCTACTTTGGTTGGGTGTGACTTTGATGCTACTTTGAATGGGTGTGACTTTGATGCTACTTTGGTTGGGTGTGACTTTGATGCTACTTTGGTTGGGTGTGACTTTGATGCTACTTTGAATGGGTATGACTTTGATGCTACTTTGATTGTTTGTGACTTTGATGCTACTTTGATTGGGTGTGACTTTGATGCTACTTTGGTTGGGTGTGACTTTGATTGTTTGTGACTTTGATGCTACTTTGATTGTTTGTGACTTTGATGCTACTTTGAATGGGTGTGACTTTGATGCAACTTTGAATGGGTGTGACTTTGATGCTGCTTTGATTGGGTGTGACTTTGATGCTACTTTGATTGGGTGTGACTTTGATGCTACTTTGGTTGGGTGTGACTTTGATGCTACTTTGGTTGGGTGTGACTTTGATGCTACTTTGAATGGGTGTGACTTTGATGCTACTTTGAATGGGTATGACTCTGATGCTACTTTGAATGGGTGTGACTTTGATGCTACTTTGAATGGGTATGACTTTGATGCTACTTTGAATGGGTATGACTTTGATGCTACTTTGGTTGGGTGTGACTTTGATGCTACTTTGAATGGGTGTGACTTTGATGCTACTTTGATTGGGTGTGACTTTGATGCTACTTTGGTTGGGTGTGACTTTGATGCTACTTTGAATGGGTGTGACTTTGATGCTACTTTGAATGGGTGTGACTTTGATGCTACTTTGATTGGGTGTGACTTTGATGCAACTTTCATGCTACTTGAGTGCCAGAGTATAAAGTTGCATCAAAGTCGCACCCATCCAAAGTCACATAAAAGTCAATACTTTACTATTGCAAAAAAAAAAAAAAACCACATAAAAAATGCAACACTTGCGTTTTTGGTACATTTTTGGTGTGGTTCCATTCAAGTCTATTGAACACAGAACACAATCTGTCCCTTTCAAAAAAGCACATTGATTCAAAACCACGTGGTTGAACTATGTTTTTACCATAACACTTTGGTGCAGGATTTAGGGGGTTAAAGCAGATGGTAAGGAGGTGGCATGTCACCTCCTCACTGCCTGTCAAATGCCCCTGAAAAGTTATATGAAAGTGCAAACTTGCTGCACTTCTAAATGTATTCTAACTGACATCATATGCAGGTCAATACGCTGCAAGTGAATAAAGCCGCGTAGCTAACATGTGCATGTAAAATGTAACTATGTATCTATGTCACTGAACAATGTTTATAAACACTTCACCAGATGCCTGCCTATTACAGCGGCTGTAGTTAGCAACTCCCGGCTGTCATTTTGACAGCCAAGAATTGCTAGCAAGTGCAAGGGGGAGAAGGCCAGAAGGACCAGACATGCCACATAAGTCCTGTGCACCTGAATGAGTTTTTTGGACATGCGTAGTGTGTTCAGTGTCCACAAGTGGTTAAAATGGTTCACGATCCAGCGATGTGCATGAGAGCAGCTGCTTTCCCGGGTGTGGGGGCAGGGCCGAGCCCCGTTCTGTGTGTCTTATGGACACACAGAATGAGACTCGGAACTGAGCTGGCATGAGTGACCCCATAGCAAGCAGATTGCTATGGGGGCACTCAAGGAAAAGAAGGAGCATTGGTGGGGGGATCCGAGAAGAGGAGGATCCATGCTGCTCTGTGCAAAACCATTACACAGAGCAGGGAAGTATGGCATGTTTGTTAATGAAAAAAAAATTACCTTTAATATCACTTTAAACTCAATGAGAGGCTGCGGAACTGTGAACTCAAAACTGCAGCATGCAGGATATAATCCAAACACGGCGAAAGGCATCAGAAGACCCCTGACATTGATTTACCTCTGCTGTGAATGAGCCCTACAATAGCCATGCAGAGGCCTATGAATGCAACAAATTCTACCATGATTCATCCCTTGAAACACTGGGGGGGATTTACTAAAACTAGAGTGTGCAGAATCTGGTGCAGATCTGCATGGTAGCCAATCAGCTTTCAACTTCAGCTTGTTCAATTAAGTTTGACCCGGTTCACACGTGATTTTGGTGGGTGTTAAAACCCTGCAGATGAGTCACAGTTTTACCATCCTCCACCCACTGCCCCTTGTACACATGCAGTGGCCTCGAGGCTTTACTTCGCAGCAGGAATTATGACCCATTCAAGTGAAAGGGGCTGCTCAGCGAGTGCCATGCAATAATGCACGCAGTGAAGCGATTATGTGGTTGAAGTAATTGGTGAGGAGGTGATATATCCCTTCCTCACCACCTGTCAAAAGCTCTCTGAAGAGTGATCCTAATACAATCACGCTTCAGTGAGCACTGCTAGTATGAATGAGACCTTAGTTCTAGGTGGAGGAATTCTGTGACCACCCATCAAAGCACAAAGAATGATCGCAGCTGGCCTTGGCAACTTGAGAGACATTGATAAATATCCTTTGGGTACCACAGGAGATTAAAGTGTGACTAAATCCCACAACAGTACAATCAGTCTGTATATGCAGTAAAGCATGCTTGTTATACTCACTGTGGAACTTAAGGAGTTAATCCTCTGCATTGTGTATAAAGGCTGTTTGATCCTGTCTGCTCTGATCCTCCCCTTCTTCCACAGTCCCCAATCCATCTGCTGAAGGAACAGAGCCTTGGGGGCAAACTGCACATGCCCAGTTTGGTGCGTATTGTTTTTTTTTCTTTTGGAGAATGAATGTGATCAGTACTGTCCAGACAGAGGGTGAGGGGTCCAGCAGCCTCATAGGACAATCCAGGGAGAATGAAAACTCCTACTACAAGCTTTAACCAGTGCTCTGCTGGATACTGATAGAACTCACAAGACTGCTATATACTGCTGATGAGAAAAGGTATTTACCAGTTTGTATTTACTAAAATAATTGCATTTCCACATTCTGTGTACTGTGGGTGACCAGATATAGTGAATGCAGGGTCCGGGGAGACCAGATATAGTGAATGCAGGGTCCGGGAGACTAGATATAGTGAATGCAGGGTCCGGGGAGACCGGATATCGTGAATGCAGGGTCCGGGGAGAACAGATATAGTGAATGCAGGGTCCTGGGAGACCAGATATAGTGAATGCAGGGTCCGGGGAGACCGGATATAGTGAATGCAGGGTCCGGGGAGATCAGATATAGTGAATGCAGGGTCCGGGGCGACTGGATATAGTGAATGCAGGTCCGGGGAGACCAGATATAGTGAATGCAGGGTCCGGGGAGACCAGATATAGTGAATGCAGGGTCCGGGGAGACCAGATATAGTGAATGCAGGGTCCGGGGAGATCTAATATAGTGAATGCAGGGTCCTGGGGAGACCAGATATAGTGAATGCAGGGTCCTGAGGAGACCAGATATAGTGAATGCAGGGTCCTGGGGTAACACTTTAATGAGCTTGCCGAGTAGCACTGGAATTCTGGGCAAAATTCTCCCCAGGAAACCATCTGCATGGAGTTTGCATGTTCTCCCCTAGGTGGCATGGCTTTCCTGTAAATGCTGTGGTTCCTTAAAGTGTATGTCAGGTAAAAATAGCCAAAAATAATACATACACATTACCCCATCTTGTATCCATTTTTTTTTTTGCACAGCAAGTGCAGGATAATGCCTGTTGATCTGTAAGAAATACGCTCAGCAAGCAAGTCCTGCCATGGGATGACTACACACAGCATTTCTGTAAACCGAGCAGTGTCAGTCCTGCCCATTTTCTTCTTTCCAAACTACTCAAACCCTCCCACTCGCTCATCTCCACAGTATAAAGACTAATCATTCTGTAGTCCCAAAATAAGAACCAGGAGGGCTGATTAGACTCCTTGAGATAACACAGGAAGTGGTAGAGGCAATTCTGGATTTTTGGCAGGATCCACAGGTATTTTGTGTACTTATTGAACTGATAAAACAAAACACTTTCAATGGAACAGGGGAGCAAATAAGAGACATTCAGTATTAGGATTTATATACACTTCTGACCTTCCCTTCAGTCTTGCACCTCTCTGAAATGGCTTCATCTGATTTTACCGCACACTGTGAGTTTCTCACACTGCACATTAGAAGCTGCAGCACATCAGACAGAACCTGCCTCATTTCCTGGATGGAGGGCTTCCAGCATCATCTAGACATCATCACTGGGTCTCTGTGCTTCTCTATGAAATGCAGGCAGATTATGGCGGGTGGGAGGAGCTGTAAATAGCTTCCTGAAAACGTCACATCATCCTGCTTCAGTGCTCTCAAGAGCTCTCCACCCTTATGCAAGCAGCAGGGTGGCACATAGGAGGTGTTACACAAAATCAAAATATTTCGATAAGCTTATGTTAGTCTGGAGGAGTGGAAATTCCTATGTAGGTATTTGGACTTAGTTATTGCCCACATGTGATGCTGAGCCTCCATGATTTAAAGAACTGAAATCTAATAATGAAAGGCAGCAGACCGGAGTTAGTCAGTCTGAAGAGGAAAGGGCTAGATGATGCTGAAAGTCTTCCTGCCAGAAAATGAGGCAGGTTCTACCATCTCGCTGCAGCCTGCAGATCTCCATTGCCCCAATGAATTAGTCCATTAGGATGAAACGCGTTGGCTGGAGACTTAGTGGTGACGTCATCACGCCTGCTGGGGAGCAGGATGCTTTATATTTGGCATGCTTCTTGAATTTTAATGTTTATCTGGTGACTTGGATGATATCTGACGGAGGAGCTATGAGTGGGGCATTAAGCACCAGCAGTAAAGATTGATTGCTGCTGGATGCATGAGCTTTGATCCATCCATCCCGGATTGTTTTTTTTCATCAGGCAATTTTAGACCTTGGTTGTAAGGTCTTTGGTTCTGGTAAGAGGCCTATATTTATGTGGGCGGCACGTATGATGGTGAAGATTTGAAGCACAAGTCACTTCATTCATTTGGCTTCCGATTGCGCAACGGATCAAATTCAAAATCCTAACACTGACGTACAAAGCCGTCCACCATACTGCCCCGAACTACATCACTGACCTAATATCCAAGTACCACCCAGCACGCACACTCCGCTCCTCACAAGACCTCCTTCTCTCTAGTTCCCTGGTCTCCTCCTCCCATGCCCGCCTCCAGGACTTCTCCAGGGTGTCACCCATCCTCTGGAACTCCCTGCCCCAACCCATCAGATTATCACCTACTCTCCTCTCCTTTAGGCGCACCCTGAAAACACACCTCTTCAGGGAAGCCTACCCCACCCCCTGCTAACTTGCCAACCTCCTCCACTCTTCCTACCACCCCATCCCCCACAGCTATCTCCTCCTGTGCCACCATCCCCTCCCTCCTAGATTGTAAGCTCGAAAGAGCAGGGCCCTCGTACCCCTCATGTTTTGCATTGTATTGTTGTTGTTCTGTCACATGTTCTGTCCCCCTTTGTAATGTACAGCGCTGAGCGAACTATTGGAGCTTTATAAATACTGTATAATAATAATTTGCATGGACTGAGCACAGATTATTTACACCTTCAGGAGATTGGACTTTAACACATAATTATTGCATTATCCACTTATTATATAATGTATTTATTTTCATTCATCTATTTATTATTGCTATGATTTATGTTTGTTTTGTATTTCTGATTACTGGTATTATTTATGTAAGCACTTTAGTGTGTGTGTATGTGTGTGTGTGCGTGTTATATATAGTTTTTCAACCATACAACACATTTTAGAGATTTATTTAGTGTGTGTTGTGGTGGGGATATACAGTGAGTGCAGCTGTTAGATTTTTTTTCCCCCATATTTTTATATTTTCTATTTTTATGATTTTCATTTTTTTTTTTAAATTGTTCTGTTTTTCATACACAGAGCGCAGTGTAGTCATTTTAGAGTTTTTCCTGCCCACATGTGATGCTGATTCTCCGTGATTGACAGAACTGAAATCCAATAATGAAAGATGGCACGCCAGAGTTAGTCAGTCTGGAGAGGAAAAAGCTAGATGATGCTGGAAGTCCTGCTGCCAGAAAATGAGGCAGGTTCTACCGTCTTGTTGCAGCTTGCAGTGTGGTGGTGCACATAGGCACTAAGGAGGCTGTCTGATCCCCTCTGAAAAGCGATCTACTTATACCTCCAATTTCTTTTTAGAGGGGTAGCACACAAGTGTAAATAAGTTTATAAATAGCATCACCTATCAATAATTGGGGGTCCTTAGTTTTTCATAAATTCTATCACAATTTTTAACCCTTTCCACCCCCCAAACCTGTCCTGTTATCTGGGCTATTATGTCCAGAGGGGAGGGCTCATCTACCTAATGAGCTAATGAAATCTCCTAGATTGTAAGCTCGAAAGAGCAGGGCCCTCGATCCCCTCATGTTTTGCATTGTATTGGTATTGTACTGTCACATGTTCTGTCCCCCTCTGTAATGTACAGCGCTGAGCGAACTATTGGCGCTTTATAAATAATGTATAATAATAATAATGTAATTGGCTGTCACGGTGGTCACATGACCGGGAGCCGGAGGTACTGTCTTTAACAGCTCAGCCTCTGTACTGGCAGTGCATGGTGAGTACGTTCTTAGTACAGGAACCTCTACTGTCCATAGATGCATACACTATATTGCCAAAAGTATTGGTCGGCCTGCCTTTACACGCACATGAACTTTAATGGCATCCCAGTCTTAGTCCGTAGGGTTCAATATTGAGTTGGCCCCGCCCTTTGCAGCTATAACAGCTTCAACTCTTCTGGGAAGGCTGTCCACAAGGTTTAGGAGTGTGTCTATGGGAATGTTTGATCATTCTTCCAGAAGCACATTTGTGAGGTCAGGCACTGATGTCGGACGAGAAGGCCTGGCTGGCAGTCTCCGCTCAAATTCATCCCAAAGGTGTTCTATGGGGTTGAGGTCAGGACTCTGTGCAGGCCAGTCAAGTTCCTCCAGCCCAAACTCGCTCATCCATGTCTTTATGGACCTTGCTTTGTGCACTGGTGCGCAGTCATGTTAGAAGAGGAAGGGGCCATCCCCAAACTGTTCCCACAGAGTTGGGAGCATGAAATTGTCCAAAATGTCTTGGTATGCTGATGCCTTAAGAGTTCCCTTCACTGGAGCTTCACTGGAACTAGGGGGCCAAGCCCAACCCCTGAAAAACAACCCCACACCATAATCCCTCCCTCCACTAAACTTTACACTTGGCACAATGCAGTCAGGCAAGTACTGTTCTCCTGGCAACCTCCAAACCCAGACACGTACATTGGATTGCCAGAGAAGCGTGATTAGTCACTCCAGAGAACATGTCTCCACTGCTCTAGAGTCCAGTGGTGGCTTGCTTTACACCACTGTATCTGATGCTTTGCATTGCACTTGGTGATGTAAGGCTTGGATGCAGCTGCTCAGCCATGGAAACCCATTCCATGAAGCTCTCTACATACTGTTGTTGTGCTAATCTGAAGGCCACACCAAGTTTGGAGGTCTTTAGCTATTGACTCTGCAGACAGTTGGTGACTTCTGCACACTGTGCGCTTCAGCAGGCGCTGACCCCACTCTGTCATTTTACGTGGCCTACCACTTCGTGGCTGAGTTGCTTTTCTTCCCAGTTGCTTCCACTTTGTTATAATCCCACTAACAGTTGATCGTGGAATATTTAGTAGCAAGGAAATGTCACTGATGGACTTATTGCACAGGTGGCAACCTATCACGGTACCACACTTGAATTCACTGAGCTCCTGAAAGCGACCCATTCTTTCACAAATGTTTGTAGAAGCAGTCTGCATGCCTAGGCACTGGATTGTATACACCTGCGGCCATGGAGGTGATTGGAACTCCTGAATCCAATGATTTGGAGGGGCGTCCCAATACTTCTGGCCATATAGTGTATGTGTCACATGTGTGTCCACCACACATATGCATTATATGGGTGGCAAGAGGTTAAGGCTTGGTGTCTACTTAATCAATGCAATCCCTTCTTTTATATTTTATCAAAAATTGTATATTATATTGTGTCACTAAAATTAACTTTAGTGTATTTTTTACTGTTTGATAAACAGCTGCACAAATATTGTACAAATGTGATATTTAAAAAAAATTGAAATTGCCACTATTTTATTCTGCTTTCAGGAAGCACATAATTGTTGGGTGGTTTAAAGTAATTCTCTGGCAAAAAAATACAGATTTATTTTTAACGAGTGTGAAAAACTACAAATATTGCTCCAAAAGAAAAGTGGTTAAAGGCGCAGATCTCTAGGCAGGTTGGGTTGTTTTGTCAGTTTGAATCTCAGTGCTGCTGATCTCCTGCAGCCTCTTTGCAGCCACTTCCTGTCTGCTTGCACTCCAGTATTGGCTGCATGGCATTTCACAATGATGACAACAGAGGACCTTGCCTGAGGAATGTGTTTTGTAATGGTCACTTGCGGTATCCAGCTGTGACCACAGCTATGAGCTCAGTCAGCAGGCAGGGACAGCGTAGTCATCATGCAATAGGAAACTGCTGAATAAGGACCTCCATGGCAGGATCACCGGAGAAAGCTGTAGATCTTAGAAGTTTGATACCAGCTCATGAAATGTCATTTATATATGTTGGAATTTGTTGGTCGGGGTTCATTTAAAGTAGCACTCCACTCTTTTCTTTTGTTGGTTCCATATATTTAAAATAAACTCCATAATAAAAAAAAATCCATAATAAAATAAACATTTCATTGGATCTACTTACATCCACTGGAGCCCATGGAGTCACCTGAGGGCCCGGCGGGGGCTGTCTGACCTGAGTACAGTGCGGAGCCTCCTGGGACTGGCAGCCAGTGGGCGCTCTCTCTGGTGGGCGGGGCCGGGGTGTGGCCGCCCCTCCCACAGAAGTCCGCTCTGCTCATCCAGCGGCAGAAGATGGGGCAGGAGGAGCTGCGGAGATGGCACCGCGGACAGTCCTCCACCTCCAGCCTGGCGGTAAGTGAGAGGCTTCACCTGTGGACTTCCCTCAACCAGGACCCCCGCCTGCTACACCAACCACAGACAGCCGCGGAACTGATCACTGCATGCCCATACTAACTACTCACTGCACTACCTGACCACTGCACTACTCCTCCACTGCATACTGACCACTGCACTACTCCTTCACTGCATACTGATCACTGCACTTCTCTTTCATTATACTGATCGCTGAAGTACACCACTGCATACTGATCACTGCACTACCTGACCACTGGATACTGGTCACTGCACTACTCCACCACTGCATACTGATCACTGCACTTCTCTTTCATTATACTGATCACTGCACTACTCCAGCACTGCATACTGATCACTGCACTTCTCTATCATTATACTGATCACTATACTGCTCACTGTACGTCTCCACCACTGCACTACTTCACCACTGCATACTGATCACTGCACTATTTACCACTTTGCTGCTTACTGCACCATCCCACCACTACACACTGCTACCTGACTGCCCTGACACCACATACTGCTCACAGACTGATTCGCCACTACATACTGCTCCTCACAGACTGCCCCACCACTACATACTGCTCACTGACTGTCCCACCACTACATATTGTCCATTGACTGCCCCACCGCTACATACGGTCCAATAACTGCCCCACCACTACATACTGCTCACTGGACTACCCCACTACTACATACTGCTCACTGATTGCCCCACCACTACATATTGTCCACTGACTGCCCCACCACTACATATTGTCCACTGACTGCCCCACCACTATATATACTGTCCACTGACTGCGCCATCACTGCATACTGCTCACTGACTGCCCCACCACTAGATTCTGCTCACCGACTGCCCCACCACTACATACTGTCCACTGACTACATAATGTATGCTGACTGCCCCACCACTACATACTGCTTAGTGACTGCCCCACCAGTACATACTGCTCACTGACTTCCCCACCACTACATACTGTCCACTGATTGCCGCACGACTACATACTGCTTAGTGACTGCCTCACCACTTGATACTGCTCACGGACTGCCCCACCAGTAAATACTGCTCACTGACTGCCCCACCACTACATACTGCTCAGTGACTGCCTCACCACTACACACTGTTCACTGATTGCCCCACCAGTACATACTGCTCACTGACTGCCCCACCACTACATACTGCTCACTGATTGCCCCACCACTACATACTGCTCACTGATTGCCCCACCACTACATACTGCTCACTGATTGCCCCACCAGTACATACTGCTCACGGACTGCCCCACCACTACATACTGTCCACTGACTGCCCCACCACTACATACTGCTCACTGACTGCCCCACCACTACATACTGTTCACTGATTGTCCCACCACTACATTCAGCTCACTGATTGCCCCACCAGTACATACTGCTCACTGACTGCCCCACCACTACATACTGCTCAGTGACTGCCCCACCACTACATACTGCTCAGTGATTGCCCCACCACTACATACTGCTCACTGATTGCCCCACCACTACATACTACTCACTGATTGCCCCAGCAGTACATACTGCTCACTGATTGCCCCACCACTACATACTGCTCACTGATTGCCCCACCAGTACATACTGCTCACTGATTGCCCCACCAGTACATACTGCTCACTGATTGCCCCACCAGTACTACTGCTCACTGATTGCCCCATCAGTACATACTGCTCACTGATTGCCTCACCAGTACATACTGCTCACTGACTGCCCCACCACTACATACTGTCCACTGACTGCCCCACCAGTACATACTGTCCACTGACTGCCCCACCACTACATACTGCTCACGGACTGCCCCACCACTACATACTGCTCACGGACTGCCCCACCAGTACATACTGCCCACGGACTGCCCCACCAGTACATACTGCTCACGGACTGCCCCACCAGTACATACTGCCCACGGACTGCCCCACCAGTACATACTGCTCACGGACTGCCCCACCACTACATACTGTCCACTGTCTGCCCCACCACTACATACTGTCCACTGACTGCCCCACCACTACATACTGTCCACTGTCTGCCCCACCACTACATACTGTCCACTGACTGCCCACCACTACATACTGCCAATGGCTCTCACTGCTGTGTGAGCAAATGTAGAGAGAGAGGCCCAGGAGAGCCATGGCTCTCATGCACATTGTTGGAGTGAGATGGGGCTGAGGTAAGTGTAGGGGGGCTGAGGGGGGGAAATGCAGCCAGAAGGTTTCTTTACCTACATGCATAGAATGCATTAAAGTAATAAACATTTCTGCATTTAGAACCACTTGAAGCCCTGGTTCACACCAGTGAGACTTGTCATGCGATTTGACAGTTCAAAGCTGCATGACAAGTCGAATCCCATTTGCGGCAATGGAACCGTTCATACTTTGAAAACGATTCCTGCACTCTGTGTGACTTCATTATGACTTGCATTGAGATCTTCTAAATGAAGTCACACAGTTGTCAGTAAGCTGCACATGAAATCGCACTGATCGTCAGCTTTGAAGTTGCTCTGAAGTATCATGACTTCAAAACCACACAGGTGTGAACCAGGACTAAGCCCCATTTACAGTATAACCAGAGACAGAAGGATTTGCACAATTTTGACACATTGTTGCGCTGCACTGATTGAAATGAATGGGCTGCCCTCCACATTACAAATGCAGCAAAGTAGCTTTTTGATTCTTGAGCGTTGTATGTTTTTTTTTCCACGCGGTTTGATGTGTATTTACATGTTTATCCATGGGAAAAAATGCACACCTGCTCGCCGCATTTGGGGGGGCACCGCAAGCACAACACACATTTTTTTGTGCATTTCTTAAACACACAAAAATTTCATGTGCATGCATTCATGAAATGCTATAGTGTGAATGCAGCTTCAGGGCTCATTCACACCAAGTTCAGTAGGACTGCGTTGGGCGTAGGGCTGCCACCTCATCCCTTTAAAACCGAACACAAACCACTTGCCCTCTTAAGGGTTTACCCCCCTTCCTGACCAGGCCATTTTTTGCGTTATGGCGCTGCGTTACTTTAACTGACAATTGCGTGATCATCCAACGCTGCTCCCAAATGAAATATATGTCCTTTTTTATGTCCCACGAATTGAGCTTTCTTTGGTGGTATTTGATCGCCTCTGCCTTTTTTAATTTTTTGCGCTATAAAAAAAAAAGACCAACAATTTTGAGAAAAAAACTATATTTTTGACTTTTTGCTATTAAACATATCCAGTAAAAAATTTTTAAAAATCAAGTTTCGTTATAAATTTAGGCCAAAATGTATTCTGCGACATGTCTTTGCTAAAAAAAAATCCCAATACGTGTAAATTAATTGTTTTTCGTGAAAGTTATAGCATTTACAAATGGCTGAATATGTACTGGGATTTTGTTTTTTAATTTTTACTAATAATGGCGGCGATCAGCGAATTATAGCGGGACTGCGGCGGGCATTCTGACACTGGGGGCACTTAGTATCACTGACATCCCCAGTGACACCAATACAGTGATCAGTGCTAAAAAAAAGCACTGACACGGTACTAATGGCATTGGGCAGGTAAGGGTTAACATGAGGGGCGATCAAAGGGTTAACTGTGTGCTGTTTTACTCTGTGCTGTGTCCGTGTTCTTCACTGTAAGCACACTGCTTTGGATGGCTGTGCTGTGCACAAGCTGACGGAGGAGAACTGTTTACATACAGTTCTCCTTCTTGCCGGAGATGCTCGTGAATCACTGGGCGCTGGCGAGTAATCACCAGCCAGGACCCGGCGATTGACAGTCATGACTGTGAATGGTGGCGTGCGCGAGCGCGCCTGCTACCTGGAAATGCAAAATCTCGTATATATACATGATTTTGAGCACCCGTGCCACCCTGTAGCAGTATATCTGCTATAGGGCAGTCTGTTCTGAGGCTAATTTAATGTAGATAAGGCACTTAGGCTAGGTTCACACTTATGCAGTTTGCATTTGTTCTGTTTCTGCAGTGCTTTTTGTGGTGCGTTTTTGGACATGCATCTTTGATGCGTTTCGCGTTTTTTTTTCTTGTTAGGCATCCTAAAACGCATCAAAAACATGTAAAAATGCAGCAAAAACACACTACATGCTTTTCTGCAGCGTCTCCATTGAAGTCTATAGAACCATAGATGCAGCGTTTTACATTTAAAAAAGTCCCTGAGCCTGGGATCACACTTCTGCGGTGCGGCATATTGCACGTGATTTGCACAGGAACTGCACCACATTCCTGTGCAAATCACATACAAATTCTGTGCGGTGAAATTTGAACCATATATTTTGTATGGCTCAAATCGCACTGCATCTGCACCAAAATGGTGCAGGACCTTTTTTTTCGGTCCGCACTAGAATCGGATTTCATGCGTATCCACATACGATTGTGCACATTGTACTGCGTTTTGCGAAGCGATTTTGGGGTGTTGTAAACTTAGCATACACACCCGCAGCGGTTCGCATGAACGGGGTACGATTGTGATGCAGAGTAGAATTCCCACAGAAACCAGTGAGAATTCCGCACCACATCAGTGTGAACCCAAGTTGACCCGTTCCAAAAAACGCACCGGGTGAAAACGTGGAGATGTGAACGTGTCCCATAGGAAATCATGTTAAGTGGACTGTACTGCGTTTCTGCAAAACGCTTAGGTGTAAACCTAGACTGGACTAGAGTTTAATTACCACCTTAATCAACCACAGAACCTGTGCAATCGATATATCTTCGGTTTTAAAGGGATTAGGTGGCAGCCCTAGTTGGGTGACTATTCCAGCGCAGTCCCACCGCAGGACAAGGCAAAACGCCTTCTCTCCTACCTGGCCAGTTCACACACAACGTGGTGCTGAAAAAAGGTATGGTATGCACACCTTTTTTTAGTGCAGTGCAACGCAATCCGCAATCTCGCACCACACTGCGCTCAGGAGAACATAATGAAATGTCAATGTGCAACATTTCAATACATTTCTAGGAAAAGATGAAATGCGGTGCAGCGGTTTTGCAACGGCACCACACCAGTCTAACGCAGCCACAAGCCCTCATTGTTCAGGTGGGCAGCACTCTTTATTTTATAGGAGTAGCATTTACCCTAGGTTCACACCTAAGCGTTTTCCAACGCATTTTGCAGAAACGCACTACAGTCCATTTAATATGATTTCCTATGCGACACGTTCACATCTCCGCTTTTTCACCTGGTGCTTTTTTTGTAAAGTGTCAGGGACTTTTTAAAAAGCAAAAAGTTGTGTTTTTGGTTCTATAGACGTCAATGAAAATGCTGCAGAAAAGCATATAGTGCGGTTTTCTGCGTTTTTGATGCATTCTATATTTTAAATATGCCTAGCAACAAGGAAAAAAAAGTATCAAAAACGCGGCAAAAACGCATGTGCAAAAAAAGGAAAACGTAAAAGAAAGTGCAGCGCTAAAGATAAAAAACAATAAATGATATCAATCCATAGGGCAAGCTGAATGGTTAATCCCAGTAAAGCCAATGTATAAAATGGTGACAGTCTGTGATACGTGATGGATACAAGATGTATAGGTGACTGTACGTCCCAGGTGGCGAGGTGATAGAATGGTTAAAATATGCACTCACCAGATGCGTATCTTTATATACGTATATAATCAATAACCAGAGGTCCCCCTCATGGGATGGGATGGATGAGCTGCACTGCTAATAACGGACTCTCCCCCTCTTTACTGGAATTAACCATTCAGCTTACCCTATGGATTGATATCATTTATTGGTTTTTATCTTTAGCGCTGCACTTTCTTTTACAGTATTTTATGAGGTTTTATTCTGGTTGCCTTTTTGTGCTTTTAGCTGCTATTACTACTAAGCGCTCACTGAATATTTTGTTTTATTCTAAAAATGCAAAACGCACAGCAGAAACAGATCAAAACGCAAACTGCATAGGTATGAACCTAGCCTTAATAAGACTTGAACCTTCCCACCTGAAGTCCTCCAACAGCTCCTCCCACCTCTTATACATTGTTTATAATCAATTCAATTTGTTACATCGATCTTTTCCTGACTGTATATAAACACACGCTCCAAACAAGTAGCTCTTTTTTTTTTCACTTGCTCCTGGGCCGCCTCCTCCCCACCCACCCCCTGCAGACATCAGCTAAACAAATAAAAACAAAGTTATAGCAAGGCTGATGGCATCAGAGGAGCGATAAGAGGAGAGGAGAGAAAAAAATGAGGAGGTAGACTCGGAGCGGAGCCAGCAGTAAAAGTTTATTGAGAAAAGTTGCCGGGCAGGAAGGACCTTTAAGGGAAATTCAACACATGCAAAAGCTAGAACAAAACCCAGAGAGTTTAGAAAAGTTGCAAAAATAAAGGAAAGGCAGTGGAGGAAAAAAAAAAAAAGGTTTTGGGAAAGAAATTTGGAAAGAACATAAGTGGCAGGTGACGGGCAGCAGCGGGGCCGCAGAAGTCCTCAGCCTCCTCCCTGTTGCCAAGCGAGAACACAGGAAGACGTGGTTTCCTTTGCTGTCTCTGGTAGCCGGACTGGGCCGGGGCTCTCGAGACGCTGCCAAAGGAGCACATGGGAAGGAGCGGCTGGCCCCTGTTTACAACATGCCTTCCTGCATCCCGAGGGAAATCGGCCCGCAGCAACATGCACAGCAAGGAGCTCACCGACATCTCCATCCTCAACTCGCAGCCCAAAGTGGACATCCTGTGGGAGCCCCCCTCCGAGAATCTGCGCAAGCTGAAGGAGCGGAAAGTGCTGGTGGAGCAGAAGAAGAGGCTGTCCGTCTGGATCCTGGTGTTGGCTCTGCTCGGCATCATCTTGATGGTTATACACACCGAACTGATCCCCGTGGCCATCTGCGAGGTAAGTGGATTGTTTCTCATTCGATGAGGCTTCTCTTGCTTTGCACCTGTGAACATCTGGAAGGAAACTTGGCCGTGCTGCTGTGGCATGTGGTTGTACAAGGCAGCAGTGTTAGACTTTCCGCATTCCACCCTAAACTGATTTAACGTGTCATTCTACCCCAGTGTGATGTTTCAGTGTTTGTAGATGCTTGAGGCTTCAGCCTTTTGACAGTTTCTTCTAGGGGACATTTCTGCTCAGTTTCTTGAGTCATGCTGGAGGCTTCCATCTTTTGACAGTTTCTTCTAGAGGACTTTTCTGCTCAGTTCCTGGAGTCATGCTTGAGGCTTCAGCCTTTTGACAGTTTCTTCTAGGGGACATTTCTGCTCAGTTTCTTGAGTCATGCTGGAGGCTTCAATCTTTTGACAGTTTCTTCTAGGGGACATTTCTGCTCAGTTTCTTGAGTCATGCTGGAGGCTTCAATCTTTTGACAGTTTCTTCTAGGGGACATTTCTGCTCAGTTTCTTGAGTCATGCTGGAGGCTTCAACCTTTGACAGTTTCTTCTATGGGACGTTTCTGCTCAGTTCCTGGAGTCATGCTGAAGGCTTCAACCTTTGACAGTTTCTTCTAGGGGACGTTTCTGCTCAGTTTATTGAGTCATGCTGGAGGCTTCAATCTTTTGACAGTTTCTTCTAGGGGACATTTCTGCTCAGTTTCTTGAGTCATGCTGGAGGCTTCAATCTTTTGACAGGTTCTTCTAAGGGATGTTTTTGCTCAGTTCCTGGAGTCATGCTGGAGGCTTCAACCTTTTGACAATTTCTTCTAGTGCAACGTTCTGCTCAGTTTCTTGAGTTATGCTAGAGGCTTCAATCTTTTGACAGTTTCTTCTGGGGGATGTTTCTGCTCAGTTCCTGGAGTCAGCACATCTGTTGTGGGGGTCTTCTCATCTTTGAGGGGCTCCCACCAACCCTCCTGGATTTTTTACTGATTTTATTGAGTACTGTCCGTGATACTTTTTTTATTTGCACTAACATACAATTTTCAGGATAAGCTTTCAGGGTATGTCCCCTTCTTCAAGGTCCAAGCAGTACTACTTCACATAGTTTTAGCAGAATGTTAAAAGAAACAATCTCTGAGGGAAAAAAAGAAAAAACAAAAAAACGTATACAGCAATGGCTATAAAACTAGTGCAATTAGAGCAAATAAAAAAGTATCACGGACAGTAATCAATTGTTTCTGTCGCATGATACGACTACAATCATGTAACCGAAGGAGCTGGAACACACAAAGGTAGGCAGGAACACCCAAACCTCTCAGGTGGACAGGGACAAAGTTAGAAATTAGGGCAGGGAGGATCTCATTGTTAGGCACTATTCACATGGGCATTTAGCTGCAATGCGAATCCCAGCAGCAGGAATCTACTGATTCCTGCATTTGCTGTTGATAGCTGTAACCACCGAGCCTGTACATTGTAATGACAGGCAGTCACAGGTGATCACTGACTTTGGGAACAGGCACGAGTAGCTTTGGCCACTGACAGCCTGTCATTGCAATGTATGGGCTCAACGGCTGCAGCTATCTACATACAGCTGTCAATCCCAGCCACAGGACCAGTAGATTCCTTTGGCTGGAATTTGCAGCATGGCTAAACTTTCCTGTGAATGGTGCCCTAGGGATTGCTTATACTAGTAGTGGCCTTTGAAGCACAAACCATGGTGGATCACTTTTCAGAGGGTGTTTGACAAGCGATGAGGTGGCATTATGTCACCTCCTCACTGCCTGTTTCATCCCCTAAAAGCCTGCTCTGCTGCACCAGTCAGTTGTGTGGCAGCTGCGGTACAGCCCCATTCACTTGAACGTTCAAGTGGTGGTACTGCCCACTGAAAGCAACAACAGGGATAATTTAGTGGCCACAGCATGTGTATACCTCGTACAGCTGCATTTGTTGAGTGGGGTCAGTAAAAGCACAGCTCAACCGTGTGCTTCTATCACCCCCAACCACAAATATAAACTAAGCCTTTCTGATATTTCAGTGTTTGGTAGATGCTGGAGATAAATCACCTGACAGTCCTTCTCTGGGACTTTCCCGCTCACGTGCTGTGCCCACTACGAGGGGCTCCCACCATTTTTTTATTTCCCACCTCCCACTTGATTTTTTATTTATTCTATATTATAGAGAATGTAACCCGAAGGAGCTGGAACACACAGAGGTGGGCTGAAACACCCAAAGTGGAGAAGGGCAAAGTCAGGAATTGTGGCTCGGGGGATCCCACTGTTGAAGTGTCCAGCCCTCCAGACTCCACCTTTAACTGAAATATCACATTTGTGTGGATTGGCCCTTTAAAGCTCAACTACACAAAGGTTTTTGTTGCAGGATATTTAACCCCTCTCTGGCAGCTATGCTAGTTAAAGACAATGTGCTGATCTCATGCTATTGAGTAAATAAAAAAAAATGCTTGTAGTTTAGTGTTGGAACCAAATGCAGATCCACCAAACAAATAACATCTTTCTGCTCTTAGGGCTAATCTACATAGGCGATTTTAATCTCTTGCCGCTGAAAATTGTAACTACTTGCTGACAGTCATCTCGATAGGCTACAGTAGACATATTCAAGCATGGTTCCATGAAACCTTAGGAGGTGTCTAGGGGTTCTGGAGCTGTGGCTGATGGACCTCCCTTCTAATGTTGTTCAGATAGTAAGAAGAAAGCCCCCCCCAGCCAAGTGGTGCTGGAGTCCTGACCAGGAACTATCAGTGTAAGGAGCATTCTTTCCACTAATCGCCAATGTAAGGGGGGACATTCTTCCTATTGACCATCATGGTAAATGGGGTATTCTTCCTACTGACCACCAATGTAAGGTGGGCATTCTTTCTTCTGATCATCAATGTAATAGGGACATTCTTTCTACTGACCCTCAGTGTAAGGGGGACATACTTAATACTGACCATCAATGTAAGGGTGACATTGTTCCTTCTGACCATCAACGTAAGGGTGACATTGTTCCTTCTGACCATCAACGTAAGGGTGACATTGTTCCTACTGACCATCAATGTAAGGGGGACATTCTTTCTACTAACTACCAATGTAAGGGGGACATACTTCCTACTGACCATCAATGTAAGGGTGGCATTGTTCCTACTGACCATCAATGTAGGGGTGGCATTTTTCTTACTGACCATCAATGTAAGGGTGGCATTGTTCTTACTGACCATCCATGTAAGGAGGACATTCTTTCTTCTGATCATCAATGTAATAGGGGCATTCTTTCTACTGACCATCAATGTAAGGGTGGCATTGTTCCTACTGACCATCAATGTAAGGGTGACATTGTTCCTACTGACCATCAATGTAAGGGTGACATTGTTCCTGCTGACCATCAATGTAAGGGTGGCATTGTTCCTACTGACCATCACTGTAAGGGGGACATTGTTCCTACTGACCATCAATGTAAGGGTGATATTGTTCCTACTGACCATCGATGTAAGGGTGACATGGTTTCTACTGACCATCAATCTTGTCTTTAAGTCAACAAATTGTGTTCAAAAGTTCTTAATATTTCATCCAGATTAGATATTTGAATGGAATCCCAGACATATTAAACAGGTTTCATTAAAATATGAATCTTCATTTTCCTGAACAAAAACATTTACAGTTAAAATTGTGTTCAAGAAAAGTTTTCAAATCTGCTCCTTCAAGTTTTCTCTTAACTACTTTTGAAAAGGAATGTTGACTTGACCCCACTAACCTTTAAAAAATGTGTGAAATTAAAATTTTTTGAATGAAGTTCTACTGGTACTGTATATGATCAGCTTAACTATTACTACAAGCTATACCATCACCTAGATATGTACGAAACGTCTGACATAGCAGCTCAGTTGCTCGACTAATATCACCAAGGGTTAATTGCTAGGAGCAGCAATTTGTTTCTAAACAAATGACCCCCTATGGTGTGAGCTGCACAAGAAGCTTATATTTAATTCCCGTCTTTTGCTCTAAGCCTCCTCCAAATCTCCAAATTCCTATTTTTTCACTGACTTCTGGTTTGAGGGTGGCTAATTTCATTCTCCATGGTCCCATGTAGGAACATAGCTACCCTTTCTTGCTGACTCCTGTGATAGACTATGGACTACAAAAAGAGCAGTGTACATTTTAATTATTACAGGTACTTGCATAGCGCTGTCAATTTTACAGAGCGCTTTGCATATATATATATATATAAATATATATATATATATGCACCAGATATAGTGATTACAGGGTCTGGGGTTTAGTAAAACTTTAAGTAGTGGATGTGTATTGAAAAGATACAGGAGAATATGTTCAGTGTCACTCATCTTCATCTTCACCATTACCTCCAGTGCATTTAGCCAAAATTGTAAAATTTTGCTGAATTTCTTGGTTTTCTCAAAAATGTTAGGGAAATGAAAACTCTCAATTTTGCTAATGCCTAGCAAACAACTGCAGAAGATTGAAGATCTATGCGATTATACAAAAAACTTTGCTACTAGTTTCTACTTGTGAACTTACTCCATAGGCTGCCATTTGTTCCATCAGTTTATACTCTCAGTGATTCTTTGCTGGAAATTGTATTAAAATTGCTACTAAAGATCTCCTGTGTAGTTGTAGCGCAATGGGGTGACAACCAGAAAGTAGTAAAATCTTTGAGTACCAAGAGATTAAAATCACCAGTGCAAGTTCACCCTAATGAAACTGGGCACGGCTTACAATAAACGACTTGCAGGAAAGTGTAGCCAAAAAAATCCAAAATTCAAAGATAAAGGGCAACTTCTAACACAGTGATGGTAGATGAGATAAAGATGTGTGAAATGCAAAGTTTTTTTGAAAGTCTCTTTTAAAGTGTATGTAAACCCTCACCTTGTAAAACAACCATTTCAGTGTAAAATAGAAATGGAAGGGCCTTTTTTTTATAAGTGATCACATACCTTCAGTACTCAGCTGCATAAGAACTGGGAAATGAGAAACAGCAGTACAAATGAACTTCCCAGTGAATGGCTGTGTAGGGGGGTGGTGGTGGTGGTGGGGGGGGGGTTGGGGTGTGTCAGGATAAGTTTGATCATTGGAGGAGAGCAGGCGGAGTTCGCAGCACAGCTATAGAACTGACCACGCTGTGCTCTCATGCCTAGTGTGGTCGTTTTTTAACAGGAAAGCAGAAGCAGATGGAGTGGGAGGAACACCAGAGATTTCACACAAAGGAAGCAATGCAAAGAGAACAGGATACGTTTTTATACTGTACTAGTACCTGGGACAGCAGGCACATATCAAGAGTATGAAATGTTGGGTTTACAAATTCTCTAATCACATGTGTGACAGGAAGACAACAGCCAATGCAAATGCAGCTCAGAAGAAGAAGTATTTAATATTTATATGTATAGATTTTCTTTGGTTCAGCCTGCAGTCTGGATGAAAAAAATCTCTTAACAGATTCCTCCATCCACACTACACAGCCTGGATGGATCAATCCCCCCTAACGTTCTCTTGTAATCTGAATGTGGTTTTGGGTGGAGACATCAATGTATACAGTTAAATTTAAAAAAAAAAAAATGAATACAGAAAGAAGAGCTACGTTTTTAAGTGTAGCGTATATATTTTATACTTTTAGCAGAAGCTGTTTAAACAACCGACTTTTGTCGAAGGGCCAGAAGCTGCTTGAATTTTGGCCACGCCAACATTAATTGGCCACAAGTCAAGGGGTCCAGCTTTACCAAATTTTAAAGCCCATTTAAAGTTTCAGCATACTGCAATAAAGGACCTGAGTGGCAACAGTGGTCTCTCTGCAGAGGTCCTGCTGAGTAAGAGCTCTCCAACCAGCAAAACTCATGATACCTGCTGATTGGAGAAATCTGTGTAGCCACAATGCAATGGTGAGTCAGTGGGGGACAGGGAAGAGCTGTTTTACTTTTTTTGTTTTGTCTGAGGATCAGCCACTGTTTGGCATTAGTTAGGTACTATGTGATCTAGTGGCGTAAGCTAGATAATACCTAGTTAATAGGTATCTGAGATACAGGTCACTGTCAGATGAGCATTGGTACATTATGAGCTGGAGTAGATTTAAACACCTATATTTAATTTGCTAAAGCACTGTGTACCATAAACAATTACCATTGTAAAATTTATGTCTACATGCACTCCAGCGATGGCCTCATGGCATTTCTCAGGGTGGGTTTCCTGATGGTGATAACAGTGGACCATGTCTGAGTAATGTGCACATGTAGTCCCCATTGGAAGCCCAATGACAGGGTGACAGAAAGAAGCACAACTGGGAGAAAGGGACATTGCACCATCACCCTGTAATGGGAAGTGCCTGAACAAGGAAACACATGCCAGAATCACCAGGAATTATTTAAATGAAAGCCAAAAGATTTAAAAATATTGAAAATGATTTTGGAATCTACATTTTCATGATAATGCTTATATAGGATGTTAGTGATTCATACTAAATACATTTAAAAAAAATGCATAATTTATTACCAGTATTTATTTTGTGCCCACAGTTTATGCAGTGCTGTACATATCCAGTCCCTGCCCTCAAGGAGCTTACTGTCTATGCTTATCTCACATGTATACACATCCCAGAGCCAGCATAGAAAAAAGCCAAATATTCTACCAGCATGTCTGTGGATCTAAGAGCTTACAATCTAAAGTCCCTTTCTCACATACACATTCCAGGGCCAGTTTAGACAGAAGACAATTATCCTACCAGCATGTATTTGGAGTGTGGGAGGAAACCCAAGCAGAGGGACAACATGCAAACTCCATGCAGATAGTGTCCTGGCCGTTATTTGAACTGAGGACCTCAGTGCTGCAAGATAGAAGTGTTAACCACTAAGCCCCTCATTACAAGAGCCATAGGTGTTTTGTTATGATGTCAAAATAATTCATAGGTGGATTGAATAGTAGATACATTACAACATTCCCAAACGGATTAAAACATTACACAGGCATAGGCAACGTAGGCATTCCAGCTGTTGTGGAACTACAAGTCCCATGAGGCATTGCGAGACTCTGACCACCACAGGTATGACTCCCAGAGGCATGATGGGATTTGTAGTTTTTACCACAGCTGGAGTGCCAAAGTTGCCTACCCCTGGCATAAAATGTATAATCTTCAAAACTGAAAGGAAACCTAGGGCATGTAGTAGAATACCTGGGGCACTCAGAAAAATACCTGGGGTACTCAGCAGAAGACCGGGGTTACTTGGTAGAAGACCAGGTGCACTTGATAGAAGACTTGGGGCACTCCGTAGAAGACCTGGGGTACTCGATAGAAGGCCAGGGGTACTCAATAGAAGGCCAGGGGTACTTGATAGAAGGCCAGGGGTACTCAGTAGAAATCCAGGAGCACTCGGTAGAAGACCTGGGGTACTTGGTAGAAGACCTGGAGTACTTGGTAGAAGACCAGGGAAACTCAGTAAAAGACCTTTTGTAATTGGTAGAAGAACTGGGGCATCCAGTAGAAGACCTGGGGAACTTGGTAGAAGACCAGGAGCACTCAGTAGAAGACCTGAAGTCCTTGGTAGAAGACCAATTAAACTCAGTAAAAGACCTGTTGTAATCTGTAGAAAAACTGGGGCACCCAGTAGCAGACCTGGAGAATTTGGTAGAAGACCAAGGGCATGCAGTAGAAGACCTGGGGGACTTGGTAGAAGACCTGGGTCGCTCAGTAGAAGACCTGGAGCTCTCAGTGGAAGTCCTTGAGTATCCAGTAAAAGACCAGGAATACTCAGTAGAGTACCTAGGATTCTGGGGAGAAGACTAGGAGCATGTAGTGGAAGACCAGGGACACTCAGTAGAAGACCTGGGGCACTCAATAGAAGATCTGAGGTACTCCGAAGAAGGCCAAGGGCCCATGCCCCAGGTGTCCGGGTCTAGCAATACCCCTGACATAGATGATCAAATCTTCCAAAAATGCTGTCAGTTTATTGGAAGTCATTGAGAAGTTAAACATGAAAATTCTATATTAAAAATGTTTTTTTTCTTACATTTGATGGGATTTTAAAGGCAACCTTTAAATACACAGAAAAAGCTACTTCTTTAAAAAGACAACCCAATATATCATTAAAACGTTTCTGTTAACACATCCAAAATTAATAGCCAAGTGCTTCAAAATACATTTCAAAGCATTTCAAACTACTTAAGTTCTGATATTGTGGTGTAATCCAACATTGATCCAGTGCTATCCCCCATAATTGAATTCCATCTAATAACCTTTGAATTTTGATTATGGATACGTTCAGCCTGGGATCCAATGCGTTTCGAATATTTATCATAAATTTTTCTTCAGGGATATGATACCATTCTACAATAGTTGATAGTCAAATTTAACAAGATTTGTTATATACATTGTTGATACAAAACCAAAGCATGTTGGGGTAAAGAACTTAACCACCATAGATACTCTAGAGAGTGACTCATTATGTGAAGAGATGAATCCCTTCCAAGAGTGAAGTCGTCATTCTGATATGCAAGGACCACAAGTGCCACACCACATCAATGCCATGATAGAAAGTACACATATATATATAAATAATTAGCAATAAGGGACTAGGAACAAAAACTACAAAGAGGCCAAAGGGAAGCAGCATTACCATCAACTCGTCATGTACAGTATCTGACAGAAGTGAGTATACCCCTCTTATTTTTGTAAATATTTGATTATATCTTTTCATGTGACAACACTGAAGAAATAACACTTTGCTACAATGTGATGTAGTGAGTGTGCAGCTCAAGACCGGTCTTGAGAACGCCCTGTGGGTGGGGCGAAACGCGCTGACGCACTTCCGGTCTGCCATCATCTTGGCCTACGTCACTTCCGGTATTTGGAACGCACGCCGACTTTTGCGTTTCAAGCGTCCATTTTAGAGGTGGAAAGCTGGTCATCTTCTACAGTGATTCTTAAAGCGTGAGATCCTTATATTTACAATTTGGAAACTTGTTCCTTTGAAGCCTTTGAGGCTATTAAACAAGGCCTGTTATTTTATTGAAACATGTGAGTGTCCTTATTCTATCGATTTATATGGTATTGAGTGGCAGTATTACACTATGTAGCCTTTCTTTCCTTGCACACTATTGAGGATTCCATGGAGAAGTAGAGTGGAGTCGATTGCTGTATCTAAGCAGGGTGAAGAAGGTGATTTGAGTTCCTCCTGAGGGGCTATAGGATCCCTTATATCCTATGAGGCTTATTACTCACCTCCATCTGGTGAGTGCGGTCAATATTATTTTTCACGTGGTGATTAGGTGGAAGCACATTTTGGAACATTGTCTTGAAAATCCTTTTGGAAAAATAAGGACTTTTATGTTTGAAATATTATATATATATATATATATATATATATATATATATATATTTGCACGGACATTTATTTATTTGTGATTATTTTTATTTATTTAATTTTTGCCCTGTTTTTTGTGTTATTCATTATTGGTGGTTTTCACTGGTGCACAGCTGCATAATTGTATACTTTCTTTGATTGACGCTGGGATTTTTTTAGTTTGTTCATACATCTTCATACTCTTTATACTAGTGATCCTTCGGCCCTCTCCTCTACTGATCTGGGTCCCTGAGCGCAGGAGGTGTTGTATTTGTGTTCACTCTCCTGCGTTCACTATATCTGGTCTCCCACAGTACACAGAACATGGAAATGCAATTATTTTAGTAAATATAAACTTCTAAATACCTTTTCTTATCAGCAGTTAGAGCAGTTTTGTGACTTCTATCAGCATCCAACAGAGCACTGATTAAAGCTTGTAGGAGAAGTTTTCTTTCTGCTCTAGGAGGCTGCAGAACCCCTGACCTCTGTCTGGACAGTGCTGATTGGCCCTGAGCAGATCACGTGCACTCCCCCAAGAAAAAAAAAAAACCTTTCTAGCAATACATACCAAAGTTAGCATGTGCAGATTGACTCCACACGATATGTCTTATCAGGAGATAGGAGGGGGACACTGGAAGAAGGGGAGGATCAGAGAAGACAGGATCAAACAACATTTTTTACACAATGCAGAGGATTAACCCTTTAGGTTCCACAGTGAGTATATCAAGCATTTTATACTGCATATAAAGACTGATTTTACTGTTGTGGGTTTAGTAACACTTTAAGTTGTTTAGCCACTGCTGGAAGGAGGAGCAAGGTGAGCTGTGCTGCAAAATCACTGCTGGGAGGAGGAGGAGAAGGGTGAGCTGAGCTGCGAAGTCACTGCTGGTAGAGGGAACAGTTGAGTGGAGCTGCAAAGTCACTGCTGGGAAGAGCAACAGGGGAGCTGATCTGGGAAGTCACTGCTAAGGAGCAGGGTGAGTTGAGCTGCTGCTGGAAGAAGAGAAGTCAATGAGGACTTGTTTAAATATTATTTACTAATTGGTAAGAATATGGAAATATTTAAGTGCCCATAAGCTGGCTGCAGGTTCACTTTAAATTGATTTGGTTAATCTTTCTCAGCTGCGGTTCTGTGGAAGCCTAAGATTCCTCTAGACCAGGGGTGTCAAACTCAATTTCATTGTGGGCTGCATCAGCATTACGTTTGCCCTCAAAGGGCTGTTTGTATCTGTAAGACTAGATGTCCACAGCACTCCCCCCCCCTCCCCTTACAACAGATGTCAAGAAACCCTAAATTTCCTTACATCGCGGTGCACCCCCCTTACTGTATGCTGCCGCCGAGAAGAAGCTAGGTGAAAAGAGGGGTGCTGCGGCTGCACAGAGAGGTGCAGGATCTGTATAAAGAGTTCTGTCCTCCTCTCTTCTGCCGATTGTTCTATAGCAGCCTCTTTGTGGCTGCATGGTGAAGCACAGGATCTGGTGGAGGAGTTTTATCCTCCACTCTGCTGCCAACTGCTGAGATAAGGTGGGAAAGGAGACGAGGGGGATGCTGCAGCTGCAGGAGAGGTGTGAGGGCCATCTGAAATGGTCTGGAGGGCTGGATTCAGCTCACAGGCCTTGTGATTGACACGTGCTCTAGAGGGTGCTGGCAGCTCCTTGAGCAATTTCTCTCAGATGAGCAACCACCAACGCTAATGAACTTTTTAGCTATCTGTAAGGAGAGATTCTTCCCAATGACCCCAAGTGTAAAGGGGCACTCTTCCCATTGGTTATCACAATGTTGTACCATGAGCTGTAGATGTAGTCATTATCAGCAGGGGTTCCCCGAGACTGGAATATTATTTCAAGGGTTCCTCTGTGTTAAAAAGATTGAGAAATGCTGTGTTAACATATCGGCTGTGTTAACATATCATCTCTTATTTCATCATATTTTCTCAGGAAATTCCATTGAAACACTTTATTGTGCTAATAAATAGATATGCCCCAGGAGCGGCATCAGTATGTGAATAGATATCATGGCACTGTTCCTAGCAATATAATCCAGAAATGAAGTGACTGGATCATTAGAAAAGCAATCCTAGCCAACAAATAAAATCAGTCATGGGATTGCTAAAGCTAACTTGAAACTGTAATTTCATGTGTTTCTATATCCCATAATTTGGCTGGATTTTATGTTGCACCTGGATGAAACAGTGCTACGTCCTAACATCTAAATCAGTGGTTGCCAGCCCTTTGCTTGCCTTTATCTGGCCCTTGGAGCACTATTTCATCCACTGATACCAACGATCGGGCATAAATCCCCCCCCCCCTACACCAATGAAAGGGGCACAATGTCTTCCAATGTCACCAGTGATGGTGCACAATTCCTCCCAATAACACCAGTGATGGGGCATAATTCCTCTGACTGACACCAAACCATAGGGCATTATATTTTCCCACTGACATCGGGACCTTTTCTACTCCCACTGGCCACAGTCCAGCCCTTCTAAAGTCTAAAGGACAGAAAACTGGCCCTTTGTTTAGAAAGTTTGGAGACCCCTGATCTAAATCCTTACTGAGCAACCTTGCACTGTTTAGGTGTGGAACCAAAAGGCTCAAAGAGAGGGAACCAGGGAGCATTCTGGCCATCGTTTGTTTGTCTCCTCTTATGAACACAAAATGCCATCTACTCCTACCCACCCCGCTCCTCTCAAATTAGAAGATGTATGTTAAGAAAACCCCTGAAATACTTACCTATCTTGGAGAAACTACAGATCTGGGCTCTCACAATAACTAGTCTTGCCATTGTATATTCCTCAAATCCTCAGCACTCAAGAGTCTGCACTGAAGACATAAATTAATTGTTCTAACTTAGCCACTTCAGATTTTACCACCTTCATGAACAGGCCATTTATGCGATTTAGCACTGCACTACTTTAATCAGAAATTACGATGTTATGTACCCAAACAAAATTTATATAATTTCCTTCACAAAAATAGAGCTTTCTTTTGTTGGTATTTGATCACCGCTGTTTTTTTAGGCTTTTTTTTTTTAATTCTTATTATATAAACAAAAAAGACTAAACATTTTGAAAAAAACACTATTTTTTTACTTTCTGCTATAAAACATATCCAATAAAAAGTTTTAAAAAAATTTAATTTCTTCATAAATTTAGGCTAAATGTGTTCTGCTACATGTCTTTGGTAAAAAAAAAATAATACCAATAACTGTATACAAATTGGTTTGCATGAAAGGTTTTTTTTTTATACTACTAATGGTAAGGATCAGTGACTTATAGTGGGAGTGTGATAGTGTGTCGGGCAATTTGACACTGGGTGAGAACTGCCTTACTGACACTGACATCACCAGTCACACTAATACAGTGATATTTTACACTGTCACTATACTAATGACACTAGCTGCAAAAGGAGTTAACATCTCAGGGTAATCAAGGGCTTAAATGTGTTACTAACAAGTGTTAATGTGTTGCTTTTTACTAAAAATCTCTATGTTAATTCTCCCTGCTTTGCAGGGAGAAGAAACAAAGAGATTGTTCCCTCTGTACAGAGCCCTGTGTTGATTGTCAACACAGGATTCTGAGCTGTGATTGGAAACAGCTGATTAGTAGTTCCTGGCCATGAACCATTGGCTGGGACATGCTGGCAAGATCCTGCTCTGTCTAATCACAGCAGATGACACGTGTGCTGTGTACCCAGAAGAAGCTAGCAATGTACAGGTACTTCACTGAAAAAAGCACATCCCTCTATAGTGTGTACTTGTCTCTATCCAGAGCACTAAGTGTCGTTTCTGTCTGCTGTTTTGTTCCTCTACTATCAGCATGAGTCACTTCTGACAAGTTTTTCTGACAACAAGAGAAAAATGGTGACAGCGGAGGGACCGCCAGTAGATTGACAGCCTCAGATCTGTTCCTGTGTGCTGTGTGGAGGGGGCTGTGTCTCTTCCCTCCAATCAGTTTTCAGAGCTCTCCTCACTGAGCTCTGCAGAGTGTAGCTTCAGCTCTCTGACTCCTTTTTCTGACCTCTTAGACAAGCTGTATAAATTCTGCACTTTGAACAGATGCAGAGAAGAGAGTACTGAAGATTAACAGGTACAACTTGTAGGAGGATGTTTCATCCTTGTGTATCACCTGAGACCAGTCACTTCACTAAGTACAGTGAGGAAGAGAAGTATTTGAACACCCTGCGATTTTGCAAGTTCTCCCACTTAGAAATAATGGAGGGGTCTGTAATTCACATTGTAGGTGCATTCCCACTCTGAGAGACAGAATTAAAAAATAAATGCGGGAAATCACATTGTATGATTTTTAAAGAATTTGTCTTGCACTGCTGAACATAAGTATTTGAACACCTAAGAAACAGCTAGAATTCTGGCTCTCAAAGACCTGTTACTGTGCCTTTACAAAGTCCCCCTCTACTCCACTCATTAATCTAACTTAGTAGCACCTGTCTAAGCTCTTTAAAGACACCTGTTCACCCCGCAGTCAGTCAGACGCCAACTACTACCATGGGCAAGACCAAAGAGCTGTAAAAAGACACCAGAGACAAAATTGTGGACCTCCACAAGGCTGGAAAGGGCTACAGGGCAATTTTCAAGCAGCTTGGTGAAAATAGATCAACTGTTGGAGCAATTGTTAGAAAATGGAAGAGGCTAAAGACGACTGTCAGTCTCCCTCGGACTGGGGCTCCATGCAAGATCTCACCTCGTGGGGTATCACTGATGATAAGAAAGGTGAGGAATCAGCCCAGAACTACAAGGGAGGAGCTGGTCAATGACATGAAGAGAGCTGGGACCACAGTTTCAAATGTCACTGTCGGTAGAACACTACGCCGTCATGGTTTCAAATCATGCATTGCACAGAAGGTTCCGCTGCTCAAGTCATCACATGTCCAGGACCGTCTGAAGTTTGCCAATGACCATCTGGATGATCCAGAGGAGGCATGGGAGAAAGTCATGTGGTCAGATGAGACTAAAGTAGAACTTTTTGGTCTAAACTTCACTCGTCGTGTTTGGAGGAAAAAGAAGGATTAGTTGCATCCCAAGAACACCATCTCTACTGTGAAGCATGGGGGTGGTAACATCATGCTTTGGGGGTGCTTTTCTGCAAAGGGGACAGGACGACTGCACTGTATTAAGGAGAGGATGAATGGGGCCATTTATTGTGAGATTTTGAGCAACAACCTCCTTTCCTCAGTCAGAGCATTGAAGATGGGTCGTGGCTGGGTCCTCCAACATGACAATGACCCTAAGCACACAGCCAGGACAACCAAGGAGTGGCTCCGTAAGAAGATATCAAGGTTCTAGAGTGGCCTAGCCAGTCTCCAGACCTAAATCCAATAGAACATCTTTGGAGGGAGCTGAAACTCCGTGTTGCTCAGCGACAGCCCCAAAACCTGACGGATCTAGAGGAGATCTGTGTGGAGGAGTGGGCCAAAATCCCTGTTGCAGTGTGTGCAAACCTGGTCAAGAACTACAGGAAACGTCTGACCTCTGTAATTGCAAACAAAGGCTTCTGTACCAAATATTAACACTGATTTTCTCAGGTGTTCAAATATTTATGTTCAGCAGTGCAAGACAAATAAATTCTTTAAAAATCATACAATGTGATTTCCTGAATTTTTTTTTAAATTCTGTCTCAAAGTGGGAATGCACCTACAATGTGAATTTCAGACCCCTCCATGATTTCCAAGTGGGAGAACTTGTAAAATCGCAGGGTGTTCAAATACTTCTGTTCCTCACTGTATATGTAAGGGATTACAACCACTTTAAAGTATTAAAAGCTGATAATGGTCACATTCAAATTGACGTGTTCAGTAATGGTGAAGATGTTGAGTAGCTTTATCCAAGCCACTTCTGAAGAAGTAGCTTGGGTAAGTGAAGAACCATTTGCATTCTTCCCATTGGCAACCAATTTAAAGGGCATTTCTCCGATGACCCCCGAATAATAAATGTTAGCTGGTTTCTAGGGGTTCTTGAGCTGTGGCTAATAGACCTCTCATCTGGTGGCACCTGTGTAGATCCGGGTCAAACACAACTTGGCAGAGTCAGCTGCCTGACACCAATGCTGTCTGTAAGAGTGGCAGTCCAACTTCCACTGTGGAGGGCATTCATCCTACTAAGGGGCATTTTTCCAATAACTCCCTATGAATTCATTTTAGCATACCTGAGAATGATTTCAAAAGGTTCCTGTGGGTTTAAAAGGGTTGTATTAGAGATTTTTAAATCTGAATGGACACTGAACAATAAGAACTCCCAAGAACATTGGGGAACTGGAGAAAGTGCAGGGAAGGGCAACCAAACTGATACGAGGCATGGAGGAGCTCAGCTATGAGGAAAGATTAGAGGAACTGAATTCTCTCTTGAGAAGAGGAGATTAAGGGGGATATTATCAACATGTATAAATACATCAGTGGTTCATATAGTGAAATCGGTGTAGAGCTATTCACCTAGAGGTCATCACAGAGGACAAGGGGGCACTCTTTATGTCTGGAGGAAAAGAAATGTAATCTCCAAGTACGGAAAGGTTTCTTCACAGTGAGACCTGTGAAAATGTGGAATAGACTCCCTCAAGAGTTGGTTCTGGCCAGCTCAGTGGATTGCTTTAAAAAGGCCTGGATTGTTTCTTAGATACACAGAATATAACTGGATACTAACATTTATAGGTAAAGTTGATCCAGGGAATATCCGATTGCCTCTCGGGGGATCAGGAAGGATTTTTTCCCCCTGTAGGAGCAAATTGGATCATGCTTTGCTGTGTTTTTTGCCTTCCTCTGGATCAACTGAGTATAGGATTATAACTTTTTTTGGTTGAACTGGATGGACTTTTCTCTTTTTTCTAACTATGTAACGTTATAGGTGCATACAGCACTATGAACAACGCTGACCAAATCCTAAACCTCTACTCAGCATTTTATCATCTAATTATTGCATCATCACTTGGGGTTATATTAAAAAAAAATTATCGCATAACTATTTTCTCATCGGAACTATATGTAAATTTCCTCTGTGAGAATGGGGCAAACACAAATGTTCTAAAGGCATATTCTCTGCAGATCAAATATTATTCATTGAAATAAAAAACAATATGAACAGGGAAAATAGCACATTATGTCCACTAGATGGCTGTGAGTGTCATAGGAAAAAAAAAATATGTTCCTCAGCTCTGGTGGCCATAATGCATTATTTCCCCCATTCACACTTTTTTTTTCAGTGAATAACAATTGGTTTTCAGATAATCTTGCCTGGGAGCCTTCAGTTTTGCCCTGTTCCCACAGAATGTGTTTACATGCAGTTTCAATGGATGAGCAGCTATGCAAAATTTGATTTATATACCTCTAGGTATCTGAAGATTGCAGTGTTCTAGCACATGATGTCACCTCTCTCCACCCATTGGCCAAAAGCACAGGTTCACAGGTACATTATGTTGGCTATGATACAACTTCAAAATGTCAAAAGTACATTATTAATATACATTTTGTTTATTGACATTCCAGCTGAAGTATTGTGAAAGGCTGACTTTAAGGTTACTATCCTTTTAACCTCTTCCCGACCACCCTTTAGCAGAACTGCTGCTACAGGGCGGCAGGGCTGTGCAAAATCACATATATATACGTGATTTTGTATTTTCAGGTAGGGGGCACGCATGCGCCTTACCTGCACTGCCAGCAGCTACAGCTGTCATTCATCAGCTCCCAGCCAGAGATTCCCCGCCAGCACCTGGCAAACACTGACAGAGGAGAGGTCTGTACGTAAACAATACAGATCTCTCCCATGTCAGCTCCAGCACACTGCTTTGTATTGCTCTGCATAGCAGAGCAATACAAAGCAGCATGCTTACACAGTAAAACACACACCGCATACAGTTAACCCTTTGATCGCCCCAGATGTTAAACCCTTCCTGCCCAGTGTCATTAGTACAGTACTTTTTATTAGCACTGATCACTGTATTAGTGTAATTGTGATGCCAGTGACAGTCAGTTCCCCCCAGTGTTGGAATGCCCATCGCAGTCCCGCTATAAGTCGCTGATCGCCACCATTACTAGTATAAAAAAAATAAATTCCAGTATATATACCACCATTTATAGACGCTATAACTTTCACATAAACCAATTAATTTACATGTATTGGGATTTTTGTTAGTAAAGACGTCGCAGAATACATTTTGGCCTAAATTTGATTTTTTAAATTGTTTTACTGGATATGTTTAACAGCAAAAAGTCAAAAATATTGTTTTTTTCTCAAAATTGTAGGTCCTTTTTGGTTACACTGCTAAAAATTTAAAACCTACAGGCGATCAAGTACCACCAAAAAGAAAGCTCCATTTGTGTGGAAGAAAAAGAACATAAATGTAATTTGGGTGCAGGGCTGCATGACCTCGCAATTGTCAGTTAAAGTAACGCAGCGCCGTATCGCAAAAAATGGCCTGGCCAGAAAGGGGAGGAAATCCTCTGGAGGGCAAGTGGTTAAATGTATACTGCTACTCAGCATACAGAATATTACCTGGGGGAACACAGTTCAATATATGAAATATTTTCTGTTATTCCAGTTTTAGTAATATCAGAGAACCTGTTTAAAGAAGAAATATGAATTGTAAAAAAACAAACACACATACTGACCTCTATGCTGCAGCTATCCCACATTAGAGTCTCCGCTATCAGAATACAATAGCACAGTGGGGAGGATTCCCCCATCCATCTCGATGGCATGGATGAAGGAATCTGTTTGTTTTTATTAAATTTGCCCGCTGGCTGAAAGAAAATTAAAAATATGATCCATCTACGGCCAGCCTAAGATAGACATGTTTTAAAAGGACTTTAAAGTGAACGTTGCCCCCTAGAATTATTCAATGGACATTAAGCAGCCATATAACTCATGTACATTGATAAATGCTTAGCACCATGTTTGACTTCTGTCCAGGTTCCATTTATACGTCAATTAGTATTTGAAACTGCTGGTCATTTACAGTGCCTTGAAAAAGTATTCATACCCCTTGAAATTTTCCACATTTTATCATGTTACAACCAAAAACGTAAATGTATTTTATTGGGATTTTATATGATAGACCGTGGCACATAATTGTGAAGTGAAAGGAAAATTATACACATTTTTGTGTGTGTGTGTGTGTGTGTGTAAAAAAACGCAAACGTGGAAAAACACAGCTAACCACTAATGCAAAAATGCTGAAAAACTCGTTTTTAACCTGACTTTACACAGCTAATGCTACCAGTGTTATTAAAACGCCCAGTATGCATGGAGCCTAATGCTTACTTTCTTGCATTTTTGAGACCTTTAATCAGGGCAATTGCCATTTATTAATCTCCTTGTGTGTGTGTCGGGTATGCATGTAAGCCCAGGCTGTGAGTTATCATTTATGACAACGTTGTCATTTATTTTTAATTGTGCTGGTTGTTGGGATATTTGGCTTTTGATAATTTTAATAAAATTGCAATTTTTTTCTAAGCCGCAGCTTTTGTCCTCTATTTGGGCCTCTTTGTGTGCCTCTCTTTGTCACTTTAGTTTTTTGTTTATGTATTTTGGCCCTGAGGACTAGGCTGCTGTGAGAAACCACGGGGCCCCATACAGCAAACCTGACAGGGCCCCTCCACCAAACCCCCCCCCCCCAAAAAGAAAAAAAAACAAAAAAAACATAACTGCAGTTATGAATGAACACAGTGAGTGATTGTTACCGATCACTCCTTGTGTTCATTTAGGAAAGGCAGGGCCTGATAAATGTGGCATATTTACTGGACCCTTCCCCCACTCTCCATCCTGAAGGATCCTATTGTGTGCTTGCAGATGCTGGAGGAACGGAGAGAAGAGAAGCCAGCAGCACTGTGGGGGCACACAGGGGGGCCTGGGCTGCTGGGGGAAATGTATGATGCACAGGGAGGGTGATGGTTGGGGACGCAGCAGCTGAAAGCCAGCGGGAGGAAGAGGAGAAGAAGCCACCCTCTCTGCCCACATCTGATTCAACCAGCTGCCTGGGCCCCCCTGCTGGCCTGGGCCCCATACAGGAGAACTGGTGGTGCCCCCTTATCCACGGCCCTGCCTGAGGACACCACCATTTGCTTATAAGGTGAGTCGGCAGTTAGCTTCATTACTTAATTGCAGTGGTTCCTGTCTGTTTTAATTTGTCTAGCTTTTTTACAAACTCCAAACTGAGGGGAGGCTTTTTTCTAACCACTCTGCCGTAAAGCCCCCTAAGGCAGACAGGGAATATCCAATTGCCTCTCGGGGGATCAGGAAGGAATTTTTTTCCCTTGCAGGAGCAAATTGGATCATGCTTTGCTGGGTTTTTTTGCCTTCCTCTGGATCAATTGTGGGTATAGGAGTATAACTTTTTTTTAACTGGATGGACTTTTGTCTTTTTTTTAGCCAGACTAAATATGTAACTATGTAAAGCCCAAATCTGTGGAGGGCTGCAGTGGTATTTGTCCTTCTGGAACTTTGTCCCATCTCCACACAGGATCTCTGGAGCTTGGGTTCTTGGTCACCTCTCTTGCTAAGGCCCCTCTCCCCTGATTGCTCAGTTTGGCTGGGTGACCAGCTCTTGGAAGAATCCTCGTTGTGTCAAACTTCTTCCATTTGGGAATTGTGAAGGCCACTGTGCTCTTGGGAATCTTCAGTGCAGCAGAAATTTTTTTGGCGTCTTCCCCAGATCTGGACCATGCGATAATCTTGTCTCTGAGCTCTGCAAGAAGTTCCTTCAACCTCCTGGCTCTTGCTCTGATACAGTATGCATGCATTGTCAGCTGTGAAACCTTTTTATAGAGAGGTACAGTTGTGTTCAAAATAATAGCAGTGTGTTGAAAAAAGTGAATAAAGCTCAAAATCCTTCTAATAGCTTTTATTTCCATCCACACAAATGCATAAATTCACAGACATTTCTAAAATTCTGTTGTCACACTGTCATCATGTGGTACTTAGTGTAGATTAACCACTTCCCTACCACAATATAGCAGATTACTGCTACAGGGCAACCGCTCTGCAAAATCATGTTAACCTCCCTGGCGGTATGATTATTTTAGATTTTTGGTGCTGAAAGCAGTACCATTATTTTGCATGGAAATTTGGCGTTTTATATTGTAGGCTTGTAATTCTTAGGAATAACTCACTGAAATCTGTCCGAACAAGAGTCTAGTAAACATCCCGGGTATGATAAAACTTGAAACACGAAATCATAAATTATAATTTCCATGATATGATTAGTTAACAGCCACTATTTATTATTTGACCCCCTCCATCCCCCCCCCCCCCCCCCCCCCACCTTTTTTTTTTTTTTTTTTTTTTTTTTTTATCCCCTTCCTTCTATGATGCTACTCTTCACACTTCCTTTCACCTGATGTGCCTTTCTCTCTTCTTTTCCTTTCCTTCTTTCCTTCACACCTTTTTCCTCTACAAATAACTATATCTTTTATGAGGGACAGGGTGCCCTTTCACATATAGGTATGATTGTCCTTCACAATAAGAACCCTACATTGCCCGGCTACGGACACAGAAGAATTGCACGCCTTCAAATGATATTTTGTACTGCGCCTCATGGTCCCATTATTTGAATAATCCCTACGCATTAGAGCAGCATCCACTATAATCCTCTAGACTACCTATTATAATCAGTATTCTTTTTTTTTGGTTTAGTTTACTCAACTGCTATAATGTGATCTTTTGTATAAGGGTAATTCACACTTCAAATAAACAACTTATGACCCGTCTGCGCTACGGGAGATTAAGACAGATGTTTATGCGCGGACTGTGCTCCGTATATGTATATGACTTGTTATGCCTTTCTTATTTCAAAATAAAAATAAACCTTTTTTGGAAAAAAAAAAAAAAATAAATTATAATTTAATAAATAATCATGAAAAATAAGAATAGAATAATAAATTTAATTCAATAATATAATCAAACCAAAAACACTGAAATTTGAAATATAGCAGCAAGTTCGCACATCACTGAGCAAAGTCGCAAAATCGTTTTCAGTGTCTGATGACGAATTTCCCCACAAATCATTATCACTCAATTCTGCAAGTGGTTCTGATTTACTATCGCTGTTCTCTAGCTGGTCTAAAACCGCTTTTGACATAAGGGACGCTTTTTGGACGCCATGGACATTTCTCAGTTTCCAGGCAGAAAGAACAGTAATAATGCAGGCAGGGCACAGGACAAAGCACTCGGGACAAAATGTATGTGAAATGGTTTCATACAGTAATGTTATATTATGTGATTTTAGTGAATGTCACTTTTTGTCATTTTCAAATTTCCCGCCGCTCCGTCCCCCGTACGTCCCGATGCTCGCAGGGGACAGAACCCAGAAGACAGATGCCGGCATCTGCTGGATTACATTGCCGGGGACACTGCAGGAGGGACATTGCGGGAGCGCAGGACAAGGTAAGTGACCGAGAGATCGCGGCGCATGGTATTCCCGAGTGTAGTTCGGGGTTACCGCTTGTGGTACTGAAACTTTACCCCGAGCTACACTCGGGAATACCACCAGGGGGGTTAATATACCTGGTTTTGCATTTCTGGGTAGAGGGTACGCGTGCCGCCCTACCCACGCTGCCATTGGTTGCAGAGGATGTCAATAGCCAGGTCCCGATGCTAAAGCTGAGAAGGGAGAGATCTGTATGTAAACAACACAGATCTTCCTCCTGTCAGCATGGACATGCTGTTTTCTCTACAAAGCAGCATGTCTCCCTAGTAAAACAGCCCACAGTGTGAGCACAACACAACACACAGTTAACCCTTTGATCGCCCCAGATGTTATCCTCTTCCTGCGCAGTGTCACTAGTACAGTGTCAGTGCTTTTTATTAGCCCTGATCACTGTATTAGTGTCACAGGGATGTCAGTAGCCGTTAGTCAGTTCCCAGCCAGTGTCAGCATCCCTGCCGCAGTCCCACTACAAGTTGCTGATCACTGCCATTTCTAGTGTAAAAAATAAAAATTCCAGGATATATACCGCCATTTGTAGAAGCTATAACTTTCACATAAACCAATTAATTTACACGTATTGGGATTTTCTTTTAGCAAAGACATGGAGCAGAATACATTTTGGCCTACATTTATGAAGAAATTTGATTTTTAAAGATTTTTTATATTTAATATGTTTTATAGTAAAAAGTCAAAAATATCATTTTTTGTTTTTTTTTTCCAAAATTGACAGTCTTTTTTTGTTTATAGCACAAAAAATAAAACGCAGAGATGATCAAATACCATGATCGAAAGCTCTATTTGTGGAAAAATATTACATGAATTTCACTTATGTACAGTGTTGCGTGACCGCGCAATTGTCATTTAAAGTAACTTAGTGCTGTATCGCAAAAAATGGCCTGGTCAGGAAGGGGGGTAAGTCCTCTGGAGGACAAGTGGTTAAAGAAATGTAAAGTGAAACGTAAAACCCGTGCCACAGCATAACACAAAATTCTGTTACTTGTAATACATGAGCTCAGCTGGAAGAGCCAATATAGGTTTTACAGACTTTCAGTTGACTCCCTGGCAGTAATCTAGTGCAGCTGGCCAGCGATGAGTCAGGCAGTGAGAGGAGTGTATTGTGGTATAACTGCAGTTCTGAGCAGAGCCCGGTTGTAGGATTGTGTAACCGTCGCCTGGCTCAGCCGTCACCTTCTCCGCGTGTCATCTGGCAGCTGATGAATGACTCTTTAGGAGTCACTCTAAAACCCAAATAGGCTAATCGGAATTCCTTGCACGTTTTCATACTCAAAGCCTGAATCAGATTTAAATTTAAGATATGTAATAGTAATAATTAAAGTAAATATATTAACAATAAAAAAAAAAAAAAAAAAAAGTATTCCAGGAGCTTTACTGATCCCCTGAGAGGCAATTAGATATTCCCTGGATCAACTTTACCTATAAATGTTAGTATCCAGTTATATTCTGTGCATCTAAGAAAGAATCCAGAACTTTTATTAAAGCAATCCAGCGAGCTGGCCAGAACCAACTCTTGAGGGAGTCTATTTTCACAGCTCTTACTGTTAAGAAACCTTTCCGTGTTTGGAGATTACATTTCTTTTCCTCCAGACGTAAAGAGTGCCCCCTTGTCCTCTGTGATGACCTCAGGGTGAATAGCTCTACACCGAGTTCACTATATGAACCACTGATGTATTTATACATGGAGATCATATCCCCCCTTATGTATTATACAAGTTGATCATATCCCCCCTTATGTATTATACATGGTGATCTTATCCCCCCTTATGTATTATACATGGAGATCATATCCCCCCCTTATGTATTATACATGGAGATCATATCCCCCCCTTATGTATTATACATGGAGATCATATCCCCCCTTATGTATTATACAAGTTGATCATATCTCCCCTTATGTATTATACAAGTTGATCATATCCCCCCTTATGTATTATACATGGTGATCTTATCCCCCCTTATGTATTATACATGGAGATCATATCCCCCCCTTATGTATTATACATGGAGATCATATCCCCCCCTTATGTATTATACATGGAGATCATATCCCCCCCTTATGTATTATACATGGTGATCATATCCCCCCCTTATGTATTATACAAGTTGATCATACCTCCCCTTATGTATCATACATGGAGATCATATCCCCCCTTATGTATTATACAAGTTGATCATATCCCCCCTTATGTATTATACATGGTGATCTTATCCCCCCTTATGTATTATACATGGAGATCATATCCCCCCCTTATGTATTATACATGGAGATCATATCCCCCCCTTATGTATTATACATGGAGATCATATCTCCCCCTTATGTATTATACATGGTGATCATATCCCCCCCTTATGTATTATACATGGAGATCATATCCCCCCTTATGTATTATACATGTTGATCATATCCCCCCTTATGTATTATACATGGAGATCATATCCCCCCTTATGTATTATACATGGAGATCATATCCCCCCTTATGTATTATATATGGTGATCATATCCCCCCTTATGTATTATACATGTTGATCATATCCCCCCTTATGTATTATACATGTTGATCATATCCCCCCTTATGTATTATACATGTTGATCATATCCCCCCTTATGTATTATACATGGTGATCATATCCCACCTTAATCTCCTCTTCTCAAGAGAGAATAAATTCAGTTCCTCTAATCTTTCCTCATAGCTGAGCTCCTCCATGCCTCATATCAGTTTGGTTGCCCTTTTCTGCACTTTCTCCAGTTCCCCAATGTTCTTTTTGTGAATTGGTGCCCAAAACTGAACTGCATATTCCAGGTGAGTCATTACTAATGATTTGTACAGGGGTCTTTTGTCCTGTCAATTGTGGATTTAATAAAACGCTTTTGGATTCCCAAGAATGTCTGTTGGGAGGTCCTTTTGGTTCAACCACACATAGATGTCCTAAATTGGGCAACCCCTATCTCATGGAGGATCCCTGCTTTGTGGAGAGCTGCCAAACACAAGCCATCTAGTTCTATTAAGTCCTCATGCACGCTGGATGATTTTACAGCTGCATCTAGGGGCGTCTGCCATTTTTTTTGCCTCTAAACTCCCCTGCATGTTAATGTGTCCATGCACACCTAAACTTTAAGGCTTCATTCACACTAGGGCATTTCAAATCATGGGTGGAATTGGCGCAATTCTGCCCCCGCTTTTAAAACATGCTGTGACAATGTGAAAACGCATGATCGCATGTCCAGGTATTTATCATTTCAATGACACCTGAAAATACAGGGCGTTTTTGCAGCGATCACGAAAACAAAACCGCAGGACACGCGATGCCCCAAAACGGTCCTGTTTTTCATGTTGTCACACCGCGCTTTCAAATTTGCGGGCAGAATTGCAGCAATTCCATCCATGATTTGAAAATGTCTAAGTGTGAATGGAGCCTTAGAGGAGTTTAGAGGCAGGAAATAAAAACATTGCCCGTGCGTCCAGGAGAAGCAGAGTGTTGGCAGAAAAAAAACACTTGACGCTTCTAAACGCGTGTAAATGAGCGTTAACGCTAGGCGCGTTTAGCGTTTAAGCATTAATTCATTTCTCTTGCCAAAATAAATGACTTATTCTGGCCAATTAAATTAATTAATGCCCAAATGGCTAATGTAACGTGTTACAAATTGTTACAAACCTCAGGAGTTTTTTCTGCCAGTACGCTGCTGCCAGGAGGAAAGGCTTTTATGAAAATGTCCTGTGTGCATGAGGCCTAAGGACTAGGAATGAGCTGAGTTTGGTCTGGGTAGCGGTCATGTGGTCACAGCCACCACCGGCCCAATCAGCAGCACCCTGCAGGTGCATAGACACAAAGCTGCAGGGATGCTCATAACATTATTGACCTAATATGTCCAGCTGGACATATTAATCACTTCAATACCAGCCAATTTCACCCCCTTCCTGCCCAGGCCAATTTTCACCTTTCAGATCTGTCACATTTTGAATGACAATTGCGCAGTCATGCAACACTGTACTCAAAGTTTGTATAATTTTTTTGAGACAGAGTTTTGTTTTGGTGGTATTTGATCACCACTGGGTTTTTTTGTATTTTTTGCTAAACAAATGAAAAAAGAACGAATATTTTGAAAAAAAAAAATTTTTGTTATTGATTTCTGTTATAAAATTTTGTAAATGAGTAATTTTTCTCCTTCAATGATGTGCGCTGATGAGACTGCACTGATGGGCACTGATGAGGTGGCATTGATGGGCACTGATAGGCAGCACTGATGAGACACTGAACCCTCATGCACACTTAACATTTTGATAACGCTGGTAACGTTAGCTGTGCAAAGTTGCGTTAAAAACGCAAGTTTTCCAGCTTTTTTTCGCATTTCTGCATTAGCGTTTAGCGATGTTTTGCCGCATTTAGCAGCGTTTTTTTATGTTTGCGTTTTTTAGCATTAAAAAAACATCCAAAAACGCTGGTTTGCGTCTTTTTTCCTACGATTTACTGCGTTTTACAGCATTTTTCAGCGTTAGAGTGTTTTTACAGCTGAAAAACACCTCTAGAAACCCACTAGTTTTGGGGTTTTTTTCCAGACAAAAAACATAGATTACAGTCTATATGTGCATGGACATACAGGATAACACGCTGGTGAGTTTATTGGCTGCAGAAAAAAAAATGTCAAAAAAAGCCACTGTAAAAACGTCAAAGTGTGCATGAGGGCTGATGGGGACTGACAGGCATCACTGATGGGCACTGATAGGCAGCACTGATGGGCACTGAGAAGCATCACTGATGGGCACTGAAAGGAAGCAATGATGGGGCTGCACTGGTAATCAGTGTAGCTGTCCCCTGTGTGGATCACCTCTTATCCACTGTCCTCTCCTCACGTGCTCTCAGCATGAGGAAAGGACTGCCAATAACCGGCAAATCCTGTTTACAATGTGATCTCTGTGATTGGACACAGCTGATCACATGGTAAAGGGCCACAGCGATTGGCCTTTTACTGCAATCTGTGAGCAGCTGTGTCCAAAGGACACAGTAATCACAGAGCGCGCTCGATGTGCTCCACAGAGACATGCGGAGGTGCAGGGTTCTGGGAGGATGTCAGTTGACGCCCTCCCAGAACTGGACGACCACGCTGTAGCCATCATTTGGCTATAGCGTGGTCAGCAAGGTGTTAATTCATTGACATCACGAGGAGACCTGGAATACCCCGGATGCAGTTGAGTGCTTTGGTGGGAAGGTGGTCATTATGTGATCATTAGACAGATTCCCATGGGTTCGGTCAAACTAGGTTTGGACCAAATCTTGACCAAACCTAGCTCAACCCTATCCTATTAGCTGGGGATACATAGCTTGCATCTTGCTTCCTAAGGCCATTTTCAGACAGGATAGAAAAGATGGCAGTATGACAAGTGCAGCACTGCCTGCAAAAAGTGGTTAATTGAAAACCCATGCAAAGTAATGTAACTGCATAGATAATAGCTACAAAAATATTTTATTTGATCACATGGATCATAAAGAGGTTAGACATTGACACGGTGAACAAATAATAATAAAATCAAAAAATTAAAAAACATTTGACGTCTTCAAATCTGGTTATTTATCAGCAAAAAGGAATCCACATAAGGCAATTAGGTTTCCTAACTACATAATCAAAGAATTCCATATGGTTCCACATGGTATCTGGATAGGGAGATCATTCTTCAGAAATATTCTTTGGTAAACACCACAATAAATGGAATGACTTCCTATAATGGAAACCAAAGAAGGATAATTGTAGTGGAAACATAAAAAAAAGAATATATGCACTGATCATGTACTAAAACAGGATAACCAAACTTGGTGGTAAACTAATAATTCCATTACCTTCTCTTGAGCTTGACCATCATGAAAAAATGAATGTAGAGCCTTCCTGGGTGACCACCCCAAATGGAAATGAATCCATCAGTTTTACATTAGTTTTTTACATCCGCTACCAATGCAAATACAGATGCAAAAACAGACCGTTTATCCGTTTACATCCATTTTTGTCTGTTCTTTTTTTTTTTTACGGAACAAAAATAGGGCTTTGATCCATTTCAAAAGATGGATGTTGACGGATGCAGATGTAAACAGATGTAAATGGATGATCATGTGTTTATATCTGTTTTTCCATAGAGATGCAATGTATGGATGAAAAACGGACAAACAGTCCACACGTGTGAAAGGGGCTTTAGAAGTTCTCTTGTTAGGGCACCACCACCGTCTGATACTTACCTTTGCTGTGCTTCCTCGCCACCTCCATTCACCTGTGGAAGTCTGAAAGTGAGAGATTCTTTTTTTAGGCTATAAGGAAACACCAGTCCTATTGCTAATAACAAACACAGGATCCAACTTGAATACTGGTTGATCTAAAGTTCTGGCAGTTAATGGGTTCATATTTCAACCTCTCCAAAACTTTGCAGGCTGTGCTGAGCAGTCGTGCCAACTTCAACACTGGCACCTCTCCCTGTACATCACATGCTGCTTGAGAACAATGGTGGTGTGGGAAGATTTGGGCAGCGTGTACTCTTCCAGCTGTTGAGGAGGTACAAGTGGCAGGGCAGGCTGATGCTGAAAGACCTTCAATAGGCTACAGTTTGTTCTAACCCGCCAAACGGTACACCCAGATGAGATTATTTCCGCCAGCCTGGCAACTGCCCGAGCTTCAGTAGCAACAGTTGAGTAGCATATGGGTTTAGTTTAGATCTTTATACTGTGAAGCCAAAGCAAAGGATTTTTTTTAGCATTTGTAGATTCCCGTATTGAGGGCAGATTTTGGGCAGATTACAGTTTGGCTTCAGGTAACCCGGTCATCCAAAAAAAAAAAAAATGCTGTAGGTACTTAACATATACTTACAACAGCATCTAATACAATTGAATGCCTGACCTTTCTAATAAAGGAAGACCTGACACTATTCATTCCAACCAGAATCCTCCCATAAAATTAAATGTGCATCTAATGTATTTTAGGCAAGTTCTTTATCGGTTAAAGCCACCTTTGTGTAGACCTCCAAAAACCCTGAGATGGCTGCTGGGTGTCAACCATCTTGAATGTGATGTTGGTTGCCCCAACTTAAGTGACACTTTATAGCAGCTTTTCTCAACCATCTTACCCCAGGGAAATCCTTATGACAATTTCCAGATCTTAGGGGGCCTCTTCTAATACTATTTCAGCATCAGGGGTCAACAAGAGAAAATGATTCTTTGATTGTCCCCATTACAGTGGTGGTCACAATCCAACCTTCTCAAGCAGCTAAAAAAAATTGGTGTCATGCTGCTTGGTTCTGCCAAGTGCAGTTGCGCCCTGAAACTAGATGGACACCATCAGATGGGAGGTCAATCAGCCACAGGTCAAAGTCCTTATCAACCTCTGGAGGAACCCAAGGGTTCCAAGGAACTCTAGCTGAGAATGGCTGCTATATAATAATCTGTTTTTGCTACTCCCTTGGTAGATATAGAGATTATGTAGGGAAGTGAGTGGAGCGGTGTGTAAGCTGGTGGAGGGTAGGTGGGTGGTAAAGTACCTCCTTCACATTCTCCTCCTTGTTGGGCGCCGAGTGTCGGTCAATAAGAGGCCTACGTCAGAGTGGGTTCTTCTGGGGCACTTAGGACGGGTCACTCAACTTGCGCATGGGGTATTTTTACTTGTGCGTGCTCACCAACTCTCTGGGACAGGGTGGAGGATGATTTCAATAACTTAAGCTTAAGGCGGATATCCAACTGAAATATGGCTATATACCATGCACACTGAACAATAAACTGTACTCCAGTTAACTCAAGCCCGTGTCAATGTACACTTTTACAGTCACTTGTTGCACTTCGGAGGGACTCGCTGAGCCAATGTCTGCTCCACCTGTCCAGGGTATTACCTCCTCCTCACTCCCAGTAGGGGAATGTGATCCCCCCTTGAACCTAGGATGGACTCCATTTGTGCACTCATTTAATTCTTCCTCTTCTGTATGTGCATAGGCCAGGGACATCCCATTGCTATGGGAGGCCAACCCATAATGCCGACAACTTCTCCCTCACTGAAAGAGGATGGCCCACCTATCACAGGTACATACTTCACCACAGGCTGCTTGTTAAACCTCTGTTACCCTTGGTAACCACTTGCTGTCTTCATACCCCAATGTGCCTACTGACCTATACTGGAAACCACAGTGTGCCGGTTACTTGCATACACACCTTTCAAACAACTTTATCCAAGCATAGGCAAATTGTCAGAAAGCTTTTCTGAAATAACTTAGGCATTACAGTTGAATTAGGTAAAGTCTTACCCAAAGCTAGTCCCTAAGTTAGGCTTGGCTGCCCCAGCATACCTGCACAGATGAAGTCCATAAAAAGGCAAGTCCATAATGGCAGATCTCCAGAACTACCGTTTTCAGGGCGGACTGCAAGTCCTATCAGTTCCCCTACATGTGGAAGGCTTCAAGAAAAAAGTGGAAATGTGGAAAACTCCTTGAATACCATATTTAAGTGCAGGAGGTTGTTTTTGTTGTCCATGTTTGAAGTCTAGCCTGGGTGACACCATAGCTACTTCCATAGTTGCAGTGGAGCAGTAAGTGTAGACACAAAGGGACAGGAAGTGTGTTACTGGCAGGATCACCAGGTGAAAATAAAGAACAGCCAGAAAAAAGAAACCTATTGCAGCCACCACTTCAATGGACTGGTAAGCTACAATATATGACTTTTTTGTTTTTGGGTTTAGATATACTTTACCAGCTGTAACTTTCCTTAGCTGTGACCTGTTCATGAACCTGGGTGTTACTGTCTTCCCTTATCAGTAAGTCAGCAGAGCCGCATTATCATTGTATGTAAATTATGGATTCTTGCTGCAAGCTGCACCAATGGGGGCTTGTGCACTTAGCAGTCGTGCAGATCAAGAAAGTTCAAATCAGAAAGGGACAAATCAGAAGTTCTTACCTAGCTACTTGTTTGCTGAGTAATCATCAGTAGTCTATATGAAACTGCAAACCTTCTGTTTAAATTGCAACTGAACTTGTCGTTTAACCACTTGCCCTCCAGAGGATTTACCCCCCTTTCTGACCAGGCCATGTTTTGCGTTATGGTGCTGCGTTACTTTAATTGACAATTGTGCAATCACACAAAGCTGTACATAAATGAAATTTATGTCATTTTTTTTCCCCACAAATAGTGCTTTCTTTTGGTGGTATTTGTTCACCTTTGCCTTTTATATATTTTATTTTTGTGCAATAAACAAAAAAGGCAGACAATTTTGAAAAAAATAACAATAATTGTGACTTTTTACTATAAAACATATCAAAAAATTTAAAAATCGAATTTCTTCATAAATCCCCTCCCTCCTAGATTGTAAGCTCGAAAGAGCAGGGCCCTCGATCCCCTCATGTTTTGCATTGTATTGTATTGTTATTGTTCTGTCACATATTCTGTCCCCCTTTGTAATGTACAGCGCCGAGCGAACCATTGGCGCTTTATAAATACTGTATAATAATAATAATAAATTTAGGCCAAAATGTATTCTGCTACATCTTTGCTAAAAAAAAATCCCAATACGTGTAAATTAATTGGTTTACGTGAAATTTATAGCGTTTACAAATGATGTATACACTGGAATTTTTTTTTTATACTAGTAATGGCGGCGATCAGCGACATTTAGCGGAACTGCAGCAGGCATTTTGACACTGGGGGGGAACTGACTAACTGCCACTGACATCCCCAGTCACACTAATACAGTGATCAGTGCTAATAAAAATCACTGACACTGTACTAATGACACTGGGCAGGAAGGGGTTAGGGATCAAAATCTTTACCAAGTAATTATAGACCTGTTAGTTTAACTTCTATAGTTGGGAAGATACTGGAGAGTTTAATAAAAAGACCAGATATATGAGTTCTTGCTGGAAAAAAATATTTTAAGCAACAGACAGCATGGATTCAAAGACAGAGGCATGATGGGACTTTTAGTTCACCAACAGCTGGAGGGCCACAGTTGCCCACCCCTGGTCTAGGGTTGTCAGTGGTTTACCCCAAGGTTCAGTGTTGGGACCATTACTTTTTAATATATTTATAAACAATATATGGTCTGAGATTAAAAATCCCATTTCTGTCTTTTGCAGATGACACCAAGCTGTGCAATGGAGTAACGTCCTTACAGGATGTCTTCAACGTACAAGCTGACCTCAATGCACTGTTTAATTGGGCAACTATGTGGCAAATGAGGTTTAATGTTGATAAATGTAAGGTTATGCACTTGGGGGCTAAGAATATGCATGCATCATACATACTAGGGGAGGGGGGGGGTAAAACTGGGGGAACCAATGGTGGAGAAGGATCTGTGAGTTTTGGTATAGACTCCAGAGAGATATCATTTCCCCCAGTACAAATCATTAGTAAGACCTCATCTGGAATATACAGTTCAGTTTTGGGCATCCATTCACAAAAAGAACATTGGGGAACTGGAGAAAGTACAGAGAAGGGCAACCAAACTGATAAGAGGCATGGAGGAGCTCAGCTATGAGGAAAAATTGGAGGAACTGAATTTATTCTCTCTTGAAAAGAGGAGATTAAGGGGGCATATGATCAACATGTAAAAATACATCACTGGTTCATATAGTGAACTCGGTGTAGAGCTATTCACCCTAAGGTCATCACAGAGGACATGGGGGCACTCTTTACGTCTGGAGGAAGAAATTTCATCTCCAAACACAGAAAGGTTTCTTCACAGTAAGAGCTGTGAACATGTGAAATGGACTCCCTGGTTCTGGCCAGCTCAGTGGATTGCTTTACTAACATTTCTAGGTAAAGTTGATCCAGGGAAGATCTGATTGCCTCTCGGGGGATCAGGAAGTGCCGTCCAGGAATCGCCGACTGGGAGCCGGACATCTCTAGCCGCCAATAGCGGCACGCTGGCCCCTTACCTGTAAATACAAATCACGTATATATACACATGATTTTGCGCAGCCCTGACGCCATATAGCAGTACTTCTGCTATAGGGGGGAGGGCAAGTGGTTAAATCAACTAAATTAATTTCCGAGGGCATCAAAATAAGTTTTGTTTGTTAAAAAGCAGCCGTCGCTTGATTGGAAAAGTCTGTCCACTGCCAGCATGCTGTAGAGAAAGACACTTGATGCCTGTGTGGAAGCAGTGGTCTCTCTGCAGAAGTCCTGCAGAGTCAGATCTGTAGTTTTGCTATCAGCAGTGAGATTGAGCTTTGCTTGGCATATATAGATCAGCCTTTCTCAACCTTTTCAACACAGAGGAACCCTTGACATAACTTTCCGATGTCAGGGAACCCCTGTTAAAAATGACTATCTACAATTCATGATACATTAGTGTGATAGTCAGAGGTAAGAATGCTCCTTACACTTGTGGTCATTGGGATGAATTACCCCCTTACAGATTGCTAAAAAGATCAATGATGTCAGTGGGAACTTACCTGAGAGGCAAAAATTGCTCATTGCTCAAGGAACCCCTGGCAACAACTGGAGGAACCCTGGTTGAGAAACCCTGATATAGATGAAACAAATAGCATAGCACAATGTAGAAGCATGAACTTTGCTGATTGGAAGCATGAACTTTGCTGATTGGATGCATGAACTGTGCTGATTGGAGAGCTCTAGTTCTGACTAAGCAGAGAGTGTGTTGGACCTCAGCAAAAAGACAACGATATCCACACAAAGAACAATGGCTTTTCTACTGAAATATAGCTTCTTTTTAAAGAAAACAACTGTAAAGGGTGTATTTCTGGGAAAAAAAAAAATTGCAGAACTATTCATTCTGTGAAACTGCATGTACATTCGTTCTGTATGAATGGATGTAAAATTGAATGTTATTAGGCTATTTCCTCCCCAGGTTGAATGTTATTCATCAATACAGAATAGAGTGAATTAAAAAAAACACCACATTAGGGCCACTACACAGACGTTAGGAATATAGGAAATTAAAGCTTATTTACTGTGATCGTCAGCTCCATCTAGTGACCAAATACAGTATTTTCCTGATTTAGTCCAGTCTGTGTGATTGAATAGAACTGATTGAATACAATTTAACCTGGAGAGAAAGTAGCCCAATAATATTCCATTTTGCTCCAATTCATACAGAACAAATATATATTCAGTTTCACAGGAACAATGGTATTGTAAGTATTTTTAAATGCACCCTAAGACCCCTCTTTCTACTAAGCATTTGTTGGCCCCACTAATAATTGCTTTGAGATGAATTTCAGTAGCTATAATGACTTTTGTGGGATGGACGTGCTGAACGAAGAAGAGTTATTTTTAGCTGAGTCGGTTTTTGAATTGTTAGTTATTACGGCATTTTAACATCAGTTCTGCTTTTTATATAATCTGAATTTCAGAAGCACACAGACCTCCTGATGCTGATAACCATTTCTCATTGTTCTAGAAAGCTACCATAGGTCATAGGAAACAATGGCAGATTAATACCATTCACTGTACAAAGCCTAAAGCTGAACTCCGGGATAAGCAAAGTTTTTCATTGAATCTCTGTGTGCTTTGTGTATTTCTTCCACATCTGTGAAGTAGTCTAGTGTGAAATGTTTTATTCCTATAATAAAGACTGGTCACTGCTGCTCTCTCTCCTTGTGCAAGGTGACTGGTCTTGTTTCCGCCCCCTCTTGTAGTTTTCTGCAGGCAGCCTGCTGGCCCCTCCCACAGCTTTGCTTTCTGCACAGGTTATGTACAGCACGGCGATGACATCATCAACAGAAATTTCCAGTTCATGTGTATATATTCTGGAAGTGTCTGGTGCAGACATTGCATCTGGTGTGCAGCAAGTATTGGGGTCCAGACTGGAGCGGAGCAACTAGGAGATGGCACAGGTGGTGTGCAGTTTGGGAGCGCTATAGCAGAAGGTGAGCGGGAACAGGAGAGGGAGAACTGAGTAGCAGAGGATCAGAAGAGCTGGGGGACGGAACAGGAGAAACTAGCAATGTCAGACATGGTGCGCAGTGTGAAAGCTAAGCAGGGATCGAAACAGAGGAGGATCAGCAAACCAGAGGATCAGCAGAGCTGAGGGTTACTACTCAGTGGGGGTTCAGCAGAGCTGGGAATTACTACGGAGTGGGGGATCAGCATAGCTGGGAATTACTACTGAGTGGGGGATCAGCATAGCTGGGAATTACTACTGAGTGGGGGATCAGCAGACATGGGAATTACTACTGAGTGGGGGATCAGCACAGCTGGGGGTCACTACTGAGTGGGGGATCAGCAGAGCTGGGGGTTACTACTGAGCGGGGAATCGGCAGAGCTGGGGGTTACTACTGAGCGGGGAATCGGCAGAGCTGGGGGTTACTACTGAGCGGGGAATCGGCAGAGCTGGGGGTTACTACTGAGCGGGGAATCGGCAGAGCTGGGGGTTACTGCTGAGTGGGGAATCAGTGAGCTGGGGGTTACTGCTGAGAGGGAGATCAGCAGAGCTGGGGGATACTGCTGAGCGGGAGATCAGCAGAGCTGGGGGTTACTATTGAGCGGGAGATTAGCAGAGCTGGGGGTTACTACTGAGCTGGGAATCAGCAGAGCTGGGGGTTACTACTGAGCAGGGAATCAGCAGAGCTGGGGGTTACTACTGAGCAGGGAATCAGCATAGCTGGGGTTATTACTCAGCAGGGGGATCAGCAGAGCTGAGGATTACTACTGAGTGGGGAATCAGCAGAGCTGGGGGTACTACTGAGTGGGGGATCAGCAGAACTGGGAGTACTACTGAGCAGCAGATCTGCTGAATGAGGGTACTAATAAGGTGGGGATCTGCTGAACGAGGGTACTAATGAGCTGGGGATCTGCTCAATAGGGGTACTAATGAGCTGGGGATGTCCTGAGTGGGGGTACTACTGAGACGGGCATTAGCAGAGCTGGGGGTACTGCTGAGCAGGGGATCTGCTGAACGAGGGTACTAATAAGCTGAGGATCTGCTGAACAAAGCCTCCATTGAGCTAGGGATCTGCTTAATAGGGATACTAATGAGCTGGGGTTGTGCTGAGTGGGGGTACTACTGAGCTGGGGTTCTACTGGGCCGCTTTGAAACAAATTAAAAATCAACACACACACACACACACACAGGGCATTTGACAAGCTTCGTTAAAGCTTAAAAAAATAATCATCACAGCACACAGAAACATCAAAAACACATTCAAAAAGCATGGTGAATCGGGAAGCGCTTTACTGTGTATTACAAAGTTGAAGCAAGTGTGAATGAGCCCATAAGGCAGGGGTCTCCAAACTTTCTAAACAAGGGGCCAGTTTATTTTTCCTTCAGAAGTTAAGAGGGTCAGACTGTGTCCAGTGGGAGTAGAAAATGCCCCGTCATTGGTGTCAGTGGGAGGAATAGTGCACAATTGTAGGTATCAGTGGCAGGAATTTTGCCCCTATTGGTGGTGTCAGTAGGAGGAATCGTGCCCATTATTTGTGTCACTTGGAGGAATAGTTTCCCATCATTGGTGTGAGTAGAAGGAATTATGTCCCCATTGTTGGTGTCAGTAGGAGGAATAGTGCCCCAAGGGCCAGATAAAAGTAAGAAAAGGGCCCCATCCAGCCACCAGGCCACAGTTTGGAGATCACTGCCATAAGACCTCTTGCACATGGGAGTAAAAAATGCTAAGTTTTTTCAGATCTGAAATGAGATGCATTGTTGTCGGTAACCCATCGGTAAAGATCAGTGATACAGTGATGAGTACAGAGCAGTAAAACAAAAATAGAAAATGTTTCATTTGAGTGCAGTAATTTACTCGTGTGTTTACTCGTCTGTAAGTGATGTGAGTATCAGTGAGTTTATTACAACATTGGCAATGACTCGTCTATACACTTAGGTACCTTCACTCGCCTATACTCAACATTACTCGGATCTTTACACGCAGTTTTTTACTCAGACTTTCTGTCAACAAGTTTCTGAGTAAACATCAGTAATTTATGATACCAGTGGCCTAAAGGGGCATTTATATAACCTTTGTAGCTGTAGTCTGTTGAGCATTTCATTTTCTAGTAATAGAGTTGTTCAGCTTGTTCTCTTGGCAACTCTTGTTGCTGCACCCCCACTCCACCCATATTCCTCCTCCACCACCACCACAAGGAGTGACTCAGCATCTCAGCTCCCCCTGCTCCCCCCTCACAGCAATGAACTCAGCAACTCAGCCCACCCTGTGCCCCCTCCTAGCACTGGCAGTGCAGCTCAGCCCACCCTGTGCCCCCTACTAGCGATGACTCAGCAGTTCAGCTCCTCCTACCCACACTGACTCAGCAGCTCACCTCAACATGTGCCCCCTCCCAGCAGTGACTCAGCAGCTTAGCTCCCCCTATTAGCACTGACTCAGCAGCTCACCTCACCTTGTGCCCCCTCCTAGCAGTGACTCAGCAGCTCAGCTCCCCCCTAATAACACTGACTCAGCAGCCTAGCTCACTCTGTGCCAGTTCCAAGATGTGACTCAGCAGCTCAGCTCCCCCTTACCAGCACTGACTCAGCAGCTCACCTCACCTTGTGCCCCCTCCTAGCAGTGACTCAGAAGCTCAGCTCCCCCTTACCATCACTGACTCAGCAGCTCACCTTACCTTGTGCCCCCTCCCAGCAGTGACACAGCAGCTCAGCTCCCCCTTACCAGCACTGACTCAGCAGCTCACCTCACCCTGTGCCCCCTCCCCTCAGCGACTCTGCAGCTCAGCTCATCCTGTTCCCATTCCCAGAAGAGACAGAGGGGAATTTCTGTAAGGGCTTGTTCACACTATGTCCTGTGCGGCTTCCCGCAACACATTCTGGATTGCACTTCCCTTGCAATCCTCTACAGGGGTCAGTTAAAAGTTAACACCCCCCAAACGCAGGTCACAAATGCATTGAGTTGGACCGCACCAAATCGCATGGTAGAAAGTACCATGCAATGCAGTTCCTGTGTGCTTCAAAAAGTAGTGCATGCATTAGTTTTGGTGCGGTGCGAGGTCAGCACATTCAGATGAATGGGCTTGAAATTATACAGCACAGAGCTGCAGATGAATTGCACAGGAACGCTCAGGGCATGGTGTGAGCCGGCCCTAAAAGGGACAGTCCCTTCAAATAGTGGTCAGTTGGGGGCACTACGTGAGCAACACTAATAAAACACATGCGCTGGAGTGCACCACAACGCGCAGCATGCGTATTAAAAAAAAAAAACGTTGCAAGCTCTGTTTTCACCTGTATTCGCTGCCATAGGACAACTGATGCGAAGAGGCCCTAAATCAGGGGTGGGCAAACTTTTTGACTTGAGGGCCGCAATGGGTTCATATATTGGACCCGGGGGCCGGACCAAGAGTAGATGAATGATGTGTATGTGTCATCCATATTAAGTATAGTAATATTCCCCCATAGTAAGCATAGTAATTAATCCCCCATATAGTAATTCATCCCCCATAGTAATTCATCCCCCATAGTAATTCATTCCCTATATAGTAATTCATCCCCCATAGTAATTCATCCCCCATAGTAATTCATCCCCCATAGTAATTCATTCCCTATATAGTAATTCATCCCCCATAGTAATTCATCCCCCATAGTAATTCATCCCCCATATAGTAATTCATCCCCCATATAGTAATTCATCCCCCATAGTAATTCATCCCCCATAGTAATTCATCCCCCATATAGTAATTCATCCCCCCTATAGTAATTCATTCCCCATATTAATTCATCCCCCATATTAAGTCCCCCCTGTGTCAATTTACTTACCTTTGCTCCGCGCGTTCCTCTCGCCGTGTTCCCGCGCCGTTCTGGTCTTCAGGGCGGACTGTGAGAGGAGCCTAGCTCCCCTCACGTTCGTCACGCTGCCCCGCCTACACACATCCTGACAGCCATCCTGACAGTATCACGCTCCGCGGGCCGGATTAAAAGGTCCGCCGGGCCGTAGTTTGCCCATTGCTGCCCTAAATAAACGGGGAAAAAAAGCAAAAAAAAAATAAAACGATTATGATGCAGATTTTGCAGACGTGAAATTTTTGTCCCTTTTTTCCGAGGATCAGATGGTTTGAACACAACTTTCTCTTCTATTTATTTTGGTGGAGCCGACTAGATGTCTGAACCTCAAAGGGTGCGGAGATTAGGATAATAGGTGTGGTTTTGATAAGAAAGGCCATATTTTGGGCACGGTTTGGATAAATTGGCAGCGAGGCGTACATGTCCTTCAGGTTTGAGTAAAAATAATATAATAATAAAAAAAGCTGAATCTTCTGAAAAAAAAATTCTGCTTTGGTAGCCCCCTCGTCCCTCCCTCTTCCTCTAATGGCCATTTAGGGCTCATTTACACTTGCAGCAGCCCCTCTGAAAAGCAATCATTGGGCTTTTAACAGGCAGTTGGGAGTAAATTTGTTGCCCCCTTACCTATTGTTCTGTTAGGTTGCACCACTGTGTATTTCACATGGTTGCAGAGCCGTTGCAGTGCAGCCCCATTCACTCAAATGGTCCTGGTCCGGCAGTGGTATGGCGCACCAAACACAATAGGAGGTAGCATGTAACTCCCCCCGCCCCCTCATGGGCTGACCTCCAGCATGTATTTTTTATGCATAGCCTATTTCAGTTGCCTTCAGGCCCTATTTGATTTTCTAATGGTTGTGGTGGCCCTCAGTAAGGCAAAGGGCAGCTCTGATGTGATGATGTCAACGCCTCTTTGCATTTTTATTCTGTAAGTGCACAGTGCTGAGGTGACTGTCCCTCAGGGGCGGGTCCACTATCACTGAAGACTGAGGACATCTAGTGGTGAAAAGGAAATACTGCAGGGACAAAATCAAAGAAGAGGTGAGTATTAGAGCCAGAGGTGAATTTCTTTTCAACCTCCAGGGATACCATATTAAAAAAATATATATATATATAAGCTGGAGGTGGACTTTACATGCATTCACGCTAAATAATGTGCCAGTCTAACCCTTCAAGGTATTTCTTACCACTCACAGAGATGATCACAGTTCTCCTCCTAAATCTGCTTTTCTGTCCTGTGTTTTAGGCCTCTTCCATGGTCATTATCTACTTCATGGACTGACATGCCATCTCAGAATTGTTACAATCATGTAAATCCCGGTGCCTGTGTTCACAAATGTCTGACACAGATCAGCTCCTGTTGCAGCCTCCCACTTTGGGATTTGTTACAAAGTTATTTGCTTCTACACACCCTTTTGACAATTATCTATCCGTGCAAACAAACTATTTGAAAGTGTTTGAAATCTGAACATACCTTTTATTATACACTTTGCACTCTGTCCTTCCTTCTTCATGTCCCCTGGAGGCACTTATTGTGATATTGTGAATACCTGCAAACTTCTGTTTCAGTGAATGTGAGTCACCTGAATGAGTTGGAGACAACAGTGCCATTGACAAATGTATATGTAAAGAGTCCCATCTATTGACAGTTTTTGAAAAGAAAAAAAAAACCTTTCCGGTTTTTAATTACATATATCGTTATAGACCCAATGGTGTCATCACCGGGTCTCTGTGCTTGTCTATGCAATGCAGGCAGATCATGGTTGGTGGGTAGGATTGGCATGGTACCTTACATACATACATCGCATCCCGGATGCTGCTGCAAGCAGTGGGCAGGCTTGTGGAAGAAGTCATACAAATATCAAAATGCCATGCATGCTTTCACACTTTTACATGCATATGTTGATCCAGGGAATATCTGATTGCCTTTCGGGGGATCAGGAAGGAATTTTTTTTCCCAGCAGGAGCAAATTGGATCATGCCTTGCTGGTTTTTTTGTTTTGCCTTCCTCTGGATCAACTGTGGGTATAGGATTATAACTTTTTTTTTTTTATGGTTGAACTGGATGGACTTTTGTCTTTTTTCAGCCAGACTAACTATATAACTATGTTGAGTGGTGTTTCAGTTTCATGCTTGCAGCTTCAGTCACCGGTCACACCGCTGCGATTTATCTGCAATTTCAGGTGCGATTTCTGAAGACTTTATCGCTACATGTGAAGATTTTCAACGATTTCTTGCAATTTGCAGTGTGATTTCCATTAAATTCTATGTATGTGAAATCGCAACACAACTGCAGAAAAAGTCATACAAGAACTTCTTTGAAAATCGTGCTGCAGCAAATCGCACATGTTAAGACACTGACATTAACATTCAATAGGTGCGATTTCAATTTGCAAATCACACCTGAAATTGCATCGGTGTGAGAGGGCACTTAGTTTAGAGTCACATTTTTCATCTCACACTGTGCAGTTTGGAATCACAGGCAGAATCACCGCAATTCCAAATCATGTGGCAATCGCTGCGAAAGACGTGACATGTGTTTGGGTGCCATTATTTAAAGGCACCCCAAACGTGATGCGATTCTGCTGCAATTGTCACGCAACAATTGCGGCAGACTGCGACCTTAAAAATCACGTGAAGTTTGTCACTTGAAAAGGAGCAGGAGCTTCTTTTTGGGCGACAGACACACAAGTGACTGGGCTGGCTCTATGCGACATGCGGAACTTGAAAGGGCTTCCCTATGTGTGTCTGTCGCCCAAAAAGAAGCTCCTGCTCCTTTTCAAGTGACAAACTTCACGTGATTTTTAAGGTCGCGTGAGAATTGTGCTGTGAAAAACTGCATAGTGGGAATGCTTGCCCATGGGAACGAGGTCTGACCCTAGGTTCACACCTAAGCGTTTTCTGCAGCATTTTGCAGAAACGCTCGAAACTCCATTTAACATGATTCCCTATGGGACAGGTTCACGTTTTCACCCGGAACGGTTTTTGGAAATAGTCAAGGACTTTTTTAAACACAAAAAGTTGCCTTTCTTGGTTCTACAGACTTACGCCCCGGTCATATCAAAGCCAATACAGTAAAGTCGCACGATTTCAAAATCGGCTGACCTGCTTATTTCCTTGTGATTTGCAAGACATCTGACACAGATGGCTATGCAAATCTCACCAAAAGTAGTGCATGTACTACTATAGAAATTGATGCAGATCCAACCAAGTCGGAACCGCACCGATATGACTGCTCTAATAGCAGACAATAGGGTGCGACTTAGCATACAATTTGCAAGTCGCATGGCATGTAAATCGCTTGCCAAATCGCACCCGCTGTGACCAGGGGCTTAAATGGAAATGCTGCAGAAAAACATGTAATGCGTTTTTGCTGTGTTTTGAGTTTTAACCACTTCAAGTCCGGACACTTTCACCCCCTTCCTGTCCAGGTCAATTTTCAGATTTCAGCACTATCACACTGTGAATGACAATTGCGCGGTCATGCAACACTGTACCCATATGAATTTTTTAGCATTTTTTTGAGACAGATAAAGCTTTATTTTGGTGATATTTATTCACCACTGGAATTTTTATTTTTTTGCTATATAAATGAAAAGTCCAAAAATTTTGAAAAAAAGTGTTTTTCTTATAAAATTTTGCAAATAAATAATATTTCATCATACAGTTGTGTCCAAAATTATTCAACCCCCACTGAAATTGAGTGTTTTGGCCAGTTTGACATTGCTTTTGATCATTCAGTCATCTTGCTTACATTTACATTAAAGAGGCACTTGTAGGTCAGACAAATATAACATAACAGTTATAATGAAATAACCACAAATGTCTTTTCTGTGCTCACAGCATTATCAGTTTTATTCAACCCCCAAGTGACATTCAATCTTAGTACTTAGTACAGCATCCTTTTACAGTTATAACAGCTTTTAAACGTGAAGCATAGCTTGACACAAGTGTCTTGCAGCGATCTACGGGTATCTTCGCCCATTCTTCATGGGCAAAGGCCTCCAGTTCAGTCACATTCTTAGGCTTGCGCACTGCAACTGCTTTCTTTAAGTCCCACCAGAGGTTCTCAATCGGATTTAAGTCTGGTGACTGCGATGGCCACTCCAAAATGTTCCAGCCTTTCCTCTGCAACCATGCTCTAGTGGACTTGGAGGTATGCTTGGGATCATTGTCCTGTTGAAAGGTCCAACGTCTCCCAAGCCTCAGGTGTGTGACGGACTGCATCACGTTTCCATCCAATATCTCCTGGTACTGAAGAGAATTCATGGTACCTTGCACACGCTGAAGCTTCCCTGTACCTGCAGAAGCAAAACAGCCCCAAAGCATGATTGACCCTCCACCATGCTTCACAGTAGGCAAGGTGTTCTTTTCATCATAGGCCTTGTTCTTCCTCCTCCAAACATAGCGTTGATCCATGGGCCCAAACAGTTCTAATTTTGTTTCATCAGTCCACAGAACACTATCCCACAACTTTTGTGGTTTGTCCACATGGCTTTTGGCATACTGCAGTCGACTCTTCTTATTCTTTGGAGACAGCAAGGGGGTACGCCTGGGAGTTCTGGCACGGAGGCCTTCATTACGCAGTGTGCGTCTTATTGTCTGGGCTGAAACTTCTGTACCCACATCTGACAAATCTTTTCTCAGTTCCTCAGCAGTCACACGGGGACTTCTCTCCACTCTACGCTTCAGGTAGCGCACAGCAGTCGAAGTCAGCATCTTCTTTCTGCCACGACCAGGTAGCGTTTCAACAGTGCCCTTTGCCTTGAATTTGCGAATGATGCTTCCTAAGGTGTCTCTTGGTATGTTTAACATCTTTGCAATCTTCTTATAGCCATTGCCCTTCCTGTGAAGAGAAATCACCTCTTCTCTTGTCTTCCTGGACCATTCTCTTGCCTTCACCATGTTTGTAACCACACCAGTAAATGTCTAGAAGGAGCTGAGTATCACAGTCATTTTAAAGCTGCCTAATTGGTGCTTATTATGCTTGATTGCTGCTCGGTGACATCCACAGGTGTTTTCAATACCTGATGGAAAGCACCTGTATGAACCTCTGTTCTTCAGAGTGGTAGTCTTTAAGGGGTTGAATAATTGTGGCAATGAAGAAACCACATAAGAACCATTTACTACTGTATTACATAAACAATTGATGTCATTTTAGTTGCATTTGGGTAGTTACAACGTCCTTGTAGGATTTGATTCTGAATACAATTCCAAATGTACACTATAGTCCCTAAACCCCTTTACAGCATTGGGGGTTGAATAATTTTGGACACAACTGTAAATCTTGGCCAAAATGTATTCAGTTATCTTTATAGTACATTTTTATTTTAATTTTTTATATTATTATTTATGTTTGTTTTTACATACTGTCACCCTAGCAGTACAGTGTCACCATAGTGACACACTGTACTACTTGTAGGGGGTGATGAAGATTTTTTTTTTTTTTTTTTTACACTGATTGCTTTTACACCCATAAAGGCTGTAAAAGCAATAATTTCTCCTTCTCTCTGGCTGCATTCTTGCAGCCATTGAGAAATACTGTGTGAGCTGTGATTGGTCACAGCTTGTCACATGGTACAAGGCTGCAATGGCGGGCGCCGTTTATGAACGCCAACCAGCCCCTGGACGGCCACCGACCGGACGTTTATATACAGCGGCCGGACGGCAAGTGGTTAAATCTGCTTGCACCAAGAAAAAAAATGCATCAAAAACACGTGCAAAAACGCAAAAGGCACTGCAGCAACAGATCAAACGCAAACTGCATAGATGTGAACCTAGCCTAAGGATGTGTATGTATGCAAGCCATCATAGATAACACCGTCATGTGATCCTGAGCCTCAGTGATTGAAAGAACTGAGAGAAAGGGGCGGGTCAGCGACAGTCCAGTTGGGGAGGAAAGCGCTAGATGATGCTGGATGTCCTATGTGATCTGCTGCAACTTCAGATGCACATTGTGAGAGGTTAATATTTTTTTTTTTGGGGGGGGGGATAGCATTGGCAATATATTAAATGTCCAAAAATACAACATTTTCTAACCCGCTTGTACTTGTGTACTTATCCCCAAACATATGAGCGTGCATGTTCCCATCACAGCAGTGTAAACTGCTTTCCCAGTAAACAGCTGGCATTGGGTGCCGCAGAAGAGCGTGACATGGCAGCACTTGGAAGGAGCCCAAAAGCTGACACATCCACCTATTGTACTGTACAGCCCATGTATTGTTCCTCCAAGACCCCAAAGGGAACGGAACCCCTTTGTCTGCTCTGAAAATTCAATGTTTGCAAAATGTAAATTTCCATGTAAAACATTGCCTTCAACGTGGTATCAAACCCAAACATTTATTAGATTTCAGCTTACCAATTCTTAGTTGTGACGTCTACATTTAGTTTTCTTTTTCAGGCTTTCTTTTATTATCATCTGGTGATCTGTTGTGTTTCAGCAGAACAAGCTGTCCTGCAGATGTATCAGTTGGAGAGTTGAGCCAAATCATTTACCACTGACAGGGGTGCTTACAATGATCAGATTATTTATGTAAAACTTTTATCCCAAAAGAACAAAAAAGACCTGTTGCTGTAACTGCTTATAAAGTGTTAGCTGAAGTTTGGATTCAATGTGTTAGTGTATTTAAATCTGATAGTACATCTAACTCTCCCCCCCCCCCCCCAGACTGACAATGCTGCTGTCCAAAGGTGTCTCTGTTGCTCTTCATCCACTCTAAGGCTAGGTTCACACCTATGCAGTTTGCGTTTGAGCCGTTTCTGTATTGCGTTTTGTGTTGCATTTTTGACGAGTTTTGCGTTTTAAAAAAAAGAATTTTTCTTATTGCTAGGCAGATTTAAAACATATCAAAAACACACTAAATGCTTTTCTGCTGTGTTTCCATTGTAGTCTATAGAACCAAAAATGCAACTCTTTGCGTTCAGAACAGTCCCTGACCCTTTCCACAAACACAGCGGGTGAAAACGCGGAGATGTGAACCTGTCTCATAGGAAATCATGTTAAATGGACTGTATTGAGTTTCTGCAAAACGCTGCAGAAAACACCTAGATGTGGACCTAGGGTGATACAGGAGGTGTGTTACTGGGCAGGTCACCAGGTGAAAACAAATGGAAAAGCCTAAGCGTCGGTTCACACTATAAAAACGCAGTCCAGAGGTGTTCCGGTTGCGTTTCTGCATGTGCGGTTTTTACGCGTTCTGTGTGTTTTTTAAGCATTTTTGATGTGTTCCAGTTCATTTTTTCGCCCTCTCTTTTTCTTCAATTTAAATAGGGACATGTGCATTCCGGTGTGTTTTTGATGCGTTTTATCGTGTTCCAGTACAGTTCTGTGCAGAAAAATTGCAGCTTGTTCTTTTTTTTCTGCATCCGGAACGCACTGGAACTGCAAGCACTGATATGAACTATGACATTGACAACCATATAACCTACTCTCTGTGCGTTTTGGATGCAGAAAAAAAAAGTACACTGAAACGCATGTAGTGTGAACTACAGCCACCACATCGAATGACTGGTAAGCTGCAATATATTACATTTTTGGTTTTGGGTTTAATACGCTGTAAAGCTTATAACTCCAGACATTTTTTTCTTATTTTGAATACAATGGGGAAGAGTTCAGATCTTCTTAGGCTTTTATTAGTGTCTGGGACCCCACTGGGAACTTTTTTCCTCACTTCCTGTCCCTGTGACACCCATACGAGAGATAAGGGAGTGGGTGTCACTGGAACCAAGCTCTGGCTCAGGGATTGGCTGTGTAGGCAAGTGTCACAGGACCCAAGCAGTCTACGGATGGTTGATCAAGGGTAAGGTAAGTCCATCCAATCCGGGTGAAATACAGGTTCACCTAGGGGCATGATCACACTGGCTGGCTGTGATTTGGCCGTAGCGTGGGTACAGCTCATGGAACCTGCAGTTTTTGTGCGGATTACCTGCTCTTTCCCATAGACCTTTATTAGATTGGGCACTGTTGGTGCATTTTCTGAAAGCACAAAAAAGATGCAGCATGCAGGACTTTGAAAGCGCACCCAAGGCCCTTCCTGCTCCATCTTTTTTGCATTTTCAGAAAATGCACCAAAAATGCCCAATCTGATAGAAATCTATGAGAAACTGCAGATACTCTGCGCTGCACCTACCTTAATGATATCAATTCCTTCATCCTCCAGGAACTGCCTGCATACTCTCGCCACATGAGGCCGGGCATTGTCATGCAGCAGGAGGAACCCAGAACCCACTGCACCAGTGTAGGTTCTGACAATGGGTCACTGACCCACCACCAAAACGGTCATACTGAACAATGTTACAGGCAGCATAACGTTCTCCACGGCTTCTCCAGACCCTTTCATGTCTGTCACATGTGCTCAGGGTGAACCTGCTCTCATCTTTGTAAAGCACAGGGAGCCAGTGGTGGACCTGCCAATTCTGGTGTTCAATGGCAAATGCCAACCGAGCTCTATGGTGCCGGGCAGTGAGCACAGGGCCCATTAGAGGACATTGGACCCTCAGGCCATCCTCATGAAGTCTGTTTCTGATTGTTTGGTCAGAGATATTCACACCAGTGGCCTGCTGGAGGTCATTTTGTAGGGCTCTGGCAGTGCTCATCTTGTTCCTCCTTGCACAAAGGAGCAGATACCGGTCCTGCTGATGGGTTAAGGACCTTCTATGGGCCTGTCCAGCTCTCCTAGAGTAACTGCCTGTCTCCTGGAATCTCCTCCATGCTCTTGAGACTGTGCTGGGAGACACGGCAAACCTTCTGGCAATGGCACCTATTGATGTGGTGTCCTGGAGGAGATGGACTGCCTGTGCAACCTCTGTAGGGTCCAGGTATGGCCTCCTGCTACCAGTAGTGACACTGACCCTAGCCAAATGCAAAACTAGTGAAAAACAGTCAGAAAAGGTGAGTAGGGAAAAAATGTCAGTGGCCTCCACCTGTAAGCCCCCATTCATATCAAGCCCAACTTTGAAATCATGCGCCATAGAGTGAAGTCGCACAATTTCAAAGTCGGGGATCCACTGATTTCAGGTGCGATTTGCAAGACATCTGATACAGACGTCTATGCAAAGCGGCACACAGCACCTATATGACCGCGCTAATAGCAGACAATAGGGTGTGACTTGGCATGTGATTTGCAAGTCACAGGGCATGCAAATCACGCCAAGTCGCACTGATGTGAACGGGGTGTAAATCCATTCCTGTTTTGGGGGTCGTCTCATTGTTGAGACCAAACACCAAACCAGCTGAAATTGATTAACAACCCCCTCTGCTACCTAACTGACCAGATCAATATCCCAGGAGTTCAACTGACTTGATGCTATACTCTAATTAAAGAGTGTTCCTTTAATTTTTGTTGAGCAGTGTATATACTCAACATAACCTCACTTTTTATTTTGTACAAAAAAGAATGGGAATCAACTTGTTTGTGTGCAGTGAAATGTATAAAAAATAAACATATAATTATAAAAAAAAAAAAAAAAATTAAAAACACCCCCATAAAGGCATTAAAAGCATCACCTGTGCGTTTTACATGCAGTTGCAGGTGCAGTGTGTTATAATAAAAGCCTGCTTGCTACATCTTTGATGTGCTTTCAACAGAGCACACGTTGTTTAGAATTCAAAGGGAATGCACCTAAAGCGCACTGCACAGATGTGAACCTGGCGTAAGCTCTGTCATTTTTCATCATATCAGGAGTACACAGTTTTCAGGCTTGACATGTTTGGTATCTAGTTGCTCAGCACTTTACCACCTTTTTGCATCACCATTTTGCACAAAAAATGGAGATTAAGTTGTGTCTGTGTGCACTAAAAAAATGCAAAACTGTTTGTTAAAAATATAATAACATGTTTAAAAATGATAATGTTTTTGTAAAAAAAATTATAAAATAGATGCACTTAAAGAAAAAAATAAACAGTTTGTTAAAAATATAAAATAAATTTTAAAAAAAGATAAAAGCCCAACCCCATAAAGGCGCCAAAGTTGCACCAATTGAACATTTTTAACCGGTATTAAGCCCCAAACCATAATGTAGTTTAGCAATTCTTGGATGTGGTGGCTGCATTAGTTTTCATTTTTTAAGCTTTTTACCCTCTGTTTTCACCTGGCGATTTGGCCAGTAACACACCTCCCATATTAGAGTGCTCCCACTCTGGATGTAGGAGCAAAGGAAGCACAGCATACAGCAGCATTGTCAGTCTGGGGGGAGGGGGGGACTGTTAGTGTATCTAAATCTGCTAGTACATCTAGCAAACTGAAGCTAAACTCCAGCTCACCTGATAAGCAGTTACAGCAAGTTCTTTTTTACTTTTCAGATAAAGGTTTTATACAAATGAATAAAAGCTGATCATTCTGTCAGTTGTAAATGGTTTGTCCCAACCCTCAAACTGCTACATCTGCAAGACAGCTTGTTCTGTTTAAAACAACAGACCTACTGGCTGGATCACCAGGTGAAAATAAAAGAAAGCCATTAAAAAGAAATGCAGCCATCACATCTAACAATTGGTAAGCTGCAATATACAGGTGAAACTCGAAAAAATTAGAATATTGTGCAAAAGTTCATTTATTTCAGTAATGCAACTTAAAAGGTGAAACTAATATATGAGATAGACTCATTACATGCAAAGCAAGATAGTTCAAGCCGTGATTTGTCATAATTGTGATGATTACGGCTTACAGCTCATGATAACCCTAAATCCACAATCTCAGAAAATTAGAATATTACATGCAATCAATAAAACAAGGATTGTACATAGAACAATATCGGACCTCTGAAAAGTATAAGCATACATATGTACTCAGTACTTGGTTTGGGCCCCTTTTGCAGCAATTACTGCCTCAATGTGGCATGGCATGGGAGCTATCAGCCTGTGGCAATGCTGAGGTGTTATGGAAGACCAGGATGCTTCAATAGCGGCCTTAAGCTCTTCTGCATTGTTCAGTCTCATGTCTCTCATCTTTCTCTTGGCAATGCCCCATAGATTCTCTATGGGGTTCAGGTCAGGCGAGTTTGCTGGCCAATCAAGCACAGTAATCCCATGGTCATTGAACCAGGTTTTGGTGCTTTTGGCAGTGTGGGCAGGTGCCAAGTCCTGCTGGAAAATGAAGTCAGCATCCCCATAAAGCTCGTCTGCGGAAGGAAGCATGAAGAGCTCCAAAATCTCCTAGTAGACGGCTGTGTTGGCCCTGGACTTAATGAAGCACAGTGGACCAACACCAGCAGATGACATGGCTCCCCAAATCAACACAGACTGTGGAAACTTCACACTGGACTTCAAGCATTTTGCAGTGTGGGTCTCTCCATTCTTCCTCCATACTCTGGGTCCTTGGTTTCCAAATGAGATGCAAAAGTTGCTCTCATCAGAAAAGAGGACTTTGGACCACTGAGCAACAGACCAGGTCTGTTTTTCTTTAGCCCAGGTAAAACGCTTCTGACGTTGTTTGTTGTCCAGGAGCAGCTTGACAAGAGGAATACGACATTTGAAGCCCATGTCCAGGATCCATCTGTGTGTGGTGGCTCTTGATGCACTGACTCCAGCCTCAGTCCACTCCTTGTGAAAGTCCCCAACACTTTTGAATGGCCTTCTCCTGATAATCCTCTCCAGGCTGCTGTCATCCCTGCTGCTTGTGCACCTTTTTCTTCCACACTTTTCCCTTCCACATAACAGCACTTTGGGAACATCCAACTTCTTTTGAGGCTTTCCCTCCTTATGGAGGGTGTCAATGATGGTTTTCTGCACAACTGTCAGGTCAGCAGTCTTTCCCATGATTGTGATTCCTACTGAACCAGACTGAGAGACCATTTAAAGGCTCAGGAACCCTTTGCAGGTGTTATGGCTTAATTAGCTGATTAGAGTGGGACACTTTGAGCCGAGAATATTGCACCTTTTCACAATATTCTCATTTTCTGAGATTGTGGATTTGGGGTTTTCATGAGCTGTAAGCCATAATCATCACAATTATGACAAATCACGGCTTGAACTATCTTGCTTTGCATGTAATGTGTATATCTCATATATTAGTTTCACCTTTTACGTTGCATTACTGAAATAAATGAACTTTTGCACAATATTCAAATTTTTTGAGTTTCACCTGTAATGTTTGCTTTTGTGTTTATTAATGCTTTTATGTTTGTCTAAGAAATGAAAATAAACTTGCTCCAGCGAGGACGTGGTTAATGAAAGGTGCAGATTTAAAATGACTTTTGAAAATTGCAGTAACAAGTTAAAGCTGGTGTTAGATTTGAGGTTTAGATCATCTGTATGAATGTGTCTTCGGGGCTGCAGGTCAGTGGAGGTCTGTTATGCTTTCTCTGCATCCAGCAACAGGAAACAAACCGCAACTATTCCTGGACACGAGGAAATCAGCCGTCTCAGTTACCAAAGAAAGATTCAGCTATTGACCACAAATGTCTTTTCTGCAGGACTCATGTCTGGATCCTGATGTCTCCAGAGATCCGACATAACCACAGATAACTGAATATTGGAACATGATATAACCGGATCATAAATCGAAGACTAGAATAGATGGTATATGTTCTATAATGTGCAATGTGATCAGCCAGCAGTGGCGTCCCTAGGCAGGTGCAGGGGGTGTGTGCCGCACCGGGTGACACCCACCGCACTGGGTGACACTGGACCTGCTCTACAGAAAGGTAAATTGTAAAGCAAACCAATGACACCCGCAGGATGGATCAGATCTGCGGATTGAGCATAATGGATCGGAGTCCGATCCATTATGATCTCCAATCTGCAGATCCGATCCATCCTGCGGGTGTCATCGGTTTGCTTTACAACTTACCTTTCTGTGGAGCGGGTCTGGTGTCACCCCATATAGGTTGCATGCAGATGATCCCCGCAGGATGGATCCGATCTGCAGATTGGGGAGCATAATGGATCGGACTCCATTATGCTCAATCAGCAGATCCGATCTATCCTGCGGGGATCATCAGCATATCAGTGAACATGGATGATAGGGGGCTGCAGGGTTTTTTGCACAGGTACAGTGATCCAGCTTTGACTAATAGGGTAAACATATTCTATACTTGTTGGATCCCTGTGGAAGTGGGGAATCATTGCAGTTTCCAATCAGAGTCTTCTTTAAATTAGTCTCCCCATCAGAACCCCCCTTACATTCAAGTCCTCATCAGTGTCCCCCTTTCAACAGAGTCCCCATTAGAGTCCCCCTTACATCCAAGTCATCATCACTGTCCCCGTTTCATCACGGTCCCCATTAGAGTCCCCCCTACATCAGAGTTCCCCTTACATCAGGGTCTGTTTCAGAGTCCCCCCTACATCAGAAACTACATCAGAGTCCTCCTTTTATCAAAATCCACCTTGGACTCCTATCTTACATCAGAGTCCCCATCAGAATGCCCCCTTACATCAGAGCCCTCCCTTACGTCAGAGTCCCCGTCCGAATGTTCCTTTACATCTGAGTCCCCATCAGAGTGCCTCTTTACATCAGGGTCACCATCAGAGTGTCCCCTTCTATCAGAATCCCCAGCAGAGTGCCTCCTTCCATCAGAATCCCCAGCAGAGTGCCTCCTTCCATCAGAATCCCCAGCAGAGTGCCTCCTTCCATCAGAATCCCCAGCAGAGTGCCTCCTTCCATCAGAATCCCCAGCAGAGTGCCTCCTTCCATCAGAATCCCCATCAGAGTTCCCCCTTACATCAAGGTCCCCATCAGAGTGTCCCCTTAAATCACAATCCCTATCAGTGTCCCCTTTTATCAGGGTCTCCATCAGAGTGAAGACTGTGCACATCAGGTGCGGACCAGATAAATATCCATGGAGGGACACACATACCTCTACAGGTCTGCCATCTGGTATCTGGATGAAATCCTTGGACCCATTGTCAGACCCTACACTGGTGCAGTGGGTTCTGGGTTCCTCCTGGTGCACGACAATGCCCGGCCTCATGTGGTGACAGTATGCAGGCAGTTCCTGGAGGATGAAGGAATTGATACCATTGAATGGCCCCCACGCTCACCTGACCTAAATCCAATAGAACACCTCTGGGATATCATGTTTTTGTCTATCTAATGCCACGATGTTGCACCTCAGACTGTCCAGGAGCTCAGTGATGCCCTGGTGCAGATCTGGGAGGAAATACCCCAGGACACCATCTGTTGTCTCATTAGGAGCATGTCCAGACGTTGTCAGGCATGCATACAAGCACATGGGGGCCATACAAACTACTGAGGACCATTCTGAGTTGCAATTAAATTTCAGCAATATGGACTAGCCTGCTGTATCAATTTTTCACTTTGATTTTCGGGGTGTCTTTGAATTCAGTCCTCTGTAGGTTGAGAATTGTCATTTACATCAAACGATGGGGCATCCTTACGTTCCTAACACATTACCCAGTCCATATCAGTATACATATCCAGCAGGAGATTTTTCCTCATATGATGTGTTTCCTCATGAAATATGATGTGTTTTCAAAGTGTTCCTTTAATTTTTTTGAACAGTATATATAAACTCATAAATATTGTTTCGGACTTGTTAAAATCATCATCATCAGACATAACAAACCTGAAATTCACATTCATTATATATAGCAGGTTCTTTCATTGACTGGAGATTAGCAACACCTGAATCATCTCATCTCAAAACATAATATGGTGTAACATCACAGCTAATGTTCAGGGGATAATTAAAGAGTGTTTCTGGTTACTTCATATAAATATCTGTAAAAGAAAAAAGTCAATTTCCAGTCAATGAAGAAACCTGCTATATAATGGATATAATTAGATTGTCAAGTTTGTTATGCCTGATGAAGGATCTTAACAGCTACAAAAGATTATTTATGAGATTGTAACTCTCCTAATAAATTTACAAGGTGCTACAGATTGGACTTTTTTTTTTTTTTTATATATTGGAGTTTTGGGTGATCTCCATTGTCTGCTCTGCATCTGACCGTAGGTTGCAGAAACGCAGTACAGTCCATTTAACATGATTTCCTATGGGACAAGTTCACATCTCTGTGTTTTTATATAGTGCATTTTTTGGAACGCAAAACAGTACGTTTTTGGTTCTATAGACTTCAATGAGAACGCTGCAGAAAAGCATCTATTGTGTTTTGTACTGCATTTTTGATGCGGTTTGCATTTAAAATCTGCCTAGCAAAAAGAAAAACAAAAACGTAAAACGCGGCAAAAATGCAAGTGCAAAAACGCAATTCAGAAATGCATCAAATGCAATCTGCATAGGTGTGACCCTAGACTGAAAGATTAAGTTCCATGCTGGGGTGTGCTGCCCTGACCTGTTTGTATATTTATATAATTTAAATGTTACATTCAAAACAAAAGAAAATGTTTTGGTGATACATTTTAAAATGAATTTGGATTTTAAAACGGCATAAAACCCGAAATCAAAAATGTAATACATTGCAGCTTACCAATCATTAGATGTGGTGGCTGCATTAGTTTTCTTTTTGGCTTTTTACCTCGGTTTTCACCTGGTGATCTGGCCAGTAACACACCACTCTGGACAAAGGAGCACAGGAGGCATAGCAGACAGCAGCCTTGTCTATCTGGGGAGGAGCAGTGTTAGATGTACTAGCAGATTTAAATACCCTAACAAATTGAAGCCTTAACATCAGCTCACACTTTCTATTCAGTAAGGGCTCGTTCACACTTGGCTGTTTTACCAACGCTTGCCAAACGCCCCTATAGCGTTTGGCAAGCGTTGGTCCGGCGTTTGCGGAGCGTTTTTTAATGCTCGGCAAACGCTCCGCAAATGCCGCATTAATTCTAATTTAATGAATGATTCTGTATTGGATATGTCCTGTAAGCACTGCACCTGATGATGTTGCTTCAAGCGTCACTGTGAGACTGCAGACTATACAGCTCCAGGCAAATTTTTTGAAGAAAGTGAAAAGGATTAACAGAACTCAGGGCACAGCAAATATTTTATAGGTGTGAAATGCGAAAAGGGTCATTTTTTTTTAAAGAAAAAATTGCTTGACAGGCTTGCTTGTCAACAATGAAACCTTTTATTTCTCTATCTTGCTATTCGCATAGAGCCTGTGAACATTAGATATGGTGGGAATAGACACCCATCCCCAGCCACAGTGCCTGATCAACCAATGGCTGGGTCTGAGAATATTCACAAGGTGCATTCTGAAAGTTGAGGTTTACCCAGGGGCGGACTGACAACTCATGGGGCCCCCGGGCAATAGGGGATCATGGGGCCCGTGTCCTTGCCCAAATTCAAAAAAGCCTATGAAAAAAGGTACCAGGGGCATCTCATGAGGGCCCCTACTGGCCCCGGGCCCTCGGGCAGTGCCCGAGTTTCCAAATGGTCAGTCCGCCCCTGGGTTACCCTATGTTCACACTTATGCAGATTTCAGTTTTCCTGTTTGCAGAAATGCACTACAGTACATTTAACACAGTTTTCTATGGATCTAGTTCACATCTGTGTGTTTTTAGCCTGTGCGGTTTTTTTTTAAAGGGTCGGGGACTTTTTTTCCCCACAGCAGATTACATTTTGCATGTAACAGACTTCAGTGGAACCACACCAAAAATGCAAGTGTTGTGTTTTTTATGCAATTTGCATTATTTTTGTGCTAATAAAAAAGTAAGAGCTCTGTTCATATAGTGCGATTTTGGCTGCAACTTTGCACTCTCTACCACTCAAATAGCATCAAAGTTGCATCAAAGTAGAGCAGGAACCTTTGTGTCCAAAGTGGCATGTTAGGGTTAAGGGCTACCTTTAACCCCAGCATTTAACCCTAACCCTCTCTGATGTGACTTTGATGTTACTTGAGTGCCAGAGAGTGCAAAATCACATCAAAGTCACACTACATGAACAGAACTGTCTTACTTTCCTATTAGCCAAAAGCAAAATACATAAACGCATCAAAACGCATGTTCAAAAATGCACCATTCGCAACCTGCATAGATAGGAGCCTAGCCTTAATCTGCTTATATTTATTTCAGGTACTTATACAGCGCTGTTAATTTACACAGCGCTTTACATATATATTGTACATTCACATCAGTCCCTAACCCTCAAAGGGTGTACAATCTAAGGTCCCTAACTCACATTCATACATACACATACTGGGTCCAATTTAGACAGGAGCCAATTAACCTACCAGAGTGTCTTTGGAGTGTGGGAGGAAACCGGAGTACTCGGAGGAAATCCATGCAGGCACAGGGAGAACATGGAAACTCCAGGCAGGTGGTGCCGTGGCTGGGATTCGAACCAACAACCCGAGTACTGCCAGGCGGAAGTGCTAACCATTTAGCCACTGTGCTGCCTTTCCTGGTTCCTCCCTCCTCTCTCATCAGCACATGAAGTCACACTGTTCGGGCGGCTTTGAAATTGCACTGACGTAGTGTGACTTCAAAGCCGCACTGGTGTGAATCGGGTGTAAACGTACCAAGATTACAAAATACATAATTTTTTTTTTCGGTTCACATAAAAAGTTCTCCAGATCTCAGATTGCAAGAATGCATGCCATTGCGTTTTTCTTTTTGTATCCACATATAGATCAAAGTCATAACCTAATATCACTTCCTGAAATAACATTTTTAAGCCCAGGGTCCAGTAAATATGTCACATTGACCAATCCCTTTCTTTTCTGAATGAACACAATGAGTGATCGGTGGGGTTTTTTTTGGGAAGGGTCCTATCAGGTTGGCTGTATGGGGCCTCATGGCTTCTAATAGCTGCCCTGCACATGCTCTTTCCAAGGTTTATTGTAAATCAGACAAAAAGTGTGCTGTGCTCTCTTTAGAAAACGCTGCAAAAACAGTTTAAGCCCTGGTTTACACGGATGCGGTGCGGAATTTTCAGTGCAAATTCCGCACCACATCACAATCGCACCCCGTTCATGTGAACCGAAGCAGTTGTGTATGTTAAGTTAACAACGCCCTGACATCGGTCCGCAAAACACGGTGTGATGTGCAGAATCGGATCGCATAGGTGTGAATACCCATGCGATCCAATTCTAGTGTGGACCAAAAAAAGGTCCTGCATGTTTTTGCTGCGGGTGCAGTGCGATTAGAACCATACAAAATGTATGGCTCTAATCGCACCGCATACAAATCGCATGTGATTTGTACAGGAATGCGGCGCAGTACCACTGTAGTGTGAACCTCGGGTAAATCTTAAAAATTGGCCCTGTTTCAGCCCAATGATCCAATGATCTACAGCCTCCTCGTTTTCTCCTGAAAAAGCATATTTTAACCACTTGCCCTCCAGAGGATTTACCCCCCTTCCTAACCAGGCCATTTTTTGCAATACAGCTCTGCGTTACTTTAACTGACAATTGCGCGGTCATACAATACTGCACCCAAATTAAATTGATGTCCTTTTTTTCCCCAAAAAATTAAGCTTTTTTTGGTGGTATTTGATCACCTCTGCATTTTATTTTTTGCGCTATAAACAAAAAAAAACCCGACAATTTTGAAAAAAAATATGTATTTTTGACTTTTTGCTTTTAAATTTTAAAAATAAGATTTTTTCGTAAATTTAGGCCAAAATGTATTCTGCTCCATGTCTTTGCTGAAAAAAATCCCAATACGTGTAAATTAATTGGTTTACTTGAAAGTTATAGCATCTACAATGGCGGTGTATATACTGGGATTTTTATTTATTTTTTATAGTAGTAATGGCGGCGATCAGTGACTTACTTTGAAATTGTGCAACTTCACTTAAAATCGTACAAAATTTCAAAGTCGAATGTCAGTGCGACTTAAAAAATATTTGTGCAACTGCATGCACAGTTGTCTATGCAAGTCACACCTGAACTTACAAAAAGTAGTGCATGAAGTACTTTCAAAGTCGGTACGATTCCGACTTCCATTGCGGACAATAGAGTCCGACTTGTCATGCGATTTGAAACTATCAAATGAATAGCACTGGTGTGACCAGGGACTCGTCCTCCAGCAAGTATTGACAGGAAAACTATATATTAACTAACTAAATGACATCAATAATTAGATATAATTGATTCAGGTGAATAGGAGGTTATAAGATAATTGGAGGTTGTTGTTTTGATATATATGTGGATGCAAAAATAAAAACCTCAAAAAATATTTTTCTAAAAAGAATCAACCAACCCACCACTAGTGACACATTACCCTATTCACACAATATTATAATCAATAATTAGTGCCTATCCAAATAATCAGTGTGTTACCACATATACACTCTATTTATAAGTGTCCAATGTCTTATATTCCAAGAATTAAAGAAAAAAGAAAAAAAAATGTCCCACTTGAAATCACTCTTTTTTATTGTTTGAAGATCCTCACAGGCCAGCTTCCACACAGACCCTCAAAAAAATCAAAAACTCCACATAGTGCATTACCATTAAAATATATAGCACTCCACATGTGTTTTATATAAGTGCAAAAACGTGAAAAAAAACAACCACAGCAACTTGTGCCACAACAGTGATGTGTTACACTCAGTGTATTCACTACAATGGTGTCTCACTTCTCATGCTTATAGATTATATACCCTTACCAGAGAACAAAATCTCAAAATCGTTGTAAGGTACAATCTAGGGAAGTCCTCAACACTATTCAGCCTCCTTGTCTCCACTCTCCAATCTCATCCACTCCTGGTATCACCAGCCAGTTCCCTGGTCACTCAGATCCACGTAGGATGTATGAGACAGTAATAGTGTAAATCCACAAAATACACTTTAATATATCTGCTTACATGAATGTAATAACAATCACGCATTCCAAGAAAAACCCCACTGCCTGGGGATTACCACGCAGCTCCTGGGTGGATATCTTCACGATTCCCCACTCCAAGATGGCCGCCGTATCACTTCCGGTTCCTGCTCCGTATGTCCAACGTCACATCTCTGACGCGTTTCGTCACATCCGGGACTTAATCTTAAGGGATCCCATGTGGAGTTTTTGATTTTTTTTGAAGGTCTGTGTGGAAGCTGGCCTGTGAGGATCTTCAGACAATACAAAAGAGTGATTTCGAGTGGGACATTTTTTTTTTTCTTTTTTTCTTTAATTCTTGGAATATAAGACATTGGACACTTAAATAAATAGAGTGTATATGTGGTAACACACTGATTATTTGGATAGGCACTAATTATTGTTGATTATAATATTGTGTGAATAGGGTAATGTGTCACTAGTGGTGGTTTGGTTGATTCTTTTTAGAAAAATATTTTTTGATGTTTGCAACTTTCTAGGGTGGAAAGTGGTTTCTATTTAGAATTGGATAGCTGGCAGGGGTGTGTTGAGGATTCTACCACATTTACTTTTGAAAAATAAAAACCTGCAACAGCATGAATTATTGAAATCTGCGGTTTAATGAACTTTTTATGTGAACATTGATAAGTCTGTATCTTTATACAAAGTGTTTTGTGTACATTTCTTCTCCATCTCAGTGCCTCTAACCCCTGTCTACAGAAGGTGGGCATTCTGATTATGTGACCACTGTGATTGGCAGTCACAGCGGTCACATGATCAGAAATTTTCCAATTGCAAGTAGGCATCAGGAGCTTTTGCAAAGATGAGGTTGCACCGAATACAGTGCCTTGAAAAAGTATTCATACCCCTTGAAGTTTTCCACATTTTGTCATGTTACAACCAAAAACGTAAATGTATTTTATTGGGATTTTCATGCCACACTTTTCACATACTTATTTGTAAAAAAAATTTGAAAACCATTTATCATTTTCCTTCCACTTTACAATTATGTACCATTTTGTGTTGGTCTATCACATAAAATCCCAATAAAATGCATTTACGTTTTTGGTTGTAACATGACAAAATGTGGAACATTCCAAGGGTATGAATACTTTTACAAGGCACTGTAAATAGGTATCCAACACGTCAAACCTTAAATTTGTTCATCTGTGCAGGCTATACCCGCTTCAGTCTATCCTGAATTCTGTGGCCAGACTCATCCACCTTACCAACCGCTCCGTATCCGCCACCCCCCTCTGCCAATCCCTCCACTGGCTTCCGATTGGCCAACGCATAAAATTTGAAATATTAACATTGACGTACAAAGCTATTCATAACACTGCCCCAAACTACTTCACCGACCTAATATCCATCTACCACCCAAAACGCACTCTCACAAGACCTCCTATTCTATAGTTCCCTGGTCTCCTCCTCCCATGCCCGTCTCCAGGACTTCTCCAGGGCTTCCCCCATCCTCTGGAACTCACTATCCTAATCCATCAGACTGTCACCTACCCTCCTCACATTTAGACGCACCCTGAAAACCCACCTCTTCAGAGAAGCCTACCCTGCCCTCACCTAATTGCTGATCTCCTCCGCTCTTCCCACCACTCCATCCCCCACAGCTATTTCCTCCTGTACCACTGTCCCCTCCCTCCTAGATTGTAAGCTCCAAGGAGCAGGGCCCTCGAACCCCTCGTGTATTGTATTGTTACTGTACTGTCTTGTGTACTGTCTCCCATTATAATGTACAGCGCTGAGCAAACTGTTGGCGCTATATAAATCCTGTATAATAATGGCAACAAACCTCAGCACCCTATATTTTCTATAGGCAATGCTTAAAAAGCCCCCTATAGGTTATCAGTTTAGCGTCACAGAGGTGGTCTGGTGCTAGAATTATTGCTCTCTTTCCGGCGTGTGCGGCAATATGTAATGTGTATCGCAACTGAAATTTTCAAGCATAAGTGCCCCAATGTGTGCGTTTATAGATGTTATGTGGGGGGGGGCCACTTTCGGGGGGGAGGGATTTGTATGTGCTTGGGCAGGGGTGGGCAACTGTGGCCCTCCAGCTGTTGTAGAACTACAAGTCCCATGAGGCATTGCAAAATTGACAGTTACAAGCATGACTCCCAAAGGCAGAGGCATGATGGGACTTGTAGTTTACCAACAGCTGGAGGGCCACGGTTGCCCGCCCCTGTGCTTGGGTATAACTATATTTTCTTATAATGGCAAAAAAAAATTTTTTTTTTTCATCACAATGGGAAAACTGTCACCGGGGACCCAGATGTGCCGTCATACATCACTTCCACGTCAGGAACAAGGAGGAGAGATGGATGTATGTCCACTCTCCTCCCTCCCCCCTACCTGGTGACACCCCCGCTACACTGGTCCCAGGCCCGCAGATGGGCAAGCGGAGCTCAGAATACATTGTTGAGGTGGGGGGTTTGGTGGATGGCACGTGGGGGTGCACTTTGCCAGGGTGTGGAAGCAATTGGGCCGCAGTGTAGCCACCTGAATGCTTCCACTTGACAAGTAAGCCCTGTGATGCTGAATGTTAAAAAAAAATCTACCTGCCCGATGCCTGGAACTATATGTCCTGGTCGTTGGGCGATGCAAATTCAGCGTCTCTGATATGTATATGACTGGTGGGAACAGGTCCCATATTTTTCATTATATGGCTACAATAGGTTACACTTAGGGATAACATGTCCATTTGGACCATATTTTCTTGTTTGGAGGTTCAAGCAAAGGATTGAAGGGTCTGGCATGAATTTTAAGGGGGATCCCCATCCCCTCTCGATCCATACCAGGTCACATGCCATCAGCATGAGGGGGCGGGGTACCTTACCAGGGGGGACCTCTGTGGACAAGCACCTTGTCTCTATGGACCTCTACCCCACAACCTTGGCCCAGTGTTTGTGGGGGTCATATCAGAATCAAGGTGCTGCACCCCCTACATGTGGTATATTTTTGATTAGCACTTGGTCCTACTGTCAGAATAGAATAGTGCAGTGGGAAGGATTCAAGGTAGAGGGGGGAATCTGTTCATTGTTTGTTTTTTTTATGTTTTGTTTTTTTAATCTGTTGGCGATCCATAAATCGCGTAAGAGCTTAATGTGCTAGTATGCATCACATAGCACATTATGAAAGACTCCCAGAGGAGCGTTATCTCGGCTCTCCAAGGCTTCCATCTTTGACCGGTCTTCTTTTTGAGTTCGCCATCTGATTGGCTGAGCCGTGATGTCACTCCCACGTCACTGGCGCTTTTACAGTAAATATCTCCTAAGTGTTACATATTTATATTTACAGTACCTACAGGTGCCTAAAACTTATTAAAGGCTTACCTGTAGGTAAAAGATACAAAATTGAGTTTACTTCCACTTTGATTCTTCAGATAAATGATAATTGTAGACAGTAATAGAGACCCGGCTGATGATCAGATCAGGCGCAGACAAAGCAATCCTAGAGTCCATGTACCAGACAGGTAGGCAGGAGTAAAGACTAAGGCTGGCCATACATTATACAATTATCTTCCAATTTTCTGCCCAATTTCCTTTAGATTTACCTTCAACTGTGTAGTGCAAGGGCCTGCCTAATTGGATACAACTGAAAGTGTTGTTTAGGTTTGTCCTCCTATTATATGATTTTTGGTAAATCTAAACCAATAATCTCCAGATAATTGTATGTATGGCCAGCCTTAGCCCCCAGTCACATCAAAGCCAATTTTGAAATTGTGCAACTTCACTGTATTTCAAAATCAAGTGACCTGCAGCTTTCATTGCAATTTGCAAGACATCTGACACAGATGTCTATGCAAATAGCAACAAAAAGTAATGTATGCACTACTTTAGAAATCGGTGCGGCTCCGACCAAATCAGAACCACACTAATAGCAGACAATATGGCGTGACTTGGCATAGGACTTGCAAGTCGCATGGCATGCAAATCACCTGCCTAGTCACACCTGACCTGACCGGGGTGTTAGACTAGGTTCACACCTCTGCAGTTTGCATTTGACCCGTTTCTGCATTGTGTTTAGTTTTTGATGAGTTTTGCAGTTTTTCTTTCTTATTAGGCAAAATAAAAATGCAGAAAAAAAAATGTACTACATGCTTTTCTGCAGCGTTTCCATTGAAGTCTAAAGAACCAAAAACGTAACTTTGTGCATTCAAAAAAGTCCCTGACCCTTTCCAAAAAATGCACCGGGTGATATGAGCATGTCCTATAAGAAATCATGTTAAATGGACTGTACTGCTTTCCTATAAAATGCTGCGGAAAATGCTTAGATGTGAACCTAGGGTTAAGGCTGTCATAGATGCACCGGGTGAAAACGCAGAGATGTGAACGTATCACATAGAAAATCATGTAAAATGGACTGTAGTGTGCTTCTGCAAAACGCTTAGGTGTGAACCTAGGATTAGGCTTCATACCCACTAGCATTTTTTTTTTATAGTGTTCAGGAACGCTATCATTTTATTAGCGGTTTTACAGTACATGAAGAGGAGTGTTAAGAGTGTTTTAGTTTTTTTCTGCTGTAAAAACGCTCCAGAAAAACTACAAAAACAATTTTTTTTTTCACTTCTAGACTCTGAAGTTCAAACAATGCTAATAGCCTAAAGTAGTGTGCATGGACACATAAGATAACACTAGCCTGACAGCAACAGAAATATCAGTACTCAGGCAAACACAGACAAGCTGAGCACATATTTCACTTAACCGATACAACAAACAGAAGTCAGAGGCAGACTTCTATGCAGGGCATAAGCAAGCACTCACTTTGGCTTCCCTTTAAAGTCAATTAATGAGGTCAGGTGTGCACACCAGTAATGACTAGCGATGTCAAAGGCTCAACAACTGTTCCTCTAGTAAAAGATAGCCACAGCAGTTACATAATGAGGTCTGATTAGAGCACCTTTAAGAAACCCAGAACTAAAAAACTGTTTCTCCCCATGCTTCTCTCATATTTCTATAATGGCCATTTGTCGACAACAGGAGAATCGCCATTTATTGTTTTAACTGCAATGTTGAAAATGAGTGAGGGTTTAGACATTACTAAACAATGACAAAATGTTTACAGTCCATAAGGGTGAGCCGGCCTCATGTATCCTGGGGATTGTGCATCTTTCCTGATGTCTCACTGATGTCGTGTGTTTGGGTGTGCATTGCTACTTCTGTTCTCTGCATGAGATGTTTGCATTGCAGGAAATCCTGAATATACATTTTGCTTCTGGGTTCCAGCCAATCACAGCTGTCTGTTATTTATCGTTTTAATACTTTATATGGGTCAACCTCTATATATAAAGAGGTATACAGTATATATATATATATATATATATATAGAGAGAGATACACTATCTCCCAGAAGTGAGTGCACCCCTCACATTTTTGTAAATATTTTATTCTATCTTTTCATGTGACAACACTGAAGAAATGACACTTTGCTACAATGTGACGTAGTGAGTGTACAGTATAACAGTGTAAATTTGTTGTCCCTTCAAAATAACTCAACACACCACCATTAATGTCTAAACTGCTGGCAACAAAAGTGAGTAGACCCCTCAGTAAAAATGTCCAAATTGGGCCCAAAGTGTCAATATTTTGTGTGGCCACCATTATTTTCCAGCACTGCCTTAACCCTCTTGGGCATGGAGTTCACCAGAGCTCCACAGGTTGCCACTGGAGTCCTCTTCCACTCCTCCATGATGACATCACTGAGCTGGTGGATGTTAGAGACCTTGCGCTCCTCCACCTTCCATTTGAGGATGCCCCACAGATGCTCAATAGGGTTTAGGTCTGGAGACATGCTTGGCCAGTCCATCACCTTTACCCTCAGCTTCTTTAGCAAGGCAGTGGTCGTCTTGGAGGTGTGTTTGGGGTTGTTATCATGTTGGAATACTGCCCTGTGGCCCAGTCTCCAAAGTGAGGGAGTCATGCTCTGCGTCAGTATGTCACAGTACATGTTGGCATTCATGGTTACCTCAATGAACTGTAGCTCCCCAGTACCAGCAGCACTCATGCAGCCCCAGACCCTGACACTCCCACCACCATGCTTGATTGTAGACAAGACACACTTGTCTTTGTACTCCTTACCTGGTTGCCGCCACACTTCACATCATCTGAACCAAATCAGTTTATCTTGGTCTCATCAGACCACAGGACATGGTTCCAGTAATCCATGTCCTTAGTCTGCTTGTCTTCAGCAAACTGTTTGTGGGCTTTCTTGTGCATCTTCTTTAGATCTTTCTGGGACAACAGCCATGCAGACCAATTTGATGAAGTGTGCGGCGTATGATATGAGCACTGACAGGCTAACCCCCCACCCCTTCAACCTCTACAGCAATGCTGGCAGCACTCATATATCTATTTCCCAAAGACAACCTCTGGATATGACGCTGAGCACGTGCACTCAACTTCTCTGGTCGACCATGGCGAGGCCTGTTCTAAGGGGAACCTGACCTGTTAAACCACTACATGGTCTTGGCCACTGTGCTGCAACTCAATTTCAGAAGCTTGGCAATCTTCGTATAGCCTAGGCCATCTTTATGTAGAGCAACAATTCTTTTTTTCAGATCCTCAGAGAGTTCTTTGCCATGAGGTGCCATATTGAACGTCCAGTGACCAGAGTGAGAGCAATAACACCAAATTTAACACACCTGCTCCTCATTCACACCTGAGACCTTGTAACACCTTGAACTAGTCAGCTGCATCTTTTTTTCACTTTGATTTTCAGGGTGCCTGAATTCAGTCCTCTGTAGGTTGATAATTGACATTTCCATCACACGATGGGGCATCCTTACGTTCCTAACACATTACTCACCCCATATCAGTATAGATATCCAGCAGGAGATTTGAGATCTGATGTGTTTTCAAAGTGTCCCTTTAATTTTTTGAGCAGTGTGTATGTATGTGCCGCTCGAGGGGCCGCACATCAGCGCGATCTGTCACCGGCTGTGCCCACGGGACACAGTTGATGACATATCACTACACTGGCCCGTTGCCAGTGTCATGTGACCACTGTGACCAATCACTGCAGATCACATTTCAATTGTATACAATGGATGGCTCCCTGCCATGCAATTATGTTGTTAGCCGTGACTAATCAAAGCAGTCACATGGTACAGACAGGGCCATTCACAGCCCATCTGTATCAAGTGATCAGCTTTGCACAATCACAGCTAATCACAACAAAAGACTGAATTAATCAGTTTCATTCAGTAACAATGATTGCAAATATCAATTAAATACATTGCTATTAGAACGCATAATGTGTAAAAAAAAAAAAAAAAGAAGAAAAATCCTGATCACTTGCCCAGAGTAGTTCAATGTTACTATGGTAACATTGTATTTCTTTGGTCACAGTATGCTGAAAAAAAATAAATAAAAAAAAATAAAAAATAATGTACTAAAATAAAAAAATAGAAAAAAAAATTATTATTTTTATTATTTTAACTAAAGAAATATAGCAGAATACATTTTGACCTAAATTTATGAATAAATGTTATTTATTTTTAAAATTTTATAACAGAAATGAAGAAAATGCGTTTTTTTTTTTCAAAACATTCAGGTTTGTTTCGTTTTACTTAGTAAAAAATAAAAAACTCAGTGGTGATTAAATATCACCAAACGAAAGCTCTATTTGTGTGAAAAAAAATGATAAAAAGTTCATATTGGTACATTGTTGCATGACCACGCAATTGTCATTCAAAGTGCGACAGCGCTGAAAGCTGAAAATTGACCTGGGCAGGAAGAGGGTAAGAGTCCCTGGTATTGATGTGGATATACATATTTGCACTATATTGCCAAAAGTATTGGGCAGCCTGCCCTAACACGCACATGAATTTTAATGGCATACCAGTCTTAGTCCGTAGGGTTTGAAGAAGTAGCAGCTTTGAAACGTGGTACCGCTCCTTCCTTGCGGCATTATGTTCCCGTAGTGATGTCACTTCTGCCAGATGGCCATATGCATTCCAGCTGGTTCTGCACGAGACACAGCCTGTACACGCTACAGAGGACTCGATGTGAGTCAGTAGACCTGGCTTCTTCCACAGCCTTGGCCCCCAGATGTCCATCCACCCTCTCCTCTCTGCCTTTGGAACTCCACCAGGATGACGTTCATATACTATCCATGCCTCTGAGCCACTTGTATCTAGTGAGTTACATACCATTGCGTGCTATTAAACAATTGTTAATACTCTCTCTCTTTGTATCTTCCACTACAGAGTCCAGCTTAACTCTTTAGGGTGCTGCTTCATGATTGTGCTATCCAATAACTGACTACCTCCCTACCACTAATGGGACTCTATGATTTAACCCCGTCTCTCCAGCACCAATGATTTACTTCAATATTGAGTTGGCCCTGCCCTTTGCAGCTATAACAGCTTCAACTGTTCTGGGAAGGCTGTCCACAAGGTTTAGGAGGGTGTCTATGGGAATGTTTGACCATTCTTCCAGAAGCACATTTGTGAGGTCAGGCATTGATGTCGGGGGAGGAGGCCTGGCTCGCAGTCTCTGCTATAATTCATCGTGTTCTATGGGGTTGAGGTCAGGACTCTGTGCAGGCCAGTCAAGTTCCTCCACTCCAGACTCGCTCATCCATGTCTTTTTTTACCTTTCTTTGTGCACTGGTGCGCAATCATGTCGGAACAGAAAAATAAGCAAAATGTCTTGGTATGCTGATGCCTTAAGAGTTCCCTTTATTGGAGCTAATGGGCCAAGCCCAACCCCTGATGAAAAAAACCCCACACCATAATCCCCCCTCCACCAAACTTTACACCTGGCACAATGCAGTCAGGCAAGTTCCGTTCTCCTGGCAACTGCCAAACCTAGACACGTCCATCGAATTGCCAAACAGAGAAGCATGAGCTGTCACTCCAGAGAACATGTGGCGGCGTGCTTTACACCACTGCATCCGACGTTTGCATTGCACTTGGTGATGCTCGGCCATGGAAACCCATTCCATGGAGCTCTCAACACGCTGTTGTGCTAATCTGAAGGCCGCACCAAGTTTGGAGGTCTTTAGCTATTGAATCTGCAGACAGTTGGCGACTTCTGTGCACTGTGCACTTCAGCATGTGCTGACCACGCTCTGTCATTTTACGTGGGTGAGTTGCTGTTGTCCCAGTTTCTTTGATACAAATTCACTAACAGTTGACCGTCGAATATTTAGTAGCAAGGAAATTTTACAGATGGACTTATCGCACAGGTGACAACCTATCACAATACCATGTTTGAATTCACTGAGCTCCCACAAATGCTTTTTTGGCTGCATTTTTTGTCACTTTTTCCACAGGTGCAAAATGCATCAGAAATGCTGCAAAAATGCATATGCAATTTTGCAACAGAGCAGCATGAAAGGAGGCTTACACCAATCTGTCAAAATATTATGACCACCCACCTAATACTGAGTAGGTCCCCCTTTTGGTGCCAAATAAACCTAACCAGTTGAGGCTTGTACACCATAGGCGTGTGAAGCTTGCTGGAACCAAGTTTTAAGTAAGTGACCCAGCCAGGCATCACAACCTTTAGGTCCTGTAAGTTGCAAGGTGTGGCTTCCATGGATTGGACTTGTTTTTTTAACACATCCCACAGATGCTTAATCGAATTGAGATCTGGAGAATTTGGAGGCCAAGTCAACATCTCAAATGCATTGCTGATTCCTTAAACCATTTTTACAATGTGGCAGGGCCTATTAGCCTGCTGAAAGAGACCACCGCCATCAGAGAATATAATTTCCATGAAGGAATGTAATTGGCCCTTAACAATGTTTAGGTAGGTGGTACATGTCAATTTACATCCACATGAATTTCAGGACCCAAGGTTCCCCAGCCGAACATTGCCTAAAATATGACACTGCCTCTGCCACCTTGACATCTTCCCATACTGCATCCTGGTGCCATCTCTTCCCCGGGTAAGGGACGCGCACACCCACCATCCACATGATGTAAAAGAAAACATTATTCATCAGACCAGGCCACCTTCTTTCATTGCTCTGTGGTCCAGTTCTGATACTCACCTGCCCATTGTAGGTACTTTTAGCTGTGGACACAGGTCAGCACGGACACCCTGACCAGTCTGCAGCTACACAGTCCCATACACAACAAACTGCAATGTCCTTCTTTCTGCTTTCAACACATCAACTTCAGGGACAACATGTTTACTTGCCGCCTTACATATCCCACGGATTTCAGAGTCCATTGTAACAAGAAAATCAGTTATTCACCCAACCTGTCATAAGGTTATGGCTGATTGGTGTATATCTCTCTCTGCTGCTGAAAGAGCTTACAGTCAGTGCAGTGGTTGTCAACGTTTGCGGTATAGAGGGCCCTAACTATGGCCTATGACATCACTAAAAGGGCCAAACATAAAACTCAGTACATGTAAAGCTACAGAGGACTGTTATAGATTTGGCATGTTGGTTGTCAGAGATCGTCAGAGACTGGCAATGTTACATAGAATTGATAGAGAACACTGCAATTACATCCACTTTAGAAATTGATGCCCTTACTGCTGGCTGCAAGGGCCACAGGTTAAGCACCAAAGGGCTGCAGGTTGGGCATCAGAGGTCTAATATCTCTACCAGTGAAACAGATACACACATAATGGGACCCAGTTCTTCAAAAGTTTTTTTTGGGTGAGACCTGAGCTCCTACAAAGGGTTAAAATTAAGGTTGCCACCTCATCCCTTTAAAACCGACCACATATTAAGTACACAGTTTCTGAGGCTAAATGAATGCAGATAATGCACTAGGTGAGTTTAATTACCACCTTAATCAGCCACAGAACCTGAGTAATTAACCACTTGCCCTTCGGAAGATTTACCCCCCTTCTTGACCTGGCCATTTTTTTGCAATATGGCGCTGCGTTAATTTAACTGACAATTGTGTGGTCATGCAACGTTATATATAAATTAAATTTATGTAATTTTTTTCCCCACAAATAGAACTTTCTTTGGTGGTATTTGATTGTCACTGGGTTATTTATTTTGTGCGCTACAAAGAAAAAAAGACCGAAAACATAAAAAAAAAAACGTATTTTTTTACTTTCTGCTATAAAACGTATCCAATAAAAAAAAAAGTTAAAAATCATATTTATTTTTAAATAGGCCAATATGTATTCTACTACATCATTTTGGTGAAAAAAATCCAATAACAGTATATTTTTTGGTTTACACAAAAGTTAAAACATCTACAAACTATTGTATTTACTGGATTTTTTCTTTTTTATATACTAGTAATGGCGGCAGACAATCCGACACAAGCTGACACTAACTGCCACTCTGTGGGACCCAGTGACACTAATACAGTGATCAGTGCTAAAAATATGAACTGACACTGTACCAATGCCACTGGCTGGGAAGGGGTTAAACATCTAAGGTGTTCAAGGGGTTAACTGTGTGCCTAGCTATGTGTAAGGTTTACCTTCTGCTCTTTTCACTAGGGAATGTTCTAGATTCTATTCCCTTCTTGCAGAGGAAGAGAATCCAGCACATTGCTGCTGACAGGACACCGTTCTGCCTTGTTTACATAGGCAGAGCTGTGTTCTGTCAGTGTCCTAGACCAGGGGTCGCCAAACTTTCTAAACAAAGGACCAGTTTACTGTCCTTCAGACTTTAGGAGGGCCGGACCGTGGCCATTGGGAGCAGAAAAGGTCCCAACAACAGATGGAAAAAACAGTGCCCCAATATTGGTGTCTTTGGGAGGAATTGTGCCTCATCATTGGTGCCATTTGGAGAAACTGTGCTTCGTCATTGGGAGAAATTTTGCCCCTTCATTTGTGTCAGTGGAGGGAATTATGCCACTATGTTGGTGTCACTGGATGAAATAGTGCCTGAGGGCCGGATGAAAGCAAGCAAAGGGCCAAATCTGGCCTATGGGCCACAGTTTGGAGACCGCTGTCCTAGACGTTCAGTGGGTGCTTGCGCTCATTCATTGGCTGGCAACTGCTAATCGGCTTCTGCTGTGAAAAATCATAGCAGAAGTGGCGTTCCGGCGGCGCGCATGCGCACGCAAAACCAGGAAATGCAGAATCATGTTTATATGCATGATTCTGCACAGTGCAGCCACCCTGTAGCAAAATATATGCTATGGTGTGGTTGGCAAATGGTTAATATGTGTTTGGTTTTAAAGGGAAGAGGTGACAACCCTAGTTAGAATCAGAAACTGATCAGCACAGAAGGTCCTTGAGACCCATGGAAACGTGGGAGTACTGTGAATACTCCCAACACTTGTAGAATCCCTTGTAGAAATTGAATTGAGGAACCCACTGCTTCATACATGCATCTTTCCATTGACCAGAATTTGATGATTCCTGTCCTTCAGTTGGCCAAACACTAGTAGATATTCGACCTGACACTTGTACGAAAATTCCCATCAGTACATTCGATAACATGATGAATAGTGCTAAAGTTTTAAAAAAAAAACCATTTAATTTTGGAGTGAAAAGACTTTCCCAAGCCAAAGCCATATGTACTGTTAGGCCTTCGTCCATTCGAGAAAAGTTTTCTCTCCCGCTCCTTCATCCTTTCCCATCACGAGGTAGAAACCGAATGTTGATGTGCCCCCACTATCCATTAGAATATCGAGTGTATGTTCTTAACTACTTGAAGACCAGGCCTTTTTTGACACTTTTTGTTGTAAAAACCAATATTTTTTGCAAGAAAATTACCCCCAAACATTATATATCTTTTTTAAAGCAGAAGTCCTAGAGAATAACATGGTGAGTGTAACAATCATATGGTATTTGCGCAGTAGTTTTTCAAACATTATTTTTTTGGAAAAAATATACTTTAATGAATTTGAATGCACAAAAGAACAATATAATACCCAATTGGTTGGTAAATATAAAAGTGATGTTGCTGCAAGTAAATAGGTACCAAAAATGCCACGCTTTAAAACTGCGCACACCAATGGAACAAGAAGCTATGTACATTATATTATCCATAGACAATGCTTTAAAACCCTTTACAGGTTACCGATTTAGCTTTACATAGGAGTTCTAGTGCTAGACGTATTGCCCTCGATATCACCATCGCAGTAATACCTCACAGGTGTGGTACAATCGCTGTTTAACCACTTCACAACCGCACTATAGCCGAATGACAGCTACAGCGCGGTTGTGCAATTCATATGGCGCCCTCCCAGAATGCGCCTTCCCACATATATCCAAAGGCGCACACCCTGCGATCTCTGTGATCAACGTGTCCTACGAACACAGCTGATCACATGATGAGGTAAAAGGCCAATTACCGCGTCCTTTTAATACGTAATCAACTGTGTCCATTGATACAACAGATCACCAAGTAAATACAGTTGCCAGTTATCGGCAGCACTTTCCTCACGCTGTCACAGCATGAGGAAAGTGCTGCCGATAACCGGAAAATGTCACAGAGCAGATCGGCACTGATGATCAGTGCCACCCACCAGTGCCCATCAGTTGCGCTCATCAGTACCATCAGTCAGTGCCGCCAGTCAGAGCCACCCGTCAATGTCGCCCATCTGTGCCCATCAGTGCCGCCTCTCAGTGCCCATCATTGCTGCATATCAGTGCAGCATCATCAGTGCCTCATCAATGTCCACCAGTGCTGCCTCATCAGTGCCCATCAGTGCTGCCTATCCGTGCCACCTCATTAGTGCTGCCTATCAGTGCCCGTCAGTGCTGCCTATCAGTGCAGCCTCATCAACGTACAACAGTGAAGGAGACAAATTATGTGTTTGCAAAATTTTATAATAAAAACTTTTTTGTTTATAGCACACCCAGTGGGGATTAAATGCCACCAAAAGAAAGCTCTATTTGTGTGAAAAGAAATTATAAATATTTCATATGGGTACAGTGTTGCATGACCACGCAATTGTCATTCAAAGTGCGACAGCGCTGAAAGCTGAAAATTGGCCTGGGCATGAAGGGGTAAAAATGCTTGGTAGGCAAGTGGTTAAAGAGGAGCTCCAGTCTCCCCAAAAAAATTAAAAGTCAACAGCTACAAATACTGTAGCTGCTGACTTTTACTATAACGACACTTACCTGTCCAGGGATCCAGCGTTCTCCTTATCCCGAGCCGGTTCTTTAGTTAGCTTTGGCACCAGCATCTTAACCTCTTCAAGTCCGGACACTTTCACCCCCTTCCAATCCAGGCCAATTTTCAGCTTTCAGTGCTGTCATACTTTGAATGTCAATTGCGCGATCATGCAACACTGTATCCAAATGACATTTTTGGCATTTTCTTGAGACAGACAGAACATTCTTTTAGTGGTATTTATTCACCACTGGGATCTTTTTTTTTTGCTATATAAATGAAAAAAGATGGCAAATTTAGAAAAAAACGTGTTTTTCTTATAACATTTTGCAAATAAATGATCTTTCTTCATAAATCGTGGCCAAAATGTATTCTGCCACCTTTTTTTGGTAAAAAAAATTAACCCAAATCAGAATCTAAAAAAATTATTATAATTTTCCGCCCCCAAATTTTTACATTTTTTTAATATATATATTATTTATTTATTTAATTTATTTTTTTGTACATACTGTCACCCTAGCAGTTTTTTTTTACACTGATTGCTTTTACAGCCTTTATGGGTGTAAAAGCAATCATTTCTCCTTCTCTCTGGCTGCATTCCTGCAGCCATTGAGAAATACTGTGAAAGCGGTAATTGGTCACAGCTTGTCACATGGTACAAAGCTGCTATGAATAGCCTTGTACCATGTGACCTCTCTGATCATTCACAGAATTCACAAGTAGTAAACAATGATGTCATCTTGTTTACTACTGTTCATGTGATCACTTATTGGCTAATCAGTGATCACATGAATTGGGACCTCACACAGCGATCTGTGTTCCGCTGTGTCCGGTGGTGTCCCACGGAGCGCCCACAAGCAGTGTATGCAGGGGGACATTTAGAAATGTCCACCTGCATCGGCAATGGCGTTTTCCCTTACTTAACCTCTTACCGTCCGGCCCATGCCGATAAACGGCCAGACAGGAAGAGGTTAAGTAAGGGAAACCGTCAGCGAAGCTTTGTGGCTTCACAGTCGACTCCCACTGGGCATGCGTGAGCTGTGCTGCACTTCATGAATGGTCCTACAGTCTTGTGGGACCTGTGATGTGTCCCAGAAGGCTGCGGAGGAAAGAGGGGGGCCGAACTTCCACTCAGATTGCTGTGGCGATCTGGGTAGAATTGGGAGTGGGTACCTGTCAAAACCATCTGCTCCCCCAACCCTCCAAAAGTGCCAGTAGTTAAGTTCTGCTTTAAGTACCGACACATGCATTTGCCTCTATCCCCATTGTTCTTTCTAAAATTATCAGGTGGTTCCCGATAATGATTCATTATCGGGAACCACCATGATTCATTATCGGGAACCACCATGGTTCATTATTGGGAACCACCATGATTCATTATCGGGAACCACCATGGTTCATTATCGGGAACCACCATGATTCATTATCAGGAACTACCATGATTCATTATCGGGAACCACCATGATTCATTATCGGGAACCACCTGATAATTTTTGAAAGAACAATGGGGATAGAGGATACCACTCAGGTTATTCCCCTAAGCTTTGTAAGCTTGTTACTATCAATGGAACTGTGAGTGAGCAATTTGCCGGTGTATGACATTTTAAATAAACTTACAGTATTACACTATGGGAGGATTTCTTTTCTTCTTTCCAATTTATATGTGAGTTGGCTGATTTTATCATCCTGCCTAAAAGAAGTTTGGATATCAGGATTGATCATACCTATTGTTCCATAAGGGGGATACCACCACTACTGCTAAACCAGATTCGTTTATGCTGATTGGTCATATGTCTGCACTTTACAGTGTGGAGGCTTATTGGCCCTTTGGGGTCACTGTATGAAGGTGAGGGGGCAAGCCAGCCGGTGATGGATCCCAATTTTTTTCCCCTATATCACCTGTATCACCGTGGAATTTTTCACTTTGAACAGTTCACATGGGGACATTTGGTGCTCATTATTATTATATTTAGTGGCACAATATTTGTGGCATTATGTGGCCAGTAGGGTTTTTTTTTTATGTTTTTTGTTTGTTTTTTGCAGCACATTGTGATATATTGTTGTGACACTGTTTATGTATCTGTGTTCACATAAATAAGTCCCATTTAGGGATTTGATCAGGAGTCATATATTGTTTATTTTGGTCACTTATCACAATTTGTAACACATTTGTATGGAAGGACTTTGTGTGGTCTGAAAATTTTGTTTTGAGTCAGGTTTTCATCCTGACAGTATATTATTCACTCCAGTTGTGAGTCTTCTGGTCACGGCACTGTTTCAGGCATATTTTATGCCATTTTCACTGTGTTTATTTGTGATTTATGTCACTTTTTTCCTGATTAAGGGATGCATGTACATTGTCTCACCATTTTCTCCAGTGTGTGATGTCTATTTCTCATTTTATTAATATTATTATTATTATACAGTATTTATAAAGCGCCGATAGTTCGCTCAGCGCTGTACATTACAAAGGGGGACAGAACATGTGACAGAACAATAACAATACAATGCAAAACGTGAGGGGATCGAGGGCCCTGCTCTTTCGAGCTTACAATCTAGGAGGGAGGGGATGGTGGCACAGGAGGAGATAGTTGTGGGGGATGGAGTGGTAGGAAGAGTGGAGGAGGTCAGCAAGTTAGGGGGTGGGGTAGGCTTCCCTGAAGAGATGGGTTTTCAGAGTGCGCCTAAAGGAGAGGAGAGTAGATGATAATCTGATGGGTTGGGGCAGGGAGTTCCAGAGGATGGGTGACACCCTGGAGAAGTCCTGGAGGCGGGCATGGGAGGAGGAGACCAGGGAACTAGAGAGAAGGAGGTTTTGTGAGGAGCAGAGTGTGCGTGCTGGGTGGTACTTGGATATTAGGTCAGTGATGTAGTTCGGGGCAGTATGGTGGATGGCTTTGTACATCAGTGATAGGATTTTGAATTTGATCCGTTGCGCAATCGGAAGCCAGTGGAGGGATTAACAGAGGGGGGTGGCGGAGATGGAGCGGTTGGAAAGGTGAATGAGTCTGGCTGCCATATTCAGGATCAACTGAAGCGGGGATACCCAGCGGCGAGGCAGGCCAGTGAGGAGGGAGTTGCAGTAGTCGAGTCGTGATATGATGAGGGAGTGGATGAGCTGTTTAGTGGTTTCTGGGGTTAGGAACGTGCGGATTTTGGCGATGTTGCAGAGGTGGAGTCTGCATGAGCTTGTTAAAGATTGGACTTGGGGCTGGAAGGATAGGTTGGAGTCCAGAATGACACCAAGTACTCTGGCCTGTGGGGCGGGTTTGATGGTGGCGTTGTTGGACATGATGGAGAAGTCAATGGGGGGTGGTGTCCGGGCTGGGGGGAAAACAAGAAACTCGGTCTTGGAGAGGTTCAGTTTAAGGAAGTGGAGCGACATCCAGTCAGATATGTCGATAATTCACCACAAATTTATTCTTGGGTCTGTATTCTTTAAAAGTGGTGGTACTGGGAGGAGGGTAAGGGATGGAACCAAGGAGCAGTGCCCAGAGAGGGTAGGGGCGGACACAAGGGGATAACTCGAAAGGGGGCGTTCCTGTATCAGTTCTCAGAGAAAAAAAACCCTGCTTTAACATATAAGTAGATATACATATGTTCATGATATAAAAAAAATAAAATGGTGTCAAATGCTCCCCCTTTAGGCTGCTAGATCTTCATAATGATAATTTTTTTTAAATGTGATGCATCACTAAAATATTGTGATTTTTAAAAACAGAATATAGTCTACAAGGCTGAGTTCAGACAGGCTGTGCTGTCTCTGTGCCAGCATTTCAGTCTAAAATGTAGAGGGTGGCCCTGGATGTTGCCCTAACAAAGATGGCTCTGGCCTTCTGGAGAGAATATCACATGAAATTGTTGTCAGGGGAAGTACTGTAATCTCTTTAAGAGGTATTGAATACCTGGAAGTGTTACCCATTACTTGGCATGCTTGCACTTAACATGAAACAATATATCTGATGCTTGGTCCACTTTACTGTCAATAAGTAATGTCTGATTAGGATACTTGATGTAGGTACAGGCTTGGATCAGCTGGCCAAGCCTTGATTTTTTTTTCCCCCAGAATCCCATGCAGGCTGAGCCTGAACCAAACTCTTGCCATGCGTGTGAAAAGTGTCCCGTGTTTGGATGACGTCTCTCCTCCTGCGTTGGTTGGCTTCTGTTTTTATCCCTCCTCGGAAGCAGGAACTCCCCATTGTTTGAGATCTCGTGGGAGAGATAAAGTTTGTTATAGAGCCAGCGGAGTTTATTTAGATCCACAGGAAGAGCAAATGTGTGAAATCAGAAAGTTCATATGGGGGAGGAGGTCACAGAGCTATCCAACCATGACAACATGAAAACATGGCAATCTATAGCGTTTTCCCGGAAAGTTTACATTACTAATTATGGCAGACTGCTTGGCTTACCATAAAGTGTAACTCCAGCCACAAAACTGAATTGGTAAATCAAAAATCTGTTTTATCTTTGTAAAGTAATGCCTGTTCTCCTATGATCAACTTAACTCTGCATACACCGATCAGCCATTATGATAACATTATGACAACCCACCATAACCTTTCCAGACATGGACTCCACTAGACCTCTGAAGACATGCTGTGGTACCTGGCACCAAGCCGCCAGTAGCAGATCCTGTATGTTGTGAGGTGGGATATCCATGGGTCAGACTTGCTTTTCCAGCACATCCCACATATGCTCGATTGGATTGATATCTGGAGAATTTGGAGGCCAAGTCAACACCTCAAACTCATTGTTTTATTCAAAACATTCCTGAATTTGTTGGATCAGGCCATCTTCTTGCATTGTTCTGTGGTCCACCTCTGATGTTCATGTGCTCATTGTAGGTGATTTTAGCTGTGGACACGGGTCACCATGGGCACCCTGACCGGCTTGTGGCTAGTCAGCCCCATGCACAGCAAACTACAGTTCACTGTGTGTTCTGACACCTATCAGAACCAGCATTAACTTTTTTAGAAATTTGAGCTAAGGTAGCTCTCCTATTGGATCAGACTACACAGACCAGCCTTCACTCCCCACTTGCATCATCAGTGAGCCTTGGCTGCCCATGACCTTGTCACTGGTTCTCCAGTTCTCCTTCCTTGGACCACTTTTAGTCAGTCATGTCCACTGCAGACCAGGAACATCCAACAAGAGCGCATTTTTGGAGTTGATCTGACCCAGTCATCTAGTCATTACAATATGGCCCTTGTCAAGTCACTCAGATCTTTACACTTGCCTATTTTTTCTTCTTTCAACACATCAGCTTCAGGGACAACATGTGGCTTGCTGCCTAATATATCCCACCCACTTTCACATGCCTTTGTCACCACATAATCAGTGTTATTCTCTTTATATTTCAGTGGTCATATGGCTGATTGATGTAAGTATACCAGATTTTCAGAATGAAATCCTGGGACACCCTACTTTCCATGCCCACCTTTAATCACACCCCCAAAGTCTTACCCCATTTGTAGCCACACCCACAAAACTTGTCCTTATTTTTAACATCATCAAACAATTGGGCAGACTTATAAAAAAAGTTATAATCCTATACCCACAATTGATCCAGAGGAAGGCAAAAAAACCCAGCAAAGCATGATCCAATTTGCTCCTGCAGGGGAAAAATGCCTTCCTGATCCCCCGAGAGGCAATCGGATATTTCCTGGATCGACTTTACCTGTAAAGGTTAGTATCCAGTTATATTCTGTGTATCTAAGAAAGAATCCAGGAATTTTTTAAAGCAATCCACTGAGCCGGCCAGAACTAACTCTTGAGGGAGTCTATTCCACATTTTCACAGCTTTCACTGTGAAGAGAGACATAGTAAAGAGACACCTTGAATGTTTTAAGAACAAAAAGCGCAAATGACTTTAGTGGCTCCGTTTTGGGTTGGTGCCTGCACAATGGTACTGATGGGTTGAAACCTGCACAGTACACTGTGTGCACCACACCATTGGACAACCTGGGACATTGCTGGGGAACGTCTCAGGAAACAGGGGTGTTAGGTAACCATAATATTATGAGGCTACAACACTTTGCTCTTTGGATAAGAGAGGTTGTAGGGCATGTTGTTGGTGAAAGATTTTCAAAAAAGTCTTAAGACTGTTCATAGACATTAGACAAATATTTCAATCATTCCAATGTAGTGGAAGAAGAGCAACACAGCAACAACAGAGAACCCAAGTACATTTATTTACTCATTAAACATCTGTCTGAGAAACCTACACATTTTGGACGTTCTGAAGGTCCTCCTTCTTCAGAGCACCAGTTGCTAATTGTAGTAAATATAATATGAATATGTATCAAGCCAATGTCTGGAAGGGGTCATTCAGAAGGTGACTGGAGAGGTGGTAAATGTTTGTGAGGCCTTTCCTGAGTGTTCTTCTTTTGCTAGGTAGGTTCCAGTTCTCTTGGGGCTTCTGCCCTTGGGAGGCAGCTAGAATGCACTGAAGAATTGCAGTTAAGGTCTCAGCAGGTGCTGGGCTTAGGCCCTGCAGAAGATTACTAAAAGGACTTTTTTCTGGAGGGCACTGTTCTGAAATCCTAGTCTGGAGAAGGATCTATTATCTCCCTCACTGAAGAACTTCCTTCCTTTGGAAGCAAGGTGGCAGACAGCTCCATTGTGAGTAAGACTGTGCATTAGGTGCCAGGTGTCCCAGATTTGCTGGGACAGTCCCACCCACATCTTGGCCTTCTGTCCCACCTATGCTATGTCCCTGGATCACAGCATCAGCCTTTTTGGAGTTACTGCACATACACAGAAGCTCAAAAAGATAATTTGCGGGATCAAGAATGGGCACCCCCTGCATATTTTATAGGTGAGATTTGGGTGGGAACAACCCATAAAATGGGCATGATGGGTGATCTGCACATATTCAGAGTAGAGAAGTGCACAAGGGAAACATTTGTTTTGGATTTTTTCATTAAGTTAATAATTTAGTTTTGCCATATTCATTATTTTAGAATGATTAGTTTTATGAATTAATTTGTATACGTGGATTAGTTTCTTATCTTATATTAGTTTTTTTCAAATCGCTTCAAAATTTGGAAGATGGCTATATTTATTCTATTTTAATCTATTCTGTTTTTTTCTATGTTATTCTTTTCTATTCTATTAAATTCTACTGTGCTATTCTGTTATTTTCTATTCATTCTAATCTGTTCTATTCTGTTTTATCCTATTCTTTTTATTATATTATTTTCTTTTGTTTTCTATTCTATTCTTTTTTATCCTATTTTTTTCATTCTGTTTTATTATATTCTTTTCTATTCTATTCTATATTGTTCTACACTGTTCAATTCTATGCTATTCTATTCTAAAAAGTAGCCTAAGTAGGAATCATTATCTAATTTCACTTTTATACCTTACTGTATTTATTGCAATATGTTTCCATTTAAAATTCCAATTAATTTTCAAATTAAAATTTGAATTCATTTTTAAATTCAGATAATTCGTTTTTTTTATAATTTATTTCAAATTTGCTACTATTGTGATTTCTGAAATTCGGATACATCCAAATCTCCAACTAACAAAAGGCAGAACTGCTAAGCGGCTAGAACTCCCTAGTAGCAGCACTAGGGTCATCAGTTCTAATCCCAACAACAGCACTACCTCCCTGAAATTTGCTTGTTCTCCCTGTGCCTGTGTGGGTTTCCTCCCACACTCCAAAGACATGCTGGTAGAAGCTCCAGCATCTCTTTTTTACAGTCTTTTTCCATGAGTGTTCCAGGTGTTTCTACATAGCATGAAAATGCAGGTCCAGCCAATACAAGCCATGACTGTCCAAAAAACTATTGCAACCACCAACCTTCTTTCAACCTACTTCCATTTATTTTTTCAATTTTATTGGTTCGATCTTTCAAACTATGTTGAGGCTTTTTATAATTTCTGGCCCAAAATAGACTGCATAATCCACCGAATTCTAGTGGCAGTCCGACTCTGGTGGAAACTGTGTGCAGTCCTGTGCGGTTCCCAATGTTACATAGTTAGTCTGGCTGAAAAAAGACAAAAGTCCATCCAGTTCAACCATAGAAAAAAAAAGGTTATAATCCTGTACCCACAGTTGATCCAGAGGAAAGCAAAAAAAAAAAACCCCAGAAAAGCATGATCCAATTTGCACCTGCTGGGAAAAAAATCCCTTCCTGATCCCCCTCGAGGCATTCGGATATTCCCTGGATAAACTTTACCTATAAATGTTAGTATCCAGTTATATTCTGTGTATCTAAGAAAGAATCCAGGACTTTTTTGAAGCAATCCAATAAGCTGGCCAGAACCAACTCTTGAGGGAGTCTATTCCACATTTACTGTGAAGAAACCTTTCCCTGTTTGGAGATTACATTTCTTTTCCTCCAGACGTAAAGAGTGCCCCCTTGTCCTCTGTGATGACCTCAGGGTGAATAGCTCTACACTTCATTATATTTGTTCACTATATGAACCACTGGTGTATTTATACATGTTGACCATATCCCCCCTTAATTTCCTCTTCTCAAGAGAGAATACATTCAGTTCCTCTAATCTTTCCTCATAGCTGAGCTCCTCCATGCCTCGTGTCAGTTTGGTTTCCCTTCTCTATACTTTCTCCAGTTCCCCAATGTTCTTTTTGTGATTTGGTGCCCAAAACTGAACTGCATATTCCAGGTGAGTCATTACTAATGATTTGTACAGGGGTCTTTTGTCCTGTCAATTGTGGATTTAATAAAACGCTTTTGGATTCCCAAGAATGTCTGTTGGGAGGTCCTTTTGGTTCAACCACACATAGACATTCTAAATTGGGTGCTCCCTATCTCATGGAGGATCCCTGCTTTGTGGAGAGCTGCCAAACGCAAGCCATCTAGTTCTATTAAGTCCTCATGCACACTGGATGATTTTTCCAAATTGGAACGTGTAATTCCAATTTGATGGAAAGTAGTTGAAATTGACTGAAAGCTGTTGTGTGTATGGCAAGTCTTTATAGACGTGGTTTCTGTAATTTATCCAGCCTTACCGAAGTGCAAGTCATCCTAACCAGAAAGGTGGAGGTAAGCATGCCTAAAAAAATCACCCTATCTTTTGGTAAAGCTGATGGAACCTTTACAGCCTCACCACCAGCCTACCCCACTTGACCCTGAACACGGGAGATAGGCGGCAAACTTGTTTTGCTCTGATAAGGCCGCCATAGCAGAGAACAGTGCAAACTGAGATAACAGTGAAAAAGTTACACCTAAAAACTGATACAGATATTGACTAATGTGCTTTCACTCCATTTGCTAGCACAGCTACTGAAGATCATTTGTACTTTCACATTTAAAGCCAAATTGAAGTCCTACATTTTTTACTATTTTGTAGTCAAGCTGCAGAGCAAGTAAAGGATATTGCAGACTTTGCTTTATTATAGTATTCTTTTCTCTTTATTTTTTACAATGTGTCTGCTATGACTAATGTAAAAGCTGCCCTGTGTCGGCAGCACACTGGAGAGCTGGACCGCTCCTCTCGCACAGAGCTCATTGGTCCAGGTCTCCAGTGGTCCTGGACTCCCCTTGCATTGTGCTCCAATTAATCAGATTTAAAGAGTCCGAGGCTTCATTCATACTTGAGCGTTTTGTAGCTTGAAGTTCGAAGCTCCAAACTTAAAAAATCAATTGTTTTCTATGGTGCCTGTTTGCGCGATCAAGTGTGAACAGGCACCATAGAAGACAGTTGATTTTTTTAAGTTTGAGCTTTTTTGGAGCTTCGAGCTTCAAGCTACAAAACACTCAAGTGTGAATGCAGCCTTAGTGTAGTTGAACCTGACAAATTTTGAATGTAGCACTTTGAAGGTGTAGTGCTGGACCACTGAAGTGCCAAATGCGCTATCCGAGAGCAGTGGTCCGTCTCCCAATGTGCTGCTGACACAAGTCAGCTTTTACAGTTGTAAATACACACATATTAGTCCGAGCTGAAACTGCCCCATTATGCATGCTGGCTATGGACATCTAAGGCCCCAATCACATATGGCGATTTCAATTCACAGCAGAATGCACAACTCACTTTTGGATGCCATTATTCTTAAGGGCACCCCAAATGTGGTGTGAGTCTGCTGTGATTGGCAGTAAAATGTGTTGCTAAAAATTGGGGTAAGCTTGTCACACAAAAAGCAGCAAGAGCTTATTTTGGGCAACAAACCATCTACATGGAGTCCACCCGCCCCCTTATACTTACCTGAGCCTGATCTCTATCCAGCGATCTGCACAAGAGCCGCGGCTCTCTCGGTTCTCTCCTTCCTCATTGGCTCAGAGACAGCAGCAGGAGCCATTGGCTCAAGCTGCTGTCCATCACAGCCAGTGAGTGGGGGGGGGGGGGGGGGTAGGGGGCAGGGCCAAGTTGTACTGTGTCTGTCAATAGACACACAGAAAGCAGCTTGGAATCGAGCCTCTTGTTGCCCCATAGCAAGCTCGCTTGCACTTGGCGGGAGAGAGGAGCCAGGGGGGGACACGAGCAGAGGAAGATCGGCGCTGCTCTGTGCAAAACCATTACACAGAACAGGTAAGTATGATATGTTTGTTATTTTAAAGAAAAAAAAATAAGTTTGCAATCACGTTAAAAAGCCCATAGGCTTCCTTTGGGGTAGAGTCGTGTGTTGTGGCCGAAATAGCAGCGTCAGAAAACAGTGTGCAGAAAATACTTTGGCACATTTTCTTGCCTATTAATAAGTCTTTTATTGGCTATCATTTTATCATTTCAAATCATTTTAAATATATGTATAAGCCTGAAGAAAAGCTTGAGAAAACTAACTCATGTAGAAATGCTTAAAGGAAAAAATAGTTTGACAGCAGCCGGTCTTGTTAGCAGTGCAATTGGCAGGTCCTTAGTAGTTACTGCCAAATCAGCTGTTGAGGAGACCTGTTTCTGATACCGCACAGGTTAAAATACCATTAATCCCTTTATGACCGCCCAACACATATGTGCAGCAGCAATAGGGTGGGCCTTAATTCCTACATGCCGCACATATGTGTCGCTGGGCGGCCAATGTTTGCGTGCTGAGAGCGCATTCAGTGCACACCCCCAGCGCAAAGACTGAACTGCCAAAAACAGCTCCCAGTCTGGGGTAGAGATTTGTAGCTGGTGGAACAGCTTATGATCATGTGACCACTGTGACAGCGGACCTGTTTAAAGCGGAGTTCCACCCAAAAGTGGAAGCTCCGTTTGTTTGTCTCCCCCTCCACTGCCATATTTGACACCTTTTTGGGGGTAAGGAGGGAGTGGATACTTGGTTTTGCCAGGTACCCGCTCCCACTTCCGACTCAGTTTGCCGCGGTGAAATGATCCAGATTTTCGGCCCCCTTCTTTCCTCCCACAGTCTTCTGGGAACCTTCACAGATCCCAGAAGACTTGCGGACCCGGACCAATCGGAATGCTCAGCGTGACTCGCGCATGTGCAGTGGGCACCCATCTGGGAAGCCGCAACCTGTCACAGCCTGGTGCCCACTTGAGATGCCGGCGCCGGGCGGAGAAGAAGGAGAGAAGGGACAGCGCGGGTGAGCACAATGCTGGACCATGGGACAGGTGAGTGTATGTTTATTAAAAGTCAGCAGCTACAGTTTTCGTTTGTGCTGACTTTTAGACAAAAATGTCTGGAACTCTGCTTTAAAGGGACGTTGGGGCAAGTGGGAAGGAGTGAACATTTTCCCCTTATTATTACAGGTACTTATATAGCACTGTCAATGTACACAGCACTGAACATTTAAATCAGTCTATAACCCTCACGGGGTGTACAATCTAAGGTCCCTAACTCACATTCATACATACACATCATACACATACTAGGGCCAATTTAGACAGGAGCCAATTAACCTACCAGTATGGGAGGAAACCGGAGTACCCGGAGGAAACCGGCACGGGGAGAATATGCAAACTCCAAGCAAGTAGTGCCATGGTTGGGATTTGAACCAACGACCCTAAGGCTGCCAGGCGGAAGTGATAACCACTTAGCACCTCCAGAGTTACCATGGGCCTCTTGGCTGCTTCTCTGATTAATGCTGTCCTGGCCCGGCCTGTCAGTTTAGGTGGACTGCCATGTCTTGGTAGGTTTGCAGTTGTCCCATACTCTTTCCATTTTCAGATGATGGATTGAACAGTGCTCAGTGAGATGTTCAAAGCTTGGGATATTTTTTTACAACGTAACCCTGCTTTAAACTTCTCCACAACGTTATCCCTGACCTGTCTGGTGTGTTCCTTGGCCTTTATGATGTTGTTTGTTCACTAATGTTCTCTAACAAACCTCTGGGGGCTTCACAGAATAGCTGTATTTATACTGAGAATAAATTAGACAGGTGGACTCTGTTTACTAATTAGGTGACTTCTGAAGGCAATTGGTTCCACTAGATTTTAGTTAGGGGTATCAGAGTAAAGGGAGCGGAATTCAAATGCACGCCACGCTTTTTAGATATTTATTTGTAAAAAAATTTGAAAGCCATTTATCATTTTCCTTCCACTTCACAATGATGTGCCACTTTCTGTTGGTCTATCACAAAATCCCAATAAAACACATTTCTGTTTTTGGTTGCAACATGACAAAATGTGGAAAATTTCAAGAAGTATGATGAATACTTTTTCAAGGCACTGTAACTAACATTATATTCTCAATTCAATCCAAATACATTTTCACTGATTTTATGCATTTTAGTTTGCACTAGCACTTTGTGTATTCTGTGAGTTTTGAGTGCTATATCAATTTATTGATTTTCTATGCAATATATTTACACTGCTGCTCAGTCATTTGTGCAAATGTATTCACTTTGCATTGATTTAACTGATTTTATTTATTTTTGTTGGTTCATAGAGCTTTATTTAAATAGGAGATTTCATGATTTGGTATTCCATTCACTTTTGGAGTTCATTGTTTAATGCAAGCCCCGATGAATGGTGTCCTTAGACCCCGGAATTACATTGGATTCCTCTATTTGATTTTCTATATGACCCTATACTGGAGTAAAATTCTAAAATGTATCTGGACTATTAATCAGTACTTACATCTTACACCTGCTGTGAAGTAATAAAAAACTTGATGGGGTTCTTACCCTTCCTTAGTCTAGGTTCACACCCATGCAGGTTGTGTTTGAGCCGTTTCTGCATTGCGTTTTGTGTTGCATTTTTGCACCTGCATTTTTGATGCATTTTGTTGGGGGTGTTTTTTCATTTTCTTGTTGCTAGGCAGATTTAAAACGCAGCAAAAACACACTACATGCTTTTGTGCAGCATTTCCATTGCCGTCTATAGAACCAAAAACACAACTTTTTGCAGTCAAAAAAGTCTCTGACCCTTTACAAAAAATGCACCGGGTGAAAACACGGAAGTGTGAACATGTCCTATAGGAAATCATGTTAAATGGACTGTACTGCTTTCCTTCAAAATTATGATTTGAATTTGATTAGGTATGAACCTAGGGTTAAGCCCTCCACAGATGGATCGAATCTCGACTGGTTCAGTAGGGACTGGCTGAGATTTGATCCATCTATGGGCAGGCTAATTGTACCCAAGTCGATCTATTGGGTACAACCAGCACGTCGGATTTGTAGCATGCGATTACTGCCAGTGGCTATAAATGCTAGCAGTGTTGGTCGAGATTCCGTATATAGCCCTACAGAACAAACTGTCCACGTGACATACCTCCCAACTGTCCCTGATTTCGAGGCACTGTCCCTGATTTGGAAACAAGCCCCTCTTTCCTCCTCATTTGTCCCTCATTTTAGTCTGATCTGTATAGTTGTATAGAAAATGCACTTTTTAGCTTTCAAAAAGTTTTTCCTAGTGTGAAACCTTTCATCAGATTTCTAAATTGCTTCATTTGTAATGACAAAAGCCAATATAAAGAGATAGTAATGGTAAGAAAAAGCACATGTGGTCTCAACTAATCATTTTTATGTATAATTTTCTTTTAAAGGGGCGTGGCAGGGGTGTGCCCTATGCCTACATACTTTTGCTAATAGGTGCCCCTCCAACCCACCTCAAAAAGTTAGGAGGCATGCACATGGGGTTTATTTACTAAAGCTGAAGAGTGCAAAATCAGGCTCAGTTCTGCATAGGAACCAAATCAGGTTTTATTGCCAAAGCTTAATTGAATTAATGAGATTAGAAGCTGTTTGGTTCCTATGCAGAAGTGAGTGTGACTTTGCACTCTCTAGCTTTAGTAAATAAGCCCCATGTATTATGCTGCTGCTTCACTGAAAACAAGAAACAGGAAACTTTTATTTAAGACATAGAGTTTAACCATAGATGCAGCTACAAACTTATGAACACTGCCATCTACTGGTTGAAGAATATACTTCTACTGAATACTGATGTAAAGTAGTTGTTGCACAAAATACACGAACCTTGTTTTCCAACAAATAATCGCTTTGTTCTGCCAGCATTGAAGGCTTCCCGCACCCCTTCCACCGCCAGCAGAACTAGTGCTGTGGGAGGCATTCCTCTATCAACACAGTCAGTGTAGATGGGATAATTGAGAGAATTTCTTTCCTTCCACCCACAATTCCTCTATGGTTTGCCTTACTCTATCCATGTTTTAGCTGGAGATACACCTAATAATACCTGCGCTGAGTGGGAGAGGGCTGGCATATGGCACATGCAGAAGTAGTGAGCAAACATATACATTTCTGTACACAATGGCCTGGCTGTCTACCAGTATTCCGCATCCTGTACTGCAGATCAAAGATTATCTGACACGGCTGTGTTTAAACAGTGCAAACCATGGTACAAAGATCTCATTGTATAGCTATTAGCAGAGATCCTGCAGGCTGCCTCCACATGTCCCGGGAAAATCGGCGTCTGTAAACATATATGATATTACTGAATGCCGCATCTTCTTATGTAGGAAATGCACCACTGAACGACTGTGTGTTTTTAAGGAAAAAAAAAAAATGCACCGCTGAACGGCTGTGTGTTAAAGAAAAAAAATAAAATAAAACAAGAAACCTACAACCTACTTTAAAGCGGCATTCCAGTTGAAAAAAAAATAAATAAAAGTCAGCAGCTACACAAACGTTTAAAATACAGACACTCACCTGTCCCTCGGTCCAGGAGTGTCTTCACCACCGCTGGTTTCACCAGCCTTCTTCTCTCCCCGATGCCGGCATCTTCAGTGTGCCCACTGCACATGTGCGAGAATCGCTGCACTTTGTGAATGGTCCTGTGGTCTTCTGGGACCTGTTATGTGCCCCAGAAGACTACGGGCAGGGGTGGGGGAGGACAACTACCACTTCTGATCGCCTTAGGCAGTCGCACCGGAAGTGGGAGCGGGTACCTGTCAAATTCAGGTACCCGCTCCCCCCCCCGCTTCCCAAAGGTGTCAATCCTTAACGGGGGAGTGGGGGGACAAAGCCTTAAAGCAAAACCTCTCTGCTTTAAGTTGCCTATAATTAACAGCCAACACAGTGGGGTGGATTTACTAAAGACAAAAAGGCTATGTGCAGTTGCTCTGGAGTTTAGTAAATGAGGCAAAACTTCACTTTACAATGAATACCCAATCACAAGCAAGGAAAAATTAAAAAAAAAACAGCATCTTTGCTTGCACATGATTGGATGATGGAAATCAGCAGAGTTTCCCATCCTTTACTAAGTTCTGGAGCAACTGCACGTGCAAAGTGCGCAGTCTACTTGCCTTTAGTAAATCAACCCCCCTGATTCCTACCAGGACCCGGTGATTGACAGCTGCGAATGGCGGCGCAGGTAGAGCACACACGCCCCCTACCCACAAAGCACACACAGACAAAATAGTAGAACTGCACACAGTTAACCCTTTGATCACTTCAGATGTTAACCCCTTCCTGTCCAGTGCCATTAGTACAGCATCAAAGTTAGTCAGTTTCCCCCCACAGTGTTAGTATGCCCGCCATAGTCCCGCAGTCCCGCTATAAATCACTGATCACCACCATTACTAGTATTAAATAGAAAAAAATTCCATTATAAATACAGCCATTTATAGACATGTAGCAGAATACATTTTTGGCCTAAATTTATGACAAAATTTGATTTTAAAATTTTTTTTTACTTGATATGTTTTATAGCAAAAATATTGTTATATTTTCAAAATTGCCAGTGTTTTTTTGTTTATAGCGCAAAAAATAAAAACCGCAGAGGTGATCAAATACCACTGAAAAAGCTCTATTTGTGGGGGAAAAAAGGACATAAATTTCATTTGGGTACAGTGTTGCATGACCGCACAATTGTTAGTTAAAGTAACGCAGCGCCGTATCACAAGAAAAGGCCTGGTCAGGAAGGGGGGTAAATCCTCTGGAGGGCAAGTGGTTAAAATAATTGCTGGTGATGCATTTCTGTAGAGTCTTATTCAAGTACTTCCTTTTACGGACCGACAACGCTTTGTCCTTGTTTCCCAAAGTTGCTCCTGCTTTGTCACACGGGCTTTTGATAGAGATCACAGGTGGCCATTTTAATACACATCCTACAGGCATGGCCCAAAGTTGTAACCTTCAGGAAACCCATCTTAATAAATGCCATGCAGCCAGCGCTGGAGTGCATGTAGACAGGAAATGGCTGAAAAGATGCTGCAGGAGATCAGCAGCAGCAAGATGCAACAAAGAATAAAATAAAAGTAAAAATAATATGTACAACAAATAATAATCCATAGTGATCTTCATCTGTAGGTCCTCGTTCAGGCACTTCTTTTTATTGACTGACAATACCCTGTCCCTGTATATTGCTGCTGTGTGGTCACCTGGTCACACAGACTTCCTATATTTCAACACACCTGTCACAGACATGATCCACTGTTGTCACCTCCAGCAATCCAGCTCTGAGAAATGTCAAGCGGTCAGTGCTGGAGGGCATGTAGATGGGAAGTAGCTGCAAAGAGGCTGCAGGAGGTCAGCTGCACTGAGATGTAACAAGGGAATGAAAACCGTGAAAAGAGAATTAAAAAGGCAATTGTTTATAACGCATGGTGCTTTAGCACACTAATGCAGGCCATAGATGGGTTGAAAATCGGCTGATTTTTCGGCCGAAAAAAAAATCGGCTGATTCTTCGGTAAAAAAAAAACTGGCCGATTCTTCGTCCGAAAAAAAATCAGACGATTTTCGCACTGTTAATGGGTTAATTGGTTGGCCGTTTTTCTGGATTTTGGCACATTTTTTTGATCGGTAAAGTTGGAAACAAAATCGGCCAATTTTGCCAATCGGCCGATTTTTGTGGCAATGATGGGCAAATCGGCCGATCTTTTTACCAATAAAAAAATCTGCGCATGAGCTGTGACCTGCAAGAAAAAGAAGAAGAAGAAGCAGAAGAAGAAAAAGAAGAATTCCAGTCCGCTATTATATTTGACATGAAAAAGTATTGCGGTTGCAACAATGTATCTATTTGTAGCCAAATAAAACCATCTGTATCCGAAATGGATACAAATAGATACAATGTTGTAACCGCTATACTTTTTAATTTCAAATATAATAGCGGAGCTCTCTGCAGGGCACAGAAGTAGTTAAATGCCGGCCGTAGACGGGGCGAAAATCGGCCATTTTTTTATCGTTGGTGGTAACGTCGACCTTTTGAATGACCGATTTTTCGTTTTTTTATTAAAAAAATGGCCTGCATAAGGGATCTATATTTAAAAAGATCTCTGTGCGAACGTTAAAGCATTACCTAAAAGCAAAACACAGCTGTCATTATTATTATACAGGATTTATACAGCGCCAGCAGTTTGCACAGTACTTTACAATATAAAGGGAGACAGTACAGTTACAATACAATAACATATAAGAGGGTTAAGAATCATGAATAATCCTTGTAAATGAATGTTTATTTGCTATGATCGTAGCTCCATCTAGTGGCCATAATGTGGTATTTTCCTGAAATGCCACAGTCAGGAAAATACCACATTATGGCCACTAGATGGAGCTGACAATCATGGATAATAAATGATGATGATTATTCATGCCGGCTGCACAAATGCTTGAGACATTCATACAGAAAACTATTTTATATAAATAGAGGCCTGTTATTATGGTTTTCATCTTCTGTAATGACTATAACCTCATTAAATGTAACATTTTATTCTGGTTGAGGGCTGCAAGGGGGATAGAAGAAGGGTCCCAAAAACATCGGGCTAACCTGCTTGTTATAGTGAGAGAAGGACAGAGTGAACAGTCCAGGGTGAAGGACGGAGACTTCCAAACTTCTCTTTCGGCAAACAGCTTGCTATGTTTGCTGTGACAGCGAGGAATGTCTCCGTCTAATCAATGTCATCTGAAACGTAACACAGACAGAGCTACCGTACCAGCAGAGATTAGGGCCATAATGGCCATCGAGGGACAACTATTTCAGTGTTTGTTTTATTGATTCCATCAGAATTTTTATTCATACTTTGATTATTTTCAAAAGTGACCATGTGAGGTGTTCTTTGGAATTTGGTAGTGGATAAAAGAAATGTCAGATTATGATATAGAAAGGGCCAGTTTACTGTCCTTCAGACATAAGGGGGAGGGGCCTGTAATCAATGGGAGTAAAATATGTCCTGGTATCAGTGGGAGGAATAGTGCCATGTCATTGGGAGGAATAGAGCCCTATCATTGGTGTCAGTGGGAAAAAGTAGTGTCCCATCAATGGTGTTAATGGGAGGAATAGTACCCCATCATTGGTGTCAGTTAGAGGAATAGTGCCCCCTTTGGTGTCAGTGCGAGGAATAGTGCCAGTTGGAGACAGTTGGAAAAATAGCACCCAATCTTTGGTATCAGTGGGAGGAATAATGTCCCATCATTTAGGGCAGTGGGAGGAAAATTGCACTATCATTGGTATTAGTGGGGGGAATAGTGCCCTATCATTGGTCTCAGTGCGAGGAATAGTGCCCCATCATTGGTGTCAGTGGGAGGAATTGTGTCCTATCATTGGCATTAGCGAGGAGGAATAGTGCCTCATCATTGGTCTCAGTGCGAGGAATAGTACCCTATCATTGGTGTCAGTGGGAGAAATTGTGTCCTATCATTGGTGTCAGTGGGATAAATAGTACCCCATTGTTGGTGTCAGTGGGAGGAATAGTGCCCTATTGTTGGTGTCAGTGGGAGGAATAGTGTCCTTTCATTAGTGTCAGTGGGAGGAATAGTGCCTCATCATTGGTGTCAGTGGGAGGAATAGTGCCTCATCATTGGTATCAGTAGGAGGAATAGTGCCTCATCATTGATATCAGTAGGAGGAATAGTCCCCCATCATTGGTGTCAGTGGAAGGAATAGTGACCTATCATTAGTGTTAGTGGGAGGAATAGTGTCCTATCATTGGTGTCAGTGGGAGGAATAATACTCCATCATTGGTATTAGTGGGGGGGAATAGTGTTCCATCATTGGTGTCAATGCGAGGAATATTGTTCCATCATTGGTATCAGTGGGAGGAATAGTGCCCCATCATTGGTATCAGTGGGAGGAATAGTGTCCTATCATTGGTGTCAGTGGGAGGAATAGTGCCCTATTATTGCTATAAGTGTTAGGAATTGTGCCCCATCATTGGTATTAGTTAGAGGAATAGTGTGCACCTTTGTTGTCAGTGGGAGGTATAGTGTCCCATCATTGGTGTCAGTGAGTGGAATAAAGTCCCAAAGACCAGATAAAAGCAAGCAAAGGGCTGTATCTGGCCCCAGGGCTGCAGTTTGGTGACCACTGATCTAAACGATGCTGAAAAGTCAGTGAGGGGCCAGCAGTCTCATTGATAGGTTGTCAGTATCATAATCTGTAATATTTTGTATTCCGATCTTTTGTCTTTCTTACGTTTTTTTTTGGTTTTTTTTTATGTCTCTGACCATTGTGTTTTTCTTTCAGTGGTTTGTCTACCTGTTCCTGATGAAATGCAGCATAACCATCTCCACCATAGTTCTCCTTATCCTCATCATCACCTTCCACGTCAAGGAGTTCCAGGTACTAAAATTCAGTATTTTACCAACACCTCCAGCCAGAACGACTGTTTTTGGGTGGAGAGGCCAGGTTACATCTGCAGTTCTGAAGATCCAGCATTGAGCCTTTCAACAACAGCCAGGAGGCCACAATCTGGAGTGCTGCAAACATGACATGCATCTTGATTCACGTAGGCAAAGGTGTCATTATGTTCCTTTTTTTTTTTTTTTTAAAGTTCTGGATAGAGCGGAGAGGGGTTAAAGCCCATGTCAGGTTTTTGCTGGTGTCTGCGTTCCCATTATGGAGATTCACCCTCTCCATATGTCCTGGTAACCAATTATCACTGAGAGTGAAAAAAAATCCCACATTTTGGATTGTCCCCAGAACAGGAATTATCTTCCAATGGGGACAACCAGGGAGTCAGTTTCTTTGTTGTGACTATGAGACAGGAAGTGAGGAGGAATCTCCCCAATGGGACACAGCTGGCAAAAAAATGGTTATAATCCTCAGTGACTCTATCAAAAATGAGAAACAAAAGTTTTGCTTTTAGTTCTACTTTAAACACATAATTTGTAATAGGGGGAGTGGAGCATGCAATACCAAGATGCAACATGTCTTTTACCAGAGTCACAGTGTGATTTCTCACTACGTTGTTACATACTGACTAGTAAATAAGTAATAGTAGTATAATGTTATGATCTGTGCTGACTTTTACTAGTAATTTCCTTAAAATAATTATTTTGTCTCATTTAAAATGTTGCTTCCTGCTCTCCCACTGCAGTGCTCGGTGCTGGCATAGCTGAGTAACAGCCACACCCCTCAGCACAAGTGTCCACACAGAGAGGGGGCGTGTATGACCATGCCTGTTACTGAGAGCTGATTACTAAGAGCACTAGGACAGTCAGAATTTAGACTTCATGCATAACTGCTATAACAGAAGAGCATAGGCTGTTAATCAATGTTTATCTGACTTCCTATCTATTTCTGTGACTTGGGCTTCAAAATATGTAAAATGTGTCTATATTATTATGATATAACATGATATAATAATATAATACAATAGAATATATAATGTTGTAATATAATAAAATATAATATGATATAAAATATAAATAAAATACGATATAATATAATAGGATATAACATGATATAATAATATAATACAATAAAATATATAATGTTGTAAAATAATACAATATAATATGATATATTTAAATAAAATATAATATAATATAGCATGATATAATAATATAATACAATAAAATTAAATATATTTTTGTAATATAATACAATTTAATATGATATAATAAAATACAGTATAACATAATGTGTAATATAACATGATATAATACTATCATACAGTAAAAAATAATATAATAGAATAATTATTTATTTCAGGTACTTCTATAGTGCCATCAATTTACACAGCACTTTACATATATATTGTGAATTCACATCAGTCCCTAACCCTCAAGGGGCATACAATCTAAGGTCCCTAACTCACATTCATACATACACATAGGGTATACATACATACACTAGGGTCAATTTAGGTAATTAACCTACCAGCATGTCTTTGGAGTGTGGGAGGAAACGGGAGTACCCGGAGGAAACCCACGCAGGCACAGGGAGAACATGCAAACTCCAACCAGGTGGTGCCGTTGTTGGGACTCAAACCAAAGACCCTAGTACTGCCAGGCGGAAGTGCTAACCATTTACCCACTGTGCTGCCCCAGAATAGAATATAATATGAAATAAATAATAATATAATATTATACTATAATACAGCGGTTCTCAACCTGGGGGTCGCGACCCCTTTGGGGGTCGAACGACCATTTCCCAGGGGTCGCCTAAGACCATCGGAAAACACATATTTCCGATGGTCTTAGGAACCGAGACACCGCTGCAGTCTCCGGCGATGTGTGGGCGGGATGATACGCTGCTGTCACCTGGCCACACCTCCGGGATCGCTCAGCAGCTCCGCCTCCTCGCTGCTGATTGGCCACCGGAACTGTAGCTCAGGAGAGGCACACAGGCGGCCAATCACCGGCGAGGAGGTGGAGCTTGGAGAGGAGGAGCCGAGCGGCAGCGCGCGTACATCAAAGAAGACCGAGGGAGCTGCCGGAGCGAGTGAAGAGGAGAGCGGCCAGAGAAGGAAGACAGCTGACAGGTAAGTGAGAGAGCGAGCCCAGGCTGGAGCAGGGGTCAGCAAAGTAAGTATCATTGGTGTCAGTGGGAGGAATAGTGCCCCATCATTTGTGTCACTAATACCAACGATGGGGCACTATTCCTCCCCCCACTGACACCAACGATGGGGCACTATTCCTCCCCCCACTGACACCAACGATGGGGCACTATTCCTCCCCCCACTGACACCAACGATGGGGCACTATTCCTCCCCCAACTGACACCAACGATGGGGCACTATTCCTCCCCCCACTGACACCAACGATGGGGCACTATTCCTCCCCCTACTGACACCAACGATGTGGCACTATTCCTCCCCCCACTGACACCAACGATGTGGCACTATTCCTCCCCCCACTGACACCAACGATGGGGCACTATTCCTCCCCCCACTGACACCAACGATGGGGCACTATTCCTCCCCCCACTGACACCAACGATGGGGCACTATTCCTCCCCCCACTGACACCAGCGATGGGGCAGTATTCCTCCCCCCACTGACACCAATGATGGGGCACTATTCCTCCCCCCACTGACACCAACGATGGGGCACTATTCCTCCCCCCACTGACACCAACGATGGGGCACTATTTCCCCCCCCCCCTGACCCCAATGATGGGGCACTATTCTCCCCTCCACCACACTGACATCAATGATGGGGCACTATTCCTCCCACTGACACCAATGATGGGGCACTATTCCTCCCCCCACTGACACCAACGATGGGACACTATTTCCCCCCCCCCCCCCGACACCAACGATGGGACACTATTTCCCCCCCCCCCCACTGACACCAACGATGGGGCACTATTCCTCCCCCCACTGACACCAACGATGGGGCAGTATTCCTCCCCCCACTGACACCAACGATGGGGCACTATTCCTCCCCCCACTGACACCAGCGATGGGGCACTATTCCTCCCCCCACTGACACCAACGATGGGGCACTATTTCCCCCCCCCCCTGACCCCAATGATGGGGCACTATTCTCCCCTCCACCACACTGACATCAATGATGGGGCACTATTCCTCCCACTGACACCAATGATGTGGCACTATTCCTCCCACTGACACCAGTGATGGGGCACTACTCCCCCCACTGACACCAGTGATGGGGCACTATTCCTCCCACTGACACCAATGATGGGGCACTACTCCTCCCACTGACACCAATGATGTGGCACTATTCCTCCCACTGACACCAGTGATGGAGCACTACTCCTCCCACTGACACCAGTGATGGGGCACTACTCCCCCCACTGACACCAGTGATGGAGCACTACTCCCCCCACTGACACCAATGATGGGGCACTACTCCCCCCACTGACACCAATGATGGGGCACTATTCCTCCCACTGACACCAATGATGGGGCACTATTCCTCCCACTGACACCAACGATGGGGCACTATTCCTCCCACTGACACCAACGATGGGGCACTATTCCTCCCACTGACTCCAACGATGGGGCACTATTCCTCCCACTGACACCAACGATGGGGCACTATTCCTCCCACTGACACCAACGATGGGGCACTATTCCTCCCACTGATACCAACGATGGGGCACTATTCCTCCCACTGACACCAACGATGGGGCACTATTCCTCCCACTGACACCAACGATGGGGCACTATTCCTCCCACTGACACCAACGATGGGGCACTATTCCTCCCACTGACACCAACGATGGGGCACTACTCCCACTGACACCAGTGATGGGGCACTACTCCCACTGACACCAGTGATGGGGCACTACTCCCCCCACTGACACCAGTGATGGGGCACTACTCCCCCCACTGACACCAGTGATGGGGCACTACTCCCCCCACTGACACCAGTGATGGGGCACTACTCCCCCCACTGACACCAGTGATGGGGCACTACTCCCCCCACTGACACCAGTGATGGGGCACTACTCCCCCCACTGACACCAATGATGGGGCACTACTCCCCCCACTGACACCAATGATGGGGCACTACTCCCCCCACTGACACCAATGATGGGGCACTATTCCTCCCACTGACACCAGTGATGGGGCACTACTCCCCCCACTGACACCAGTGATGGAGCACTACTCCCCCCACTGACACCAATGATGGGGCACTACTCCCCCCACTGACACCAATGATGGGGCACTACTCCCCCCACTGACACCAATGATGGGGCACTACTCCTCCCACTGACACCAATGATGGGGCACTACTCCTCCCACTGACACCAATGATGGGGCACTACTCCTCCCACTGACACCAGTGATGGGGCACTACTCCCCCCACTGACACCAGTGATGGAGCACTACTCCCCCCACTGACACCAATGATGGGGCACTACTCCCCCCACTGACACCAATGATGGGGCACTACTCCTCCCACTGACACCAATGATGGGGCACTACTCCTCCCACTGACACCAATGATGGGGCACTACTCCTCCCACTGACACCAGTGATGGAGCACTACTCCTCCCACTGACACCAGTGATGGGGCACTACTCCCCCCACTGACACCAGTGATGGGGCACTACTCCCCCCACTGACACCAGTGATGGAGCACTACTCCCCCCACTGACACCAATGATGGGGCACTACTCCCCCCACTGACACCAATGATGGGGCACTACTCCTCCCACTGACACCAATGATGGGGCACTATTCCTCCCACTGACACCAATGATGGGGCACTATTCCTCCCACTGACTCCAACGATGGGGCACTATTCCTCCCACTGACACCAACGATGGGGCACTATTCCTCCCACTGACACCAACGATGGGGCACTATTCCTCCCACTGACACCAACGATGGGGCACTATTCCTCCCACTGATACCAACGATGGGGCACTATTCCTCCCACTGACACCAACGATGGGGCACTATTCCTCCCACTGACACCAACGATGGGGCACTATTCCTCCCACTGACACCAACGATGGGGCACTATTCCTCCCACTGACACCAACGATGGGGCACTATTCCTCCCACTGACACCAACGATGGGGCACTATTCCTCCCACTGACACCAACGATGGGGCACTATTCCTCCCACTGACACCAACGATGGGGCACTATTCCTCCCACTGACACCAACGATGGGGCACTATTCCTCCCACTGACACCAACGATGGGGCACTAATCCTCCCACTGACACCAACGATGGGGCACTATTCCTCCCACTGACACCAACGATGGGGCACTATTCCTCCCACTGACACCAACGATGGGGCACTATTCCTCCCACTGACACCAACGATGGGGCACTATTCCTCCCACTGACACCAACGATGGGGCACTATTCCTCCCACTGACACCAACGATGGGGCACTATTCCTCCCACTGACACCAACGATGGGGCACTATTCCTCCCACTGACACCAACGATGGGGCACTATTCCTCCCACTGACACCAACGATGGGGCACTATTCCTCCCACTGACACCAACGATGGGGCACTATTCCTCCCACTGACACCAACGATGGGGCACTATTCCTCCCACTGACACCAACGATGGGGCACTATTCCTCCCACTGACACCAACGATGGGGCACTATTCCTCCCACTGACACCAACGATGGGGCACTATTCCTCCCACTGACATCAGTGATGGGGCACTATTCATCCCACTGACACCAGTGATGGGGCACTATTCATCCCACTGACATCAGTGATGGGGCACTATTCCTCCCACTGATACCAACAATGGGGCACTATTCATCCCACTGACATCAGTGATGGGGCACTACTCCTTCCACTGACACCAATGACAGGGCACTATTCCTCCCACTGATACCAATGATGGGGCACTATTCCTCCCAATGACACCAATGACGTGGCACTATTCCTCCCACTGCAAAATTACAGTTATGAAGTAGCAATGAAAATAATTTTATGGTTGGGGGTCACCACAACATGAGGAACTGTATTAAGGGGTCGCGGCATTAGAAAGGTTGAGAACCACTGCTATAATACAATAAAATATAATGCAATATATTATAATATATTGATACCAGCATAACAATAGAATAGGAATACAGCATCTTACTAATGTCCCCTGATCATCAGGGAGGTCCAGGGGTCCATGGTTGAACCCGACAGAGGTTTTCATAAGTTTGTATAAATATTTGTAAAAGACTGGTGTTTCCCATTGGATTCCCACCAGTGCTGCAGTAACACATGATACAACGCACCATGCTATAAAAACAACCAATGTCATTGAATGACACCCCAATATATAAGTACTGTAGTATGCAACACACCCGCTGTATGCACTCCAAAGCATATGGTGCATGTGTTTATTATTTATTTCCAGTCTACATATATAGTGCTGAAAATGTATCCAGCACTTTACATACTGTACATGCCTTCGAGGAACTTACAATCTAAGGTCCCTGTCTCACATAGACATCGTACAGACAATTTTGACAGGAGCCACTTATTCCACCAGCACGTCTTTAGATCAAGGAGCTTACAATCTAAGGTGCCTATCTCATATACATACACAACTAGACTAGAGATAATTACCCTACCAGCATGTCTTTGGCATGTGGGGGGAAACTGGAGTACCTGGAGGAAATTCACATAAGCACAGGGAGAACATCCAAACTCTACGCAGGTGGTGTCCTGCTTGGGATTAGAACCAAAGGCCTGAATGCTTTTTCTTCTACAGCTGTGCATTAACCCAATGCATGTTAACATGCCAAGTACCATAACGTGAGTGTGGAAATGTAGTGCAATTGAACATACAAATGTAAAGGGGCCCCTTAAATAAAATTGTCAGGAATAAAGCATTAAGTCTGTCATAGCTTACCTTCCGAAATGTCAGTTGCCTGGCTGGGCTGTTGCTTTAGTAGTTTGAGTTGCTGACCAAGGGAAACCAAGGCAGGGGATAAAAATCAGAAGGCCTTATCTGCATGCTTGTTCCGGTTCTGTTAAGCACAGTATTGTGCCAAAAAGTCAGTAGGGCAGCCAAGCCACTAGCATTTTCAAATTTAGAAGTCAGCCATGGAGGCCTCCATGGTTCCCATAGGACCGGTTTCCTTTAATACTGGATCTTTTATTAAGTTGACACAGACTTGGCACAGGGAGTCCTCAGCCTCCTGTTCCCACTGATGTGCGGATTTATCATAATTACAGTTTTAGTCATTAAAGGAAGAGAGAGCCTCTGTTCACACCATTGACCTGTTCCTCCTGTAGGAAAAAGCAATTTGTAACTTGTTACCACCGAGAGGAAAAATAAGTCAATTAGAGTGTTTCTCTACCTCTTCCCCAGGCAAGGACTGGTGAGTTCTCGGATGGCTGTTTTTGGCTAGAAGCTCGCTTTTATTGTTACATTGTGCCATTTTGGTCTCAGTGGTTCAAGGACCACGTTCAGGATATGAATAATGAAGTGTGCTATTATGTTTGGATGACGCAATGTATGCTTAGCCCGGTATATTTGTGTACGGTGATCCAGGCACTTAAGGAATTGGCCAAGAATCAAGGTTTTATATTTATTTTGTGATAGGTGCTTTCACCAGAGCGTAATAGACTGTAGTTCATAGACTGTGGAGGAATGGATGAGCTTCAGTTTATACGCCAGTGTTAATATTTCAAAAACTTTATGATTTTAAAAATTTTTGGTTTTTAAAAAAAAGCTTAGTAGTATAGTTTGTCTTATATGTATTGTGCAAAGCCCTGTAGTGTGTAGGGGTAAGGAGTATGCCATACACAGCTCAGCGTACAAAGTGCAGTGGTCAAGAGTATGTCCTTTACAACCCAGAGTGTAGTAGTCAGGAGTATGTGATACACTGGCCAGCGTACAAAGTGCAGTAGTCAAGAATGGGTCCTTTACAACCTAGAGTGCAGTGGTCAGGAGCTTGTAATACACAGCCCAGCGTGCAAAGTGCAGTGGTCAAAAATATATCATATACAGTGCAGAGTGCAATGGTCAAGAGTATGTCATTCACAGACCAGCAAACAGAGTGCAGTGGTCAGCAGTTTGTAATACACAAGCCCAGTGTACAAAGTGCAGTGGTCAAGAGTATGTCATATACAGTCCAGAGTGCAGTGGCCAAGAGTATGTAATTCACAGTCGAGAGTGCAGTGGTAAGGAGTATGTACTGCACATCCCAAGATACAGTGTGCAGGGCTCTGGAGTATGTAATGTACATTCCAGTATACCACATTCAGAGCACTAGAGTGTATAAGCTACAGCCCGGCATATAGAATGCAGTGATCAGGAGTAAATAATATACAGTCCACTATACAGAGTACAGGAGTCAGAAGTATGTAATCTGAGCTGCAGACCAGGACAAGGTGCCTTTTTATTGTGCAGTCCCACGAAAATCCATGATGACCACAGAGAGACATACAGGTGAAACTCGAAAAATTAGAATATCGGGCAAAAGTTCATTTATTTCAGTTATGCAACTTAAAAGGTGAAACTAATATATGAGATAGACTCATTACATGCAAAACAAGATAGTTCAAGCCGTGATTTGTCATAATTTTGATGATTATGGCTTACAACTCATGAAAACCCCAAATCCACAATCTCAGAAAATGAGAATATTGTGAAAAGGTGCAATATTCTCGGCTCAAAGTGTCCCACTCTAATCAGCTAATTAAGCCATAACACCTGCAAAGGGTTCCAGAGCCTTTAAATGGTCTCTCAGTCTGGTTCAGTAGGAATCACAATCATGGGAAAGACTGCTGACCTGACAGTTGTGCAGAAAACCATCACTGACACCCTCCATAAGGAGGGAAAGCCTCAAAAGGTAATTGCAAAAGAAGTTGGATGTTCTCAAAGTGCTGTATCAAAGCACATTAATAGAAAATTATGTGGAAGGGAAAAGTGTGGAAGAAAAAGGTGCACGAGCAGCAGGGATGACCGCAGCCTGGAGAGGATTGTCAGGAAAAGGCCATTCAAAAGTGTTGGGGACTTTCACAAGGAGTGGACTGAGGCTGGAGTCAGTGCATCAAGAGCCACCACACACAGACGGATCCTGGACATGGGCTTCAAATGTTGTATTCCTCTTGTTAAGCCGCTCCTGAACAACAAACAATGTCAGAAGAGTCTTACCTGGGCTAAAGAAAAACAGACCTGGTCTGTTGTTCAGTGGTCCAAAGTCCTCTTTTCTGATGAGAGCAACTTCTGCATCTCATTTGGAAACCAAGGACCCAGAATATGGAGGAAGAATGGAGAGGCACACACTGCAAGATGCTTGAAGTCTAGTGTGACGTTTCCACAGTCTCCTGGCCACTGGCACTACTTTAGATATACTCCTTTGGCTGCTGATATCCACTGCCATCATCCCTGGTAGGCTCCATCTGTTGCTGTTGGCATCACTCCAGGTATGCTCAATCTGTAGCTCAAGATCACTGGCCTTGTTCCTGGCCATGTTTGCTGAACTCTGCTCCTTCAAGTCCTTGTAGCTGGGCACCTCTGATCCTCTCCCTCTAGTAGCCCCATCAATTTCCTCAATAGTAGCTTGCCCATCTCTGATGGTGGTTCTATCTCATCTTCCTGCTACAATTGCCAGTATCTCAAGAAGCGACCTGGGGGGGGGGGGGGGTGGAAGGCAGATGAGTCCAAACCCCCATGAAGGGATCCCTGGTAAAAACATCCAACCCTTAAGCCAGCCATACATGGTTTGAAATTTGGTCAGTGCAGCAGGGACGGGCTGAATTTCAGTCCATTTATGGGAAGGGAGGTTGCACAGAAGTTGCTCTACCAATCAACTTCTGTACAATCGCCCTGTTGAATTATCCCCGCTCGACCAACAGTGCCTGCTATAGCCGACAGTGCTGATCAGTGTTTTCCTATGGCGGGGAAGTCTCCCAGCTATCACAATACAATAGCTCAGTGGGAAGGATTCCTCCATCCACCTTGAATATGTGGATGGGGGCATTGAGTTTTTTTTTTTTTTCATTCAATTCATTGGTTGATTCATCTATGGGCTGCCTCAGACTCTGCTCCTTGGGAACCCACCTGGAGTCAGCGTAGGGTCCAGTTTGCTCGGTTTGTGACAAGTAGAGAAGTCAGGTCATCAAGCTAAATGTGATGGCTGGAAAGACTGTGTAAATCCCAGGACTGGATGGAAAAATATACAAATCCTTTGGCAGATAAAACAACTCCCATATGTATTTAGCTGCTTGCCTGAAGATCAACTTCAGTCACTGAAGACTTCCAAGGGATTAGCATTCATTATTTGAACCAGGAGGGGGCACTTCTCATTTAATGGCATGTATAAACATAAAATATATCCATTCGGATCTAACCATTTTCAAACATGATTTGCTATTTCTGGATAGCCACCCAACCAGCTGCCCAGTGCCTAAGGGAAATAATGACTAGACAGGTTACCAGACCAATCTAGATTGCAACTGCTCCCCCTCTCATAAGCAGCTACTGTCAGACCCTCCTGTGCTACCTCCTGCTATGGAGAAAAACCCTTCTTGCAGCTATAAACAAACCATGATCTGCTTGCATTGCATAGAGACCCAATGTGATGATGTCACTGGGTCTAAAAATAAAGTATGCAAAGAAAATGGAAAGGTTTTATTTAAAAAATGTCACTAGCTTGTTGATGAGGGTGAAAAAAAAGAAACCAGGGAAAGAATATAGGCAGATTAAACTTTAGAGGGGCATATGTTCATAAGGTATTGGTCAAGGGTTGTATTGTGACAGGTTCTCTCGTACCAGGGGTTTCTGCATGTTTCTGCCTGTAACTGTCACCTAATAATTCTGCAGCTTCCAGTGATCCTTGCAGTCACTTTACACCTGAACAGGGGCGGACTGAAAACTCATGGAGCCCCCGGGCAATAGGGGATCATGGAGCCCCTGTGTCCTTGCCCAAACTCAAAAAAGCCTATGAAAAAGGTACCAGGGGCATCTCATGGGGCCCCCTACTGACCCCGGGCCCTCGGGCAGTGCCCGAGTTTCCAAATGGTCAGTCGGCCCCTGCACCCGAATGTGAGTCAGCCATTGGTATAAATGTGTGCTTTGACGGTGAAGCACAGACCGCTGCCAGCCATCCACTTCCAGATACCAAGATGCTGAATAATTAGCTATAGGATAGAGTTCCATGCCTTTTCCTAACACTTTTCTGGTATAGAGATGAGTGAAATTAAGAGTTTTCATTTCCCTGAAATTTCTGCAAATTTCCGGAGATTTCAGGGAAATGTCAGCATTTGAGAGAAATGCACTGAAGTCAGTGGGGAAAGTGGAATTAAAGTGGATCTTCTGGCCCCTTCCTTTAATAAACCACCAGGACTAATTAAATGTGCAATTAAAAGTAAAATAACTTATACATACACATCTGCTTAGGCAGGCCATAGATGATGCAGTTTTCTTCCTTGCAATCATGGATTGCAGGAAAGAAAATTGCTCAATTCCACCATCAACACAGTCGGTGTCCCAGCCAGGGGAACATAATGATTATTGCTCGCAGCTATAGCCACTGGGAAATATCGTATGTAAAAACCTGACATGGTGGTTGTACCCAAGTTGATCAATGGATTGACTTGGGTACAATCAGCCTGTCCATACATGGATCGAATCTCGGCCAGTCCCTGCTGTACTGAGGTTCAAACTATCTATGGCCGGCTTAAATCTTGTCTTCACTCAGTCCCCCTTGTCTGTCCACCCCCTTCTCTGCAATCATTCGTGGCTGGCTTTTGCTTTCTTGTTGTCTGGTTGCCCAAGTGATGAACCCTGCACCAGGTCTCATGCATGCACTTTAAGAGTACTTCCCAAGATTTTGTTTAATCCTATTTTTCAGCAAGAGCTCCCTGGAAGGCACTGGTGATGTAGCCTTCCCATGGTGCATCTGTGAGGCCCTGGCTATGTCACCAGTGCCCCTACAGACTGGAAAGTGGATTTCACTGATAGGCAGTTAGCTGCATATACAGTTGTGTTCAAAATAATAGCAGTGTGTTGAAAAAAGTGAATAAAGCTCAAAATCCTTCTAATAGCTTTTATTTCCATACACACAAATGCATTGGGAACACTACACATTCTATTCCAAATCAAAACATGAAGAAAAATATATCAAATTTGTGTTGTTCCTCTAAACAAATTGAAGAAAAGTGAATATTAGACTGTTCAAAAAAATAGCAGTGTTTGTATTCTTCTTTACAAACTCAAACATTCACTATATAAACTGAAAAATGTTTGAAGATTTTGCTTTCCTTTGAATCACTTAATGAATATTTAGTTGTATAAGCACTGTTTCTGAGAACTGCTGTACATCTGTGTTGCATGGAGTCAACCAACTTCCGGCACCTGTGAACAGGTATTCCAGCCTAGGATGATTGGACTACATTCCACAGTTCTTCTCTATTTCTTGGTTTTGCCTCAGAAACTGCATTTTTGATGTCACCCCACAAGTTTTCTATTGGATTAAGATCCGGGGATTGGGCTGGCCACTCCATAACGTCAATCTTGTTGGTCTGGAACCAAGATGTTGCACGTTTACTGGTGTGTTTGGGATCGTTGTCTTGTTGGAACACCCATTTCAAGGGCATTTCCTCTTCAGCATAAGGCAGCATGACCTCTTCAAAAATTCTGATGTATTTAAACTGATCCATGATCCCTGGTATGCGATAAATAGGCCCAACACCGTAGTATGAGAAACATCCCCATATCATGATGTTTGCGCAACCATGCTTCACTGTCTTCACAATGTACTGTGCTTGAATTCAGTGTTTGGGGGTCGTCTGACAAACTGTCAATAGACCTAAAAAGAACAATCTTACTTTCATCAGTCCACAAAATATTGCGCCATTTCTCTTTAGGTCAGTCAATGTGCTCTTTGGCAAATTGTAACCTCTTCAGCACATGTCTTTTTTTCAACAGTGGGACTTTGCGGAGGCTTCTTGCTTGGCTTCACATAGGCATCTTCTAATTGTAACAGTACTCACAGGTAACTTTAGACCTTCTTTGATCTTCCTGGAGCTGATTGTTGGCTGAGTCCTTGCCATTTTGGCTATTCTTCAATCCATTCGAATGGTAGTTTTTTCGCTTTCTTCCACGTCTTTCAGGTTTTGGTTGCCATTTAAAGCATTTGCGATCATTTTAGCTGAGCAGCCTATCATTTTCTGCACTTCTTTATATGTTTTACCCTCTCCAATCAAATTTTTAATCCAGGTACGCTGTTCTTCTGAACAATGTCTGGAACGACCCATTTTCCTCAGAATTTCAAAGAGAAATGCACTGTAACCAGCATGTACAACATTTGCTGCCTTCCTTCCTTAAATAAGGGCAATAATTGCCACCTGTTTTTCAAAGAATGAATGACCTCACTAATAGAACTCCACACTGCTATTATTTTGAACATGCCCCTTTCAATTAGTGATTCAATTACACAGAATCAGCAGAATGTATGTCATGACTGTTGGGTCTGTTGGATTTCTATTACTCTGCTACACCTGCTAGTAAATTATTTGCCATGCCAAATATCATTTCTACCAAAAACAGTGATTGATCAGGTTAGTGATGTCTGACTGCTATTAATTTGAACACAACTGTATGTTTGATATGTTGCATGTACAGTGCTGTGAAAAATAAAAAAGTATTTGCTCCCTTTATTATATATTTAGGTGAAACTCAAAAAATTTGAATATCGGGCAAAAGTTCATTTATTTTAGTAATGCAACTTAAAAGTTGAAACTAATATATCAGATAGACTCATTACATGCAAAGCAAGATAGTTCAAGCCGTGATTTGTCACAATTGTGATGATTATGGCTTACAGCTCATGAAAACCCCAAATCCACAATCTCAGAAAATTAGAATATTGTGAAAAGGTGCAATATTCTCGGCTCAAAGCGTCCCACTCTAATCAGCTAATTAAGCCATAACACCTGCAAAGGGTTCCTGAGCCTTTAAATGGTCTCTGTCTGGTTCAGTAGGAATCACAATCATGGGAAAGACTGCTGAGCTGACAGCTGTGCAGAAAACCATCATTGACACCCTCCATAAGGAGGGAAAGCCTCAAAAGGTAATTGCAAAAGAAGTTGGATGTTCCCAAAGTGCTGTATCAAAGCACATTAATAGAAAATTATGTGGAAGGGAAAAGTGTGGAAGAAAAAGGTGCACAAGCAGCAGGGATGACAGCAGCCTGGAGAGGATTGTCAGGAAAAGGCCATTCAAAAGTGTTGGGGACTTTCACAAGGAGTGGACTGAGGCTGGAGTCAGTGCATCAAGAGCCACCACACACAGATGGATCCTGGACATGGGTTTCAAATGTCGTATTCCTCTTGTCAAGCCGCTCCTGAACAACAAACAACGTCAGAAGCGTCTTACCTGGGCTAAAGAAAAACAGACCTGGTCTGTTGTTCAGTGGTCCAAAGTCCCCTTTTCTGATGAGAGCAACTTTTGCATCTCATTTGGAAACCAAGGACCCAGAGTATGGAGGAAGAATGGAGAGGCACACACTGCAAGATGCTTGAAGTGCAGTGTGAAGTTTCCACAGTCTGTGTTGATTTGGGGAACCATGTCATCTGCTGGTGTTGGTCCACTGTGCTTCATTAAGTCCAGGGTCAACGCAGCCGTCTACCAGGAGATTTTGGAGCACTTCATGCTTCCTTCCACAGACGAGCTTTATGGGGATGCTGACTTCATTTTCCAGCAGGACTTGGCACCTGCCCACACTGCCAGAAGCACCAAACCTGGTTCAATGACCGTGGGATTACTGTGTTTGATTGGCCAGCAAACTAGCCTGACCTGAACCCCATAGAGAATCTATGGGGCATTGCCAAGAGAAAGATGAGAGACATGAGACTGAACAATGCAGAAGAGCTTAAGGCCGCTATTGAAGCATCCTGGTCTTCCATAACACCTCAACAGTGCCACAGGCTGATAGCTTCCATGCCATGCCGCATTGAGGCAGTAATTGCTGCAAAAGGGACCCAAACCAAGTACTGAGTACATATGTATGCTTATACTTTTCAGAGGTCCGATATTGTTCTATGTACAATCCTTGTTTTATTGATTGCATGTAATATTCTAATTTTCTGAGATTGTGGATTTGGGGTTTTCATGAGCTGTAAGCCATAATCATCACAATTATGACAAATCACGGCTTGAACTATCTTGCTTCGCATGTAATGAGTCTATCTCATATATTATTTCACCTTTTAAGTTGCATTACTGAAATAAATGAACTTTTACATGATATTCTAATTTTTCGAGTTTCACCTGTGTGTGTGTGTGTGTGTGTGTGTATATATATATATATATATATATATATATATATATATACACACACACTATATTGCCAAAGGTATTGGGATGCCTGCCTTTACACGCACATGAAGTTTAATGGCAACCCAGTCTTAGTCCGTAGGGTTCAATATTGAGTTGGCCCGTCCTTTGCTGCTATAACAGCTTCAACTCTTCTGGGAAGGCTGTCTACAAGGTTTAGGAGGGTGTCTATGGGAATGTTTTACCATTCTTCCAGAAGCGCATTTGTGAGGTCAGGCACTGATGTCAGACAAGAAGGCCTGGCTTGCAGTCTCCGCTCTAATTCATCCCAAAGGTGTTCTATCAGGTTGAGGTCAGGACTCTGTGCAGGCCAGTCAAGTCCCTCCATTTTCCAAAATGTCTTGGTATACTGACGCCTTAAGAGTTCCCTTCACTGGAACTAAGGGGCCAAGCCCAGCCGCTGAAAGACAACCTCACACCATAATCCCCCCTCCACCAAACTTTATACTTGGCACAATGCAGTCAGACAAGTACCGTTCTCCTGGCAACCACCAAACCCAGACACATCCATTGGATTGCCAGACAGAGAAGCGTGATTGGTCACTCCAGGGAACACGTCTCCACGTCTCTAGAGTCCAGTGGCGGCATGCTTTACAACACTTCATTGAATGCTTTGCATTGCACTTGGTGATGTAAGGCTTGGTTGCAGTTGCTCGGCAACATATATTTGCAGCAAAAACGTGCATTTATTATTTTTTGGCAAATCAGCCTGCAAAGCATTGCAACTGTGATCAGTGGATGGGGGGTGCAATACCAGTTCCCTGCAGACTCCTCCTCCAGGTCTAGGTGTGTACCAAGGTATGGGCTTTCAGTTAGAGAGCTGGAGGAAGCCTCAGTGAACTACAAATGTGGTCATGTGAGAACTTCAAATCTGTCTGCCGGCAAAGCTGAACAAATTTCAAAAGTTCTAGCTGCTGCAGGTGAGAAATCAACGCAGTGAGTCTCACACTGCTCCATACCCTGAAGTACCAAGTATGTCTCAGCACTGAGAAAACCAACCAGAGAGCAAACGGAGGTACATACTGCTGAGGATGGGGGAATATACAGTGCCTTGAAAAAGTATTCATACCCCTTGAAATATTCCACATTTTGTCATGTGACAACCAAAAATGCAAATGTATTTTATTGGGATTTTATGTGACAGACCAACACAAACTGGCACATAATTGTGTAGTGGAAGGAAAACGATAAATGGTTTTCAAACCTCTTTATAGATAAATATCTGAAAAATGTGGCATGCATTTGTATTCAGCCCCCTTTACTCTGATATCCTAACTAAAATCTAGTGGAGCCAATTGCCTTCACCTAATTAGTAAATATAAATCCACCTGTGTGTAATTTAATCTCAGTATAAATACAGCTGTTCCGTGAAGCCCTGAGAGGTCCTATAAAGTTTTGACTTCCGGGGGGCTGAATACAAATGAACGCCACACTTTTCACATATTTATTTGTAAAAAAAATTGAAAACCATTTATCATTTTCCTTCCACTTCACAATTATGTGCCACTTTGTGTTGGTCTATCACATAGAATCTCAATAAAATACATTTAAGTTTTTGGTTGTAACATAACAAAATGTGGAAAATTTCAAAGGGTGTGAATACTTTTTCAAGGCATTGGAGCTAACTTGCAACGTCCTCGTGAATGTGCAGATCACAGGAACACTTTAATATATCAACATACAGGCTATGCTCTGCTGTTCACAGCATGCTTTGCAAACTGAGCATCATGGATGCAGCCCAAATTTGTTATTATTGGGTAAGTGGAGATTTTTATGGAAATTATCAAAAGAGGATATAAAAATAATATAAAACATAAACTTGTAGCTTTTCCTCTTAGATTGGAGCATACTTTTAGGCTGGGTGGTATTCTGATACAAATACAGCTGACATTTATTTAACAAAACGCCCTGATCTGTCATATGAAGCCTTTCCACATTAGCGCCAGTTCTTCCCTGTGACTCAAACCCAACTGTCGCTTTTTTCTCATTCCAGGCTATTCTGAGGCACACAAAGGTATTTTGGCAGGAGGGTTATTTTTCATGGATGTGTCACTCAGTCTGAGTTCTGTATATGCCGTCTGTATCATATTATTGAAATTGGGCGCAAGGCAGCTGGTGGTATAAACATTGTGTTGTATTTAGTGGTTGCTGGGCTTTGGGTGGTACAGGCAGCCACACCTATGGGCTTGTAGTGTGTGCTTTTGATAGGGCAATGCCATATCTTCCTTCCTTTAACTAAAGCTGATTGAGCAGATTTGAGAGCCAGAGATCCTCAAGTATAAAAAATCCTGAAAGAAGGATAATCATTTTAGTTTTGGATGGAGTGAGGAAGGGTTAGAACTCCTGTCGGGTGCTGAGTCCAGAACGACGAAGTTAGCATGAAGAGTGCCAGCAAAATGAGTCAAAGGAAACTTCAATCATTGAACACAGGGGTAGGCAACCTTAAAGAGGTGGAGATCTACCTGAACAACATGGGAGAAGTCAAAGGTCACCAGGCACCTTGTTGGCCAGTGTCACCTCATTGCACCTGATTTAAACCTCTAATTGCCGTACTACTGTGTCACAATTGCGTGCTTTGCACGCCAATCATGGATTTAAATTGGGTGGTGAGGAGGCAACATATCGCCTCCTCACCACCTGTCAAACACACTTGGATTGCTCTGCAGAGGAGCAGTAGTGTCTTCTGCACTTGTGAATGAGTCCTCAGTGGCACTCCTAGGTCTTGTTCACATGTAAAGTTGGGGGGGTAAAACCCTATGGTTAAGTTACAGTTTTATCGCTCCCAGTCCCTACCCCCTTTAGCTACTGAGGCATCAGCCAAAGGAATACACATGTCACACCAGGAATTACACCTCCTGTTGCTTTTGGTGGGTGCTATCGCCTGTCATTTGAGACCCATTCAAGTAAATGGGGCCACTCTGAAAGTATCCCGCAACTGCATGCTTCTGCGGGGTCCAAGGGGTTAAAGCAGGTGGTGAGAAAGCAACATGCCGCTGCCTGTTTAACCTCTTGTTTGCTGTACTGCAAAAATCCCAGGGCACTTGCAGAGTGAGTCACTTGAATGGGTCATGGTAGGTAGGTGCTACACCCACCAACCATGACAGGGCGTAGGAGCCAGCACTATGAGGAGACATCAACTTATGCGGCTCTTGCTCCCTACTACAGCTCCAACTTTACAAGTAATCCCTCTACATTGCACTCTGATGCTCTGGGATGGCGGGTGAGCAAGCCCAGACCATGATCTACCAGTCACCTGGCAAGATCTACAGGTTGCTGACCCCTGATTTAACAAATCATTGAAATAATAAAAAGGCAACATGTTTCAGGGGTCTGAACAATTGCTCTCCCTCAGGGCTACTTTTCAATCAATCACCTGTAAATGGAAAGAATACGGCACAACTGCAAACCTATCATGACACAGCCGTCCACCTAAACTGACAGGCCGGGCAAGGAGAGCGTTAATCAGAGAAGCAGCCAAAAGGCCCATGGTAACTCTGGAGGAGCTGCAGAGATCCACAGCTCAGGTTGGAGAATCTGTCCACAGGATAAGTATTAGTCGTGCACTCCACAGATCTGGCCTTTATAGAAAAGGGGCAAGAAAGAAAGCCATAAGAAGTCCTGTTTGCAGTTTGCAAGAAGCCATGTGGGGACACAGCAAACGTGGAAGAAGGAGCTATGTGTGGCGGAAAACTAACACTACACATCACCCTGAGCACACCATCCCCACCGTGAAACGTGGTGGCACCATCATGTGGGGATGTTTTTCTTCAGCAGGAACAGGGAAGCTGGTCAGAGTTGATGGGAAGATGGATGGAGCCAAATACAGGGCAATCTTGGAAGAAAACCTGTTAAGAGTCTGCAAAAGACTTGAGACTGGGGTGGAGGTTCCCCTTCCAGCAGGACAACAACCCTAAACATACAGCCAGAGCTACAATGAAATGGTTTAGATCAAAGCATATTCATGTGTTAGAATGGCCCAGTCACAGTCCAGACCTAAATCCAATTGAGAATCTGTGGCAAGACTTGAAAATTGCTGTTCAGACGCTTTCCATCCAATTTGACAGAGCTTGAGCTATTTTGTAAAGAAGAATGGACAAAAATGTCCCTCTCTAGATATGCACAGCTAGTAGAGACATCCCCAAAAAGACTTGCAGCTGGAATTGCAGCGAAAGGGGGTCCTACAAAGTATAGACTCCGGGGGTGGGGCTGAATACAAATGCACAATGCACTTTTCACATATTTATTTGTAAAAAAAAATTAAAACCATTTATCATTTTCCTTCCATTTCACAGTTATGTGCCACTTTGTGTTGTTCTATCACATAACATCCCAATAAAATACATTTTTGTTTTTGGTTGTAACATGACAAAATGTGGAAAATTTTAAGGGGTATGAATAGTTTTTCAAGGCACTGTATATAATGTTGCCACTTGCCTGAAAAAAGCAATCAAAAGAAAAAAAAAACAGCCGTTGGAGAGGTAGCAGTATTGCCTCCTGAACGCCTGCTTAGCCACACTATGAAAAGTGATCCACACAAATTGTTTTTCTGAGAAAGTGTGAACTTAGCTTCAAGGAGGCAGAATCACGGGGATATGTTAATTGACCAGTTAGTGACCAGTACTCCGAGCATAAGGCTGGCAATACATTATACAATTTTCTTATTCAAGCTCCTTTAGATTTACCTTCAACTATGTAGTACAAGGGTCTGCCTGACTGCATTCAAATTGAAAGTGTTTAGGTATGACCTCATTTTATATGGTTTTGGTAAATCTAAAGGAAAATTGTACAAGAAAATTGCATAATGTATGGCCAGCTTTACTCACTCACTAACTCTGGGGATATTCTATGCCGTATAGCCATATTTGCTTATTAATTAAATTTTTTTGCATTTACAAATAATAAATGCAAAAAAATGTGCATTTATTATTTTTGTCCAAAATGTGAACTTATCGTTTAAGCAGAGAGCAGGGGCGGACTGACCATTCGAGCACTCGGGCACTGCCCGACGGCCCGGGTCAGTAGGGGGCCCCATGAAATGCCCCTGGTACCTTTTTTATAGGCTTTTTTGGGTGTGCTTTGAGTGTGGGCAAGGACACAGGGGCCCCATGATCCCCTATTGCTCGGGGGCCCCATGAGTTGTCAGTCCGCCCCTGGCAGAGAGGCATTGACAGTATTGAGCCAATGTGTGCTCTCTCTATTGGCTAACCTACAAATCTCTATATAGCAATAAGAAAATTATGGAAAAGCAAGCCTGCAAATACGTTAAAGTCATACCATAAATGACTTAGAAGTAAATATTACGATAATAACTTTTCACCACAAATTCACAGCATTGTAAGATAATAATGTCAATATTTTTTACATCTCCCTTTCAGCTCTTCATGAACGACAACTCTCTAGTGGACTGGCGGATTGCTGTGAACGCCAAGAAATCTGCCTGGATTTTGCTGGAAATCATTGTTTGTGCCATCCATCCATTCCCCTATGAACAGCATTGTCGAGGACAGGGAGGGTCAAACTCTGCCAAGGAACCTATGTTTTTCCTCAGTGACCTGGACATTTTTTTGTCCATCATGATGTTCTTAAGGGTCTACCTAATACCTAGGACTGTACTACTCCACAGCAAGGTGCTAGTAGACGCCTCTTATCGAAGTATAGGGTCCCTCAATAAAATCAAATTTCAGTATCCGTTCGTCATGAAGATCCTCATGAACACCTGTCCAGGCCGAGTCCTGCTCACATTGACCATCAGTCTATGGGTTGTGTCCTCTTGGATCTTGTCTGTATGTGAGAGGTGAGATGTGCTGAATTTGCTTTTATAAATCAAAACTGTTATGAAAAAAAAATTGGCCAATAAACTAAAAGTGCCTTCTAACAGAGAGCAATGTGAATCTAAACCAACCTTAATTCTTGTGGGAAGGCTTTTCAAAAGAATTTGGTGAGTGTATGTGGGAATTTGTGCCCATTCAACTAAAGGGCTATTGGAGGTTAGGTACTGAAGTTGAATGTGAAGACTGATTGGAATTCTAATTAATTTCAAAGGTGTACAGTGGGGTTGAGGTTGTGCCAGTTCACATATATGCAGATTGGATGTGGTTTGAACCACATCCATTCCACATGGCATGTGAATTACCATTACTTCTTATGGTGCCTGTTCACATACTGTATGTCCGGTGCACTGGCGGTGCAGATTGAAAAAGAGTAGTGCGGTCCGGATTAGGTGTGGATTACAGGCTCATTGACTTCTATGGGGGCCACTTCTGATTCGCACACTTACTGCAAGATTGAAAGCACATTATGTCTTTGATATGTCTTTAAGGGAGAAGTGTGGGAAAACAAAAACAGACATCTATACTCACCTAACTTCTGAAGCATGAGTGTGATGCTTCAGCTGTCGTATGTTAGTTCTAAGCCTGAGAACTGGGTGATCGCATGCCTGCTGATCGCTCAGGTCTCAGTCCTCTCTGAGCAGAAAGTGGTGACTGTCAGTTACCGCTCTCTTCTCGGCCCCTCCAGGGCTCACTGGAGCACCGGGCTGTGGAGGGGACAGGAGAGGCTCAGTAGATCCCAACATTATTGTAGAAATCCTTCTAGAGCCTGGAGTGGTGCTGTGACATTAAGAAGAAATGAGGGGGGTGTAATAAGCGCAAGCACTGTTAGAAGTCCTGGGTAATCCTGGTATGGGGTAATGGATGTAGCTATGGCTGTATAAGGAAGATGAGTGTGGGGGTCCATGTAGCACTGAGGGCAAGGCTTCCAAATAGGCTGTTCCCCTCCAGCCACCACGCTGCTCCAGCAGCACACTGACCTCTCCATACCCCACACAGACGACAGCTCTTGACCATGGATCCCCACCTTACTGTTGGTCACCAATTAACCACGGTTTTTATGCTTCTAATTATCTATGTGTTCCTACCTATATACCTAAATAAATAGACATATTGCACTTAGAGGCGCTTCTCTCCTTCTCTGGCTCTGTGACATTGGCCGACAGTGGACGTTAACCCACTGTCGGCTGATTCTAGGTAACAGGAGTGCAAATGTACAGTAAGTGCATTCCTGTGACCAAAAAGAGAAGCATTGGCCATACTTCTCATTTGCTGTAGCAGTTACAGTATTCTTCATTGGGACACCTAAACTCATTTATTTGGAGGGCCATTAGGCATATAGTGTGTGTATGAAGTCCAGGTGTCCAGAAACATTTGATGATATAGAGTAGATAATGTGTATTTTTACAAATATATAGTATATATTTAATAATAAAATACTATAACAATATTATGTATAATACCCTCTGTTTCTCTTGGCAGGGGAGATTCTCCTGGCAGCGGTAATATGACAGACAGCATGTGGCTCATCCCAATCACCTTCCTGACCATTGGCTATGGAGACATGGTACCACATAGTGTGTGCGGCAAGATGGTCTGCCTGTTCACTGGAGTCATGGTGAGACCAAGGAGTGGGTGGAAAGAGCACAGAAAGTAAAGCTGTAGGCACCAGGAGGACAAAGTTATTCTGTAACCTTTTTTACTAGATATTAGAAACATCTCATTCTATGACATTAGACATTGCGAGTTGTAATACTATTAGCATCTTCCGCAAGTCCTATTAAAGGAGAGTTGGAGCCTTATGGAAAAAGAGGATATGTCATGTCTGTGTTGGCCTCCACCATAGACAGCTATGTTTTTGATGTTAAAGCCCAACTTCAGGTTGGGCATAACATTGAAAAAAACATCTTGTAAAAATAAGAAAGCAGGTTCAGCTTCTATATTCAGCCAGTTCCAGCAAACTCACAGGTCCACAATATGGAACCACACACTGGTTTGAATGATGCCCAGAGTCATTCGGCCTACTTCCTGTAATCCCATGGCATCAAGGTTCTGCTTCCTCCTGGACTCGAAGCTCCAAAAATGCTCAAACTTAAAAAATTAATTGTTCTCTATGGTGCATGTTCACAAGATCAGGTGTGAACAGGCACCATAGAGAACAATGGATTTTTTACGTTTGAGCTTTTTTGTAGCTTCGAGCTCCAAGTTCCAAGCAACAAAACACTCAAGTGTGAATGCAGTTTCAGGAGATTGCTACTTAGAGAGGTGTCATGGCTTGGCACTGGTCTCTAAAGTATTTAGGATCCACCCTCTGCCATAGGAGGTAGAAGGGGGCAGTTCAGAGTAGATACATAGGGAAGAGATGGCAAACCCAGTGTTAAAGAGTAATGAGAGAGAAAGTGCATTGGAACATTGCTGGGTTGTCATAAGCCATGTAGTTAGGCCATATGTGAGAATCACAGGTCTATTGGGCGATGGTCAAAATTCGCCAGCAGGGTGTATGTGACCCTATAGACTTTGAGGAGACTGCTTCAGAGAGGTGTCATTTTCTGGCACTGCTCTATACAGTATTCAGAATCCCCTCCTAAGAGGATGAAGGGGGCAGTTCAGAGTGGGTAGAGAGGGGAAACCAAGTGAGAAAGTGTATGGAGACAGTAAATGCCTCAAAGCCTTATTGAGTTGTCATAAACCATACAGCTAGGCCATGTGACAATCACAGGTCTATTAGGCAATGGTTAAAATTTGCCGGCAGGGAATAGGCGACCCAAATAATTTTGAGTTTAGACATTAAAAAAAAAAGAGGCTTCTCTAGCATTCGCACAGCCATCACAAATGATCTCTGTAATTTGTGTAATAAATGTATTTCCTGTGATCATCAGCTCCATCTAGTGGTCATTGGATTGGAGTATTTGAGGAAAATATGGCATTATGGCCTCTAGATGGAGTTGTTGATTATTGAGAGTAAAAGCATTAGACAAATTTCAAGGATTATTCGTGAAGACTATGTGAATGCCTGAGACATTTTCACAGCAAATTTTTAAAAATCAGAATATGGCAGTGAAATACAGCTATGCCAAAGCATTCGCACAGTGATTTTTTTTTTTAATACATATACGTAGACCCCATAGAGTGTTGTGCACTGCCATACTGAGAAAGATTTACAACCAATGTACTAGATGAATATGGCACAAAACTACCATACAGAACATATGCAGAAATTACCCCTGGGATGTTACTATGGGCACTCTTATGCTTCAGCATAGTGCATGGTGTGTGGTATGTGTATACATGGATGGTCTGAATTTTATGTCTGTGGTTCCTGGAGTGAGTCACTGACCTGCCAAATATGTATCATGCCAGTTAGTCATACACGAGAGTTTACACTTTGATGTTAGGGAGTATTTTGGGCATTGGCTGAACTGTGAAATGAATCACTGGCATTTTGTTTTATTATATAAAAAAAAGTCTGAATATATAATATACAGCATATATATCAACTTGTCAGCAACCAGACAAAACTGAAATTCCACTTCTGAGTGCGTTTGCTTTGGAAACCAAAACCTTTCCTGCCGTATTCTACCAGCAGGTAAGCCCTTGCCCATGTGTTGACTCACTTTGCCTTTTATGTTTGTTCCAGGGAGTTGGGTGTACAGCTCTGATAGTCGCCGTAGCTGCTCAGAAACTGGAGTTCACCAAGGCTGAAAAGCACGTGCACAACTTTATGATGGACATACACTACATGAAGCAGGTGGGCACACAACACAAATTAGACATTTGCAACTGAATCATAATTAAATAATCAGAGACGTGCAGTGTTCTGCTGCTCTTTTACTGTCCAATTACAAGCTGGGGCAGGAAAGTGACCAGGCTCTATTGCATAACTGCAGCAGAGAAAAGTGAGGTCACCAGGCTGTCTGTGCTCTCTGTAAGGACTGTGTAATTCTCAGGACTGGCTGGACAGGAATATAAATTCTTTGTCTCTCTTTCATGTATTTACCTGTCTGGTCATATGCTTTCGTAGACTTTAGCTTTAAAGACCACCTTTGGTAAAATTTGCTGCAATACCTATCTCTCCCACCCACACCATTCCCACTTAAAGAAGAACTACAGGCAAAATTTTTTTTATCATTTTAGATAGAGCGAGGTAAGGTTATAACCAGGGGCGGACTGACCATTTGGAAACTCGGGCTCTGCCTAAGGGCCAGTAGGGGGCCCCATGAGATGCCCCTGGTACCTTTTTCATAGGCTTTTTTGAGTTTGGGCAAGGACACAGGGGCTCCATGATCCCCTATTGAGGGCCCAGGGTCAGTAGGGGGCCCCATGAGATGCCCCTGGTACCTTTTTCATAGGCTTTTTTGAGTTTGGTCAAGGACACAGGGGCCCCATGATCCCCTATTGCCCGGGGGCCCCATGAGTTGTCAGTCTTCCCCTGGTTATAACCCTTTTCATATTTGTTTTTCACCATCTGTGTCCCATTGGGGAGATTTACCTTCACTTCCTGTCCCATAGCCAAACAGGAAGTGGAAGAAATCCCTGAAAATTAAGGGAATTCCTTCCAGGTCACCAGAACCAGTGTCCCCATTTCCCCTCTATTACATTTCTGAGGACAACCCAAAATTTGTGTTTTTCTTTTACTTTCACTTTCAATGGTAATGGTAAACTGGACAAATAGAGAAGATGAATCTCCCTAGCGGGGGCACAGTCAGCAATATAGCCTGACAGGTGTTCTAACCCATCTGCACTCTACCCAAAACTAAAAAAAAAAGTTTTGTTCTTGGTTATACTTTAATCTTTTTTTTGTTCTTGTTTAATGTGTTTATTAATTGTTAAACATACAAGCAGCGAGGAACTCTGCACACAGTGTATGGCTTATCTTTAAGATGGGGTACTGCCTTAATGTTGACTTACTCCCGCATGCAAGGCGAGGAGGCGCCGCCCACACGCAGAAAGGGAACAGGAATCACTAATGTAGAAAATTGAGTTGGGATGGCCCGATGGGGACTTTGAACCATTAGAAGGTTAAGACCAGTAATGGGCAGGAGTATAGCAGAGACTATGTATTAGTATTGTACATGGAGATTGGGGGGGTAAGGGAGCAGAGGTTAAGGCAAGGTAGGTGTATCACGCAGACTCACTCTAGGGATACCAGCTAGCAAGTACTTGTCAATTGTGTCATTTAGTCTAGCGGCTGTCTTTTCATGAAGCATGACTGAATTGATCCTTGACTTGTTTTCAGTCAAGGAAAGAGTGAGTGATTTCCAGGCCTTGGCAATTGTTTGGCTGCTGTTAGAACATGAATTAGTCACTCGAATTGGGTCTTGGAGAGGCCGGGAGGTTTGAGCTTTAGGATTGTAATTCCTTTTTTAAAACCCTTTCTAAGCCCTTTTATGACTTATCTGACTCCGCCATCACATGACCCTCCATACCACCTTTTCGAAAAGTAAAAACCGGTAATCCATCTTGGTGACCAGTCTTGTTGCCACTTCTAGTCATCATGGCACAGCTGGAGTCTTAAAGTCCTTGTGATGAACCCGCTGATGTACCCCTAGGAGGATGTTCACTTCACCAGGAGGCCATCAAAGAAGGACCCTCTCACATCTGTCTAGAAAAGAAAATTGGGAACTGTTGTGTCACGTGCCTGTGGATTTAGATAGGTATTCGGGCCATGTAGATTAGCATTTTTTTTAAATCTATGACAGGGTATGGGGTATTGTTTAGTTGGTGGGGGGAGGGGGGCAGACTTTAAGCAAGCTCTTCAGAATAGTTTAAACATTGGTGATTAAAAGTAGAGAGAGATATTTGAGAATTGACTACTTTCACTTTATGGATCATATTGAAAGATCTGCAAACACCTCTAAGATGTGCCTAGATGTCATGACCTGACAGTTCCCAGGTATGGTAACATTGTATGAAAACAAAGCCGTTATGGAAAGTCCTATCTGAATGGGGGCCAACATGGCAGTGGCTTCCTGGTAACGGCCTTGGCATTCTAATAATATAGGCAGTGGAGACTGTTTATCCATTTCCAGATCTCCTGCAGATCCCCAAGGTGCGTTTCATATTCACACAATACTGGGAGGCCAAGAATCAGGGCTTGACCTCTGGTTTCTTATTATAGACAGGTCACAAGACCTCAGCTTCCTCATAGGAAGCAATTTAGCTTTCCATACAGGAAAAAAGGCCTTTATAAATCCTGGTAAGTCAGATCCACAAGGGAAAGTCTTTTTCAGAGGCCTTAGAATGATCCGCAGCAAATTCTTTAGGAAAACAAAGGCTTCCAGATATACTATGTAGAGAAGAATGAGCTCAAAGTGCTCATATTAGTGAATAGGCGCTCACCTATTATCATGAATTAAGAAGAAAGTGTAATTTTGCCTAATCAGGTGGAAGTAATTAGGCTGTTGCTGCTTCTTCACTGTCAAATTACATGCTGGTTTGCAGGGAGCTGTTCTAGCTGTTGAAAAGTTGGGTCACCAAGCTGGCTTGGGTCATTAGGCTGGCTGTGCTTTATGGCATGAGCTGGTTATAACCTGGAGCTCAGCAGTCTAAACCCAATCTCCAGATTTTAGTTACTTACTGTAGTGCAAAAATTTGAATGTTATGTAGCACTTACATAACACCATTGGTTGCTTACAAATTGAGATGGAACTCACAACAGGAATGATTTATATTTTCTTCATTAAAGCAGAACTAAACCCTCAATTAAATGAAACAAAGTGACATCTGTGAGTGGCCTTGACAGCACCAACATCTTCAACCAGCTTTCAGGTTTTGGGTCTTCAACCATCTTGGTTGGCTGGGCTGGGATGAATACCCACCTGCCCTCAAGCAAAGAGATGTCCATGAGTTCTCTTGCTAGCGCCAGCATCTTCTCCCATGATTCTTTCTGGTTTGGGGTCTTCAACCATCTTGGTTGGCTGGGCTAGGATGAATACTCACCTCCCTTCAAGGAAAGTAATGTCCATGAGCTCCCTTGCCAGAGCCAATATCTTCTCTCATGATTCTTTTAAGTTTGGGGGTCTTCAACCATCTTAGGCGGCTGGGCCAGGATGAATACGCACCGCCTCTCAAGTGCAGTGACTTCCATGAGTTTCCTTGCCAGGGCCAACATCTTCTCTCGTGATTCTTCCAGGTCTGGGGTCTTAAGCCAGCTTGTTTGACTGGGCCGGGATTACATAACTCCCACATGTGAGTTCATTAAAGTGGAACTTAAGTCTGTAATAAAAAACTGTGAGAAGACAGGCTTTTTATTGCAGAAGAGACATGCAATGATGCAGCTTGATGAGCTGCTGTGGATGGCAGGAGAGACATATGGGATCTAATAGACCCCTGATAACACCATAAAGAATAGCTGTCACCTGCCCAATGCTACTGTATAAGGCCTCATGCACACATGAGCTCAGAAACGCCCGTTTTTTGGGCATTTGATGTTTTTTTTTACTTTTCTGCCTCTAAACTCCCCTCCATAAAGACCATGCACAAATGGTTTGTTTTTCTGCCTCTAAACTCCTGGAAATGCCTATTTGTGCATGGGCTTTATGGAGGGGAGTTTAGAGGCAGAAAAACAAACCATCACTGGTGCATTTAGGAGAGGAGTGTTTTGGCTAAAAAAAATGCCTAAATGCATGTAAACACATGTAAACAAACCTAAGCGCTAGGCGCGTTTAGCGCTTGAGCATTTGTTTTAATTTCAATGGACAGAATAAATTACATTTTCTGATCAATGAATTAAATAAATGACCAAGCGCTTGACATACCTAAACACATTTGCAAAAACACGGCTTAGGTGCATTTTTGAAGCTGCTTTTCTCTTGCCAGGAGAAAAGCATTTGAAAAAGCCCCAGTATGCATGAGGCATAACATGTGTGATAATAATAAAGCAATGCATGTGTATGTAGACAGCGATTGCATGTGAGGTATCGCCGCAAACACTGGAGTGAGAGCAATAAATTCTAAGGCCATATGTCATGTTTAACTCTAAACTGATGAGCAATAAATTTCAAATATACAAGAAGGTGAGGCTGTGTATACAGCTGTAGTAAGGTGAGATATACAGTGCCTTCAAAAAGTATTTTGTCATGTGACAACGAAAAAACGTAAATGTATTTTATTGGGATTTTATGTGAACAACACAAAGCGGCACATAATTGTGAAGTGGAAGGAAAATGATAAATGGTTTTCAACATTTTTTATAAATAAATATCTGAAAAGTGTGGCGTGCATTTGTATTCAGTCCCCTTCACTTTGATAACCCTAACTAAAATCTAGTGGAACCAATTGCCTTCAGAAGTCATCTAAATAGTAAATAGAGTCCACCTGTGTGTAATTTAATCTCAGTATAAATACAGCTGTCCTGTGAAGCTCTCAGAGGTTTGTTAGAGGACATTAGTAAACAAACAGCATCATGGCCAAGGAACAGACCAGAAAAGTCAGGGATAATGTTGTGGAGAAGTTTAAACAGGGTTAGGTTATAAAAAAATATCCCAAGCTTTGAACATCTCATGGAGCACTGTTCAATCCATCATCCAATAATGGAAAGAGTATGGCACAACTGCAAACCTACCAATTCATTGCTGTCCACCTAAACTGACAGGCCGGGGTAGGAGAGCATTAATCAGAGAAGCAGCCAAGAGGCCCATGGTAACTCTGGAGGAGCTGCAGAGATCCACAGCTCAGGTGGGAGAATCTGTCCACAGGACAACTATTAGTCATACACTCCACAAATCTGGCCTTTATAGAAGAGTGGCAAGAAGAAAGCCATTGTTGAAAGAAAGCCATAGGAAGTCCTGATTGCAGTTTGTGAGAAGCCATGTAAGGGACACAGCAAACATGGAAGAAGGTGCTCTGGTCAGATGAGACCAAAATTTAACTTTTTGGCTTAAAAGCAAATCGCTATGTGTGGCGGAAAACTAACACTGCACATCACCCTGAACACACCATCCCCACTGTGAAACATGATGGTGGCAGCATTATGTTGTGGGGATGCTTTTCTTCAGCAAGGACAGGGAAGCTGGTTAAGTCGATAGGAAGATGGATGGGGCCAAATGCAGGGCAATCTTAGAAGGAAACCTGTTAAGAGTCTGCAAAAGACTTGAGACTGGGGAGGAGGTTCACCTTCCAGCAGGACAACAACCCTAAACATACAGCCAGAGCTACAATGGAATGGTTTAGATCAAAGCATGTGTAAGGATGGGCTAATCAACGTCCAGACCTAAATCCATGTTATTATTGCTAGCAACAAGTGTACTGTGTATATCATGATTTTTCAATCATTTTATTATATGTAGTTTGTCTTTATATTCTGTTCGAATAAAACTGTGATGATATTTTATATAATTATATGTGTACATTTTGAGGGGAAAAGGGGGAGGGGGGGCAGAGGACACTGCTATAGGTGGGAAAGGGGGAGCAGAGGACACTGCTGTTGGGGGGGGGGGGGGAATAATAGTATATCCCTGATATCATCCACTGCCCTGATACCGTCCACTGCCCTGACACCGTCCACTGCCCTGACACCGTCCACTGCCCTGACACCGTCCACTGCCCTGACACCGTCCACTGCCCCGATAACATCCACTGCCCTGACATCGTCCACTGCCCTGACATCGTCCACTGCCCTGACATCGTCCACTGCCCTGATACCGTTCACTACCCTGACACCGTCCACTGCCCTGACACCGTCCACTGCCCTGATACCGTCCACTGCCCTGATACCGTCCACTGCCCTGACACCGTCCACTGCCCTGACACCGTCCACTGCCCTGACACCATCCACTGCCCTGACACCATCCACTGCCCTGATACCGTCCACTGCCCTGATTTGTACAGTGGCATTTGTTTTATTATATTTTTCTATGTTTTCTTCACTATTCAGTTAGGCCTTGCTAGTTAATTTCTTAAAAAAAGGGCGCCGAACCCCAGTGATTTCCCCAGTGATTTTCTCTCAAAGGTTGCTTACCCTTGTGTTATATTTTACCAAAACATTGGATATTATATTGTGTTTGATAAAGAGTTGCATATAGTGCAACAACCATCTTTTTATTCTACAGGGCATCTGCTTTCAGAAAATATACAATCTTCACGTGGTTTTAAAGTAACTGCACTATCATGGGCAAAAAAAAACAAATAAAAAAATTTATATAGCAATTGCGACACAAGCAATATTGTAATTAAATGTATTAAATTACATCTCCTTTGCAATCTGCAGTGCTGTACTTTTCTGTAAAATGCATTACAATATGGCAACCTGGAGGTGTTCTGTACACAGATGGTGTACAGAGCTCCCTCCCCAGAAATGTCATTTTCTACTTGTGTGATTGATTCACTGATTTTCCCAGAAGTCTGCACTAAGATACAAGTCAGGGTTTGAGCATCCCTTGCAATGCAAACGTCATTTTTGGTGAGATACTCCCAAAGTTAAATCACATCTAAAGGGATGCAGACCCTACCACTTTCCTCATTAGAACCCTGCAAGTGCTGCAGCTGATTGATAATTTTAAAATCACTCCTATACAGATTCACTTTGCGCAAGGATACAGACAAACAAACAGCTATTTCTTCAGAATAACAAAAGATAGGAATCTGCAACTTGTACATGGGGGGAATGTTTTTTTTTCTCAACAAAAATAGAGATACAAGGTTGAAAAATGCAAATTGTAATGTATGCAAAAAAAAAAAGAAAAATATTGCTTTGGGTGGTAGCGGTACCCCTAGCAAGTCACTTTGCCTAAGGTTGCCCAATCATTCTGCTGCAGGCTGAAAGAAGCATTTCCTCAGTCTCCTCTCCCCTTAGTGATCGAACTGCAGTATTGTAGCAAGTGAGAGGTTGCAGCAAGGGCTGACCTGTGTTCGACATTTGTGAACACAGACAAGAGGTGCACAGGCACCAGGATTTACATGAGTGTGTCATCTCTGAGCCAGTATCTCAGTCCAGGATGGTGACTCTGGATGATGCCTGAACAAAAATGGCTCTGTCCTTCCGGAGAGAAGGTGGCATTGTCGGGGGGGTACTGTGATCTCTGTTAGAAGCACATTGCTGGAAGTGTAACCCATTACTGTGCATATATACTCTACATATATCTGATGCTCAGTCTATTTAAAAGTCATCTAAAACTGACTAAACTGTGAACACTTTATGTTTTGTAGATTAAATGCGCAGCGGCGAATGTGCTCAGAGAGGCCTGGCTGCTCCACAAACACACTAAGCAACGGGACAGCACCCAAATACGGCAACACCAGAGGGAGCTGCTGGCGGCCATTCACATGTAAGTCTGTCCTCCCGGGAATCGGTTTCTTTGTTCAGTAAGGGCTGGTTCATCCTGTATGGTGTAGACTGCAAAGAAACAACCCATGGTAAGCACAATGAGATCGGCTCCATAATCTTTACGGCACTCTTCTCATCTTTACATTTTCATCCAGTGCATTTTTAAAAGGACTACAGAAGGGGTGTCCAACCTGCGTCCCGAGGGCCACACGCCACCCTAGACGACTATGAATGCTGCCCAACACAAAATCTCCACCCACCCAGCCTATAGACAAAACAATGGCCATTCAGGAAATTCGCCATCCTCCTCAGGACGTGCCTTGTGTAGGCTGCACTGGTCGCTTTGTGATGCAATCTGTCAGCCGCTGAGTCAACTGGACACAGTCGATGACAGATCACAGTACTGGCTGTAGTCGGTACCATGTGTAGAACTATCCCCTTAGGGGTCGCTAGAGATTTGGGTCCCCCTATAATCCTGCACGGCCAGGCAACACGAATTTTCTACACAGACTTGCATCCAGGAGACAGTAACCAGTCCTTGAGCTGTTTTTTTTGGAATTTATTATGGAATTGACCCTGGATGGGGTAAGGGATGTATGGGATACCCAAAGGGAATGGCAACTAGGGTAGTTGGTTTGAATCCCAGCCACGGCACCTCCTACCTGGAGTTTCCATGTTCTCCCTGTGCCTGCGTGGGTTTCCTCCGGGGACTCCAGTTTCCTCCCACACTCCGGTTTCCTCCTACTCTCCAAAGCCATGCTGGTAGGTTAATTAGATCCTGTCTAAATTGGCCTTAGTATTTGTATGCATGAATGTAAGTTAGGGATCTTAGATTGTATGCCCCAAGAGGGTTAGGGACTGATGAATGTACAATATACAGTTGTGTTCAAAATAATAGCAGTGTGATGAAAAAAGTGATTAAAGTTCAAAATCCTTCTAACAGCTTTTATTTCCATACACACAAATGCATTGGGAACACTACACATTCTATTCCAAATCAAAACATGAAGAAAAATAGATCAAATTTGTGTTGCTCCTCTAAAAAAATTGAAGAAAAGTGAATATTAGACTGTTCAAAAAAATAGCTGTGTTTGTATTCTTCTTTACAAACTCAAACATTCACTATATAAACTGAAAAATGTTTGAAGATGTTGCTTTCCTTTGAATCACTTAATGAATATTTAGTTGTATAAGCACTGTTTCTGAGAACTGCTGTACATCTGTGTTGCATGGAGTCAACCAACTTCTGGCACCTGTGAACAGGTATTCCAGCCCAGGATGATTGGACTACATTCC